>NW_009799099.1:862692-938312 GCF_000213175.1 Neurospora tetrasperma FGSC 2508 | reverse complement strand
TTTTTACCCCTCCTTCTCTCCTTCAGTCCTCCCCAGCTAGCTAGCTAACACTCAAAACCCCCAAAAACACAGGCCGAAGAACAAGGCTTCTCGGAATTCCACCTCTACGTCTGCGCTGCCTTCCTCGTCAAATGGTCCGACAAGCTCGTCAAGATGGACTTCCAAGAGATCATGATGTTTCTGCAATCCTTGCCGACGCGCGAGTGGACAGAGAAGGACATTGAGCTCTTGCTCAGCGAGGCCTACATCTGGCAGAGCCTGTTCAAGGGGTCCTCGGCGCATCTGAAAGGGCAGCCGAGCAGTAGGGCGCACTCGTTGAACTTTCAGCTTTGAGCCCGAGCCGAGCCCCTTGAGTTTGAGTTTGAGCTATCAGTGCAGGGGAAAGATACGAAAGAAAGAAAGAAAGAAAGAAAGAAAGGTGTTCGATTCGAAGTAAGTGGGTGGGTGGGTGGAATCGGCGCGACACAAGGCAAAGAAAGACAACAAACAGCTGTCCTGGGGACACGCTCTATCAACTTAAGTCTCGGCTAATTGAGCCGGTTCCTTATGTTGTGGCACCCACTCATATAAACAGTTGACGAAGAAAAAATTACAATAATTCATCGAAGAAGAGGAGGATGCAAGAAGCATATATGGCTGGATGGGCTGGGATGAGATGGGATGGACGAATCAAAGGTCAAAGAGGAAGCAAAACAGAGATACCAATTGGCTAGTAAAGAGAGAGAGAGAGAGAGAGAAAGAGAGAGACGGGGAGAGAAACGTAAAGCAGGTACGAAAACAAGAGTACATAAGCTTCTAGAGTAAAGATCACTTGTAGTAATATACATAATACCACGTTATTGGAAAGAAGAAAATTTGGCAGCGGATGATACAGGGTTTTCAATATTTACAATGGTTGGGCAACTCAATCAACAACCGTCATACACAATATTTACCCATCTTCATGTCACGGAGAAAATTGATAAAACGAGCGGGAAACGAAGTTCAAATACACTATCTGAATAGGTTCCCATGATACGCTTCCAGATCTCCAGCGTAAGTACATGTGAATAGCTATGACCGTTCACACCTACTCCTCTTTCGTACCCTTCTATCTGATGAGTTCCAACGCTGTTTCTTTCTTTTCTTTCTTTTTTCTCTTGCCTTTCTTTTTTGATTTTCTTGTTTTTCCTTTCTTGTCCATGTTGAGACTCCTCCCATTTCTCTTTTCTGTTTGAAAACTATCTCTACCCCATCTCTGGTCATAAATAATGAGTGACTTTAGTTAGGAAATCCAGAGGGACGAATATCAACTAACTATCAAACGCAGTGCTCACTGGATTGGCCAGGCTTATCAACCGACAACTTCTCTTTTAAGGAGGGTATGGGAGTGAGTGAGCCTGGACGAGAGAGTCCCTGTGAAGCACGCTTGAAAACGAAGTGAAAAAATACTAACTCGGGCTGGTGGTACGTGAAAGCTTAAGACTGGAGTGAGCGTATCGGTGTAAACCAACCACTCTCTGCGTTGATTGACTTGCAGGCTTTGCCGTTTCATTCGGTCATCATTCCACGACCACCTGCCCGGAAGCAACAGATCGAGTGGTAACTTCTTCCTGGGTAGGTCGCATTTGACCAGGCGCCTCCGCAACCATGCAAATTCGACCGCCAGCTAACCCAACGTTTTGCCCCCGATACCAAGTGTGGGTCGACCTCCCCCGGCTCCGTACATCCGAGGATGACAAAACCCTCCTTAGATACCCGTCCGTCGCCCGAGTCCGTTTGACGTCTGATTTAGTGTGCGACCTTAGACGAAGGTGTGTGAAGATGCCTTGTTCCCGTCTGCTTGGGGTTCAGCTTGCACGAGACTATTGCGCAGAAGGTATGTAGGCTGATCACCCACACTTTGGAGAAGCCTATGTGAAGGATTGGCTTTCAGAGAGCAGCAACAACTCCTTGCAGCTTCAGTTGAGCAAATCCAAGCTGGAGAAGGGTAAGTTGTCTTCTGCCCGCCAGCCCGAAGGCTATCGGTAGCGTGTCAACAGAACAAATCTGTCATGCTCACCAAGTGACACATAATAGGTCCATATGCTATACCACCGTTTAGGTTCAAGAGAACTATAAGCATTGTGTCGTGCGCTTCCACGAGAGGAAGAGGGAGACCAACAACGCCTAGGAGCTAATCGCTCAATCGAAACCTGTCCCGATCTGGCTTGCAAAAGCAGTGCTGACGCTCTTCTCGTCGTCATCGTAACGGCGATATCCGTTGCCGACTCCCATACGACCATTGCTCTCGACATACTGCTTAAGGCGATCGCTCTGGCTGTAAGAAGTAGGGCGGGCTGATCCGATGGCCTCGCTAAGGCCAGCACCAAGACTCGCGCCGCCCTGTCCGATACCCTTGCCGCCAATGACACTGGAAGTGGCATCAGTGAACTCGCTGTTGGCGACGCTTTCGCCTGCGATACTCTCTGTCGCACGACCACGGCCCTTGGCGCCCGGCCGTCCGTTGGGACCAGCACACGGCAGACCAGCCCACGCCTCAGGGTGGAAGTTCGAGAACATGGCAGGGTAACCAGAGCTCAAAGCAGCACCTCCCAGGGCGGAGCTGTGGATGGAAGAGACATCATCCGGGATGTACGAGACCATAGAACCAGTCTCATAATCCCTGACGGAGCCGGCAGTCAAGGGAGCAGCGAACCGGCCATTAGAGGGACCGCTGGCAACATGTTGAGTATGGCTGCGCTGCGGCCGGTAGGCCTGGCGAGGCCTGCCAAACTGCAAGAGAGAAGGCTGGAGGTTTGTGAGGGGACCTTCGACGAGACACTTCTTGTCTTTGAAGTGGACGAGAAGGTGGTGCCAGAGCTCATGCTTGCAGAGAACCTTGGGATTGCCAATAATCACCAGACCGTACTTGGCACGAGTGAGGGCGACATTGAGACGACGGGGATCCGAAAGGAAACCAATGCCTTGGTTCTCGTTGGAGCGAACGCAGGACAGCACAATGAAATCCTTCTCTCGACCCTGGAAGGCATCCACGGAAGCGACTTCAACTTCCCTGTAGGATTCCTTCTTGAACGTGCCAGTGTTCTGCATGGTATTGACAATGTAGCTGCGCTGGCCCTCGTACGGCGTAATGACACCGATATCAGCAGGCTTAACGCCAGCCTTGAAGAAGCGCGTGACAATCTTCTCGACGTTGGCAGCCTCCGTCCGGTTGAGGTACGACGTGCCCGAGGCCGAAATTTCCTCGTTGCCCAAGTTGGACCAGAACATCATTGGAGTCTCAGGGACCGGCCAGGGGAAGTCAACATCCTTGCGGAGTCTCTCGGCGGCAGTGACGCCGTTTTGCAACGATCCTTCGTAGAACATATTGGAGGGGAACTCAGAGAGGCAAGGATGCATACGATACTGGACCTTCAAGCGAATGGGGGTAAACTGAAGCTTGACCAACCTCTCGAAGAGCGACTGGTTAAGGCCAGCCTTGGCGGCCTTCTTGTTCATGATGACAGGGCCAAGCTGCTTGTGGTCACCAACCAAGACAACCTGCTTACATCCAAGGACCAGTGGAATCATGCACTCGGGTTCGGCAGACTGTGTAGACTCGTCGATGAGCACGTTACGGAACTTCATCTTGGAAAGTCGCGGATCTCCGGCACCAACACAGGTGCAGCACACTACATCAGCGTTCTGCAGGATCTCACGCTCGGCCTGGCGCGTCAGCTGCTTGAACCTCTTTTCATCCTGAGAAGACAGCTCGCCGGTCTCGGTCTTGAGCTTGACGAGACCATCAAGTTCCTTGTTGGTAGTATTCATGCGAACTTGCTCGTGGAGAGCCAGGAAACTGACGGAGGACTCGACATCCTCACGGGACTTGGCGGTCAAGCGAACGACCTTCAGGCCGGTTCTGTGGATCCTCTCACAGAGCTGGTCCACAGCAACGTTGGATGGGGCGCAAACGAGAACTTGGCTGTTGCTCATCTTGGCAAGATGGTAGATGATGGTGGCCGAAGTGACGGTTTTGCCAGTTCCCGGAGGGCCCTGGATAAGGCTCAGAGGGTTGGACAAGACCTGCTTGATGGCGGCAATTTGGCTGGCATTGAGTTCAGGGAGACCAGGAACGTGGAACTTTTTGGGCATCGTAATCTTTGTCGGGGCAACCTGAACTTCGTGTCCAAGCAGCTTGTGGAAGATGTAACCAGAAACACTCATCTCGTCGACGGCAAAGGTCTTCATGGCCAGCTGCATGCGGTCATAGGAAGTCGCTTTCCACACATAGTCGGCCGAGAAATTGTGTGTGCATTCCGTGGGGACAGACTTGTCATTGGCTGACTTGCGAAGTTCCACCTCAACCTCGTCGGACTGGTTGTTGGGAATCTTGATAACATATCCAACACCCTCCCAAGGCGGGCGCAGCTCTCCCTTGTACTTGAGACGCATCTCATCGCCAACGGCCAGCTTAACGTCACCGGACTCGATCTTGGGAAGGATGAAGCTGGCGACATGTTTGCTGTTGAGACCCAGATGCCAGCGGACTTGAAGGCCATCCTCAGACTGGGCCTCCTTCAGCTTCTTGTCGTAGTCGGATTCCATCTTGACGAGAGGGCCGAAAATGTTCTGATAATGATAGGGGTCGTCGTACTTGAGCAAGACCGGGTGAGGATCATCATCGACTCCGGCACTCTTTTCGAGATCGGCAACAGTCGCGTTCGGTGCCTCCTTCCACATTTCCTCGAGCTTGGCAATCATGGGCGGCGTGAGATGGCGAGCACGAAGCTGCTCAGCATCCGTGGGAGGGGTGACGAGCCAGTTGAGGAAAGCCCTGTCTTCGATCAAGGGTTGCCACCTGGATATATCCCAGCTCATATCCTTGGTTGACGTACTAGCACCACACGGCTGGCGGCAGAGGAGGACCACGACCGTGTCTGACTTGGCAGGGATGAAACCGAGGATGAAGACATTCTTGGTGCCGCAGTTGTAACATTCGAGGACGGTATCGCCGAGGGAGGACTCGGGGTGAAGTTGAACTTCCTTGTGGCGGGCGCGAACAAGGTGGTTGACGATATGGGACGAGAAGGCGCTTCCTTTGGCGCTGCAGAACCACTTGTTGCAGGTAAGACACTTGACGACGCTGGAGGGCGAGTGGATGCCACAGTAGGCACAGGCGTGGGGAGGCAGTTCCTTCTCCTCCACGGGGGCATCCAGCTTGAGGCTCTTCATGCCGTCGACTGGAACGCTGGCCAAACTCTCGTCATCATCGTCATCAAGGACCTCGGTCTCGTTGTCGTCGTCATCGTGGCGGCGTCTACCATTGCCGCGGGGACCACGTCCACCGTAGACACCGTAGAGGAGGTTTTCATCGGGATCGATATTGGACAGTTCGTCGGAGCCACCGGCCTTGATGGCGGCAGCAGAGTCGGAAACCAAGTGGTTTCCAAGGTGTGTGAAGGACACCTCCATGTTGGCCATGATGGCGAGTGGGTTGACGGAGGTAAACTCTGGAGCACCAGCAACTAGTCAGTAAAATGTCTGGAAGGAAAAGCCGAACAGTAACGTAGGTTCAGGCAGGTATCGTTGGGGAACGAGATAAGTAAGGTACTGTTGGTATACGCCGCGGTCCAGTCTGTAGCTGTTGAGCGGGCTGTTGGGGAGGGATGTGTATTTCAGTGTTTACATGAACATGGCACGCAAACAAGCGGCGTACCTTGGAGAGTTCACACCCGGAAGTTTTGTCGAAAGGTAAAAGGTGTGGCTGTCGTATTGCGGGTTGTCGCAATGCGGGACTCTGGAAAGATGTAGATTATGGGCTTGGAAGTCGTCTAAAAGGTCACATCATCGCATAACGGATTGGATCGGCGAGCGGGCTGTGTTGCGCGCGGGGGCTTTCGAAACGACGACACTGCCAGAACGTCGAGGTGCTGATGCAGTGTGAGACTACTGATCGGCTCGCTTAAGATTGTTCTTGGTGTTGTGAAGCAAATGGTTTGGTTGCCGCCGTTCAAGGTCACGGTTGTTGTTTGCTTGGGGAATTTTGCCGGTGGCCGACTTCAGTTTGTGTTGGCGGACGGGTCACGGTTGCGGTTGGAGGTTCGTTGTTTGATATCCGACGGCCTTCTATCAGCAGCAGCCTCCAGTTCTGGGCTCAGCTGTTTGAGAGGCACAGTCATAGCGCCTGAAACTGCCCTGTATTCTAGAAAGCGGGCAGCAAGCTGAGTACAGTACTGGGAAACCGGCAGAAGCCAGGGTAAGGTGGCGTTGTAAGTACCTAGAGGTAGGTACTTCTACCTAGCCAGGCGCGATCTCATTCCCGGCAGGCGCAAATCGACGGGAAGCCGATAAGTATCCGCCAAGTTGAAAGGGTCCGTGCACCTCGCGCTTAGTCCCATTTGATTGTAACTTTTTTGACTTTTTTCTCTGTGAACACCCCTGTCGTCACCAACCACTCCGCCCTCCACTATCGACCCGGACATCTGAATTTCTGCCAGTCTTCGCAGCCTTAATTCTTATCGACAACCTCACTACCACTTCGACAACACGACTCTTCGAGCTCGGCGCAATCGCTTCCACCGAATCACTTATTACCGTCTGATAAGAGTTTCAACACAGCAAGATGATTGTAAGTGTCCCAGTCTACTCGTCATCATCTTCTCCAAGCTTCTCAATGTCCATGACTGACAACTGCAATAGAGAAAGCAAGCTCGCCAAAGGCGGGACTACCTTTACCGAAGAGCCCTCCTGCTCAAGGAGGCCGAGGTTGCAGAGAAGCGCGCCAAGCTAAGGTCTGCCCTGGCCTCGGGCAAGCCACTCGACCCCGAGATCGCGAAGGACAAGGAACTGCGAAAGGACTACGACTACGATGTTTCGAGGGATGTGAACGAAGACGCCATAGAAATCGACGACGAATACTCGGAGTTGTCGGGTGTCATTGACCCCAGAATCTTGGTCACGACAAGTCGCGATCCCTCCAGCAGACTCGGCCAGTTCAGCAAGGAAATCCGTCTCCTACTACCCACCAGTGTTCGACTGAACCGTGGTAACCTCGTTTTGGAAGACCTTGTTGGTGCCGCCAAGGCGCAAAACTTGACGGATGTTGTTTTGCTACACGAGCATCGTGGTGTCCCTACCGCCATGACCATCTCCCATTTCGTACGTTGTCCCATCAGGCATGTTGCTGTACTTGCGCAAGGCGTTTTCTAACCATTGCTACAGCCCCATGGCCCGACGCTCATGGTCTCCCTCCACAACGTCGTTCTCCGCGCCGATATTCCCAAGTCGATAAAGGGCACAGTCAGCGAAAGCTACCCCAGGCTAATCTTCGAGGGCTTCAGCACCAAGCTCGGTGAGCGGGTGGTCAAGATCCTTAAGCACCTCTTCCCTCCCCGCGAGCCGACACAGAAACCCAATGTTGGCAACAGAGTCATCACATTTGTCAACAACGACGATACGATTGAGGTTAGGCACCACGTCTATGTCCGTACCTCGTACGACTCGGTCGAGCTCAGTGAGGTTGGACCCCGGTTTACGATGAAGCCCTTCAAGATCACCATGGGCACCCTCGACAACAAGGATGCGGATACCGAATGGCACCTCAGCCAGTACACCAGGACCAGCAGGAAAAAGAACTACTTTTAAGCGGTGATTGGAACGAAAGGGCCGCTATAGTCGTGTGGTTATCGGTTGGATATTGATTGCGCCGGACAAGCCCGAAAAAAGGGTAGCCAGGAGAAACGCAAAGACACTATCTGGTGGCGGAAAGCCCTTCTCACCAATTTGTCTGCTGCTCAGTAACAGGAGGCAATGGGAAGACCGCTCAGATGCCTAGGCGAATTCACGCTTATATCCTCCTCTACCGCCCGAGGTAGAACGTGGCTGGCCAAGATAGCGAGTCTTGTGTTCCAGCTTCGGCGCTCTGGTGGAACCATAAATGATAGCATCAAGGTCTGACTGGTGATCGGCGTGGTTGCTGGGTCGGCTGCTTGCCGAGTGGCTGTGAGGACCGGAAGGTTCCCGCGGTGAAACGAGCATGTCATGTCTATCAACGACATGTCATCACTACTGGAGGTAACGCACGCAACGATCGGGCTGGAGGATGGGACAAGAATGGGAGCAGCAGTCTCATGAGATACCAATGTTGGGATTTGGATGTAATTTTAAGAGCATTGGGTTCACATATCAGGATACGGACCGGAGTTGAGGGTGTAAGGGTATCATTTCTCAGCTGAGCGCGGAATAAACAAAACATGTGATCGAACGGGTGTTCCAATTCGGTACTGAGTGCTGGCATGCAAAGAAAGAAAGGCGGTTTGAGCGGCTCAGCAGCAAGCCGGGGACACGGCTGAAGTCTGCAACTCAATGAGATCAGATCAGAAACATAAAGCAATTACTCGATGAACTCGAAATATGACCTGCCAAGCTTTCTACCAGTGGGAAGAAAAAGGACCCCTTTTCTCCTTGGGGCTCCATTCCAAACAAAAGGGGGCGCGTCGACGTGGAGACGGCAGTGTCCCGTGGGGCCGCCTGCACGCTCTGTTGGAGGTTCCACACGATTGGTTCCTCACTTCCAACTCTGGGGACAGCGCAAGTGCCAATTGCCGCTTCACAATTGACGATATCGTCACAGGGCGGCAACAGAAAGATTTCTAACTTTTCCATTCCTCTGCCATTGGAGAATTACGCGATCAAAGTTTGCCATCCTCCCGTCCACGTGGTGAATGCGACGATAAGTCGGGGGTTTTGACAGCGGAGATTTTATCACGTTTCACACTCCGAGTTCATGAGGCTGTTAAAGCTGTACTTTGCGGTGCCCTCTTCCTTGCCATCTTTTGACAAGAACAGTCTCTCAGCAGTCAGTCGTCAGCTCTTGAAGCTTGTGCCTTGATGCTGCATTTCGTGCAGGCTGCAGCTGACCTTGGGCACAGCAACAACTGGAGATGTGGGTCGGAAACCCGCTGTGACCGAGACTCTTTTCCCATTGTGGTTTTGAGTCGGAGTCTGGCTCAGCATTCATCATCAACAGAGAGACAGGGATATGGATCATCCATAGCCACGGTTCAAGACAGCTCCGTGGAATATGTGTGTAGAAGCTGGAAATATAGTACAAACTCATCTGCAAACACCTTTCAGCCTCTCTCTCAACCACCGCCCTGTTCAGCCCTTCTCCCCTCTGGAGCTTCGATACATATAATTCTAGGCCTTCCATCGATCAACGTCGTTCAGGATTCGTGTCCTGCAATGTGAAGAACGTCTCTGATTTCATCGCATCGCTTGAGGTGTACAATAGATTGGACGAATGAAATATATCTTTTATCACTGGTACCATTCATATCTAGAAGCCAACTTCTCTGAACATTTTCGCTCCGACACGAAGAATCAAGAACACGGAACCTTGTTAGAAACAAGAGCAAGAAAAACACGAGAAGAAGGATTTTGCGGGTCATTCGCTCCGTCCGGCCTCGGTACCTTGCTAACGAAAACTGCCCTGAAACTATTCCGTCTTGGGACGACTAAGCCGTACTGCGTTAACAGCTCATGGCCGCACCGCCAAAAACTTGCCCGGCGTTAGAAGATCGCCAGCCCACAGCCCGCTTCCTTGGCCCCAAACCATTGGCCATTGGTCGCCCCTGGAACACTCCGTCGCTGCTGCACCCCCAAATTTAAACGAGAAGCGCTCCGTCGCTGCAGGTCACTGCCCTCTCCGTCTTTTTGCATTCGTTCGGTGACTGGTCAGAGCAGAAAGAACTAAGCAGCCTGTTCAAACGTCCGACGGTCTTTTTCGCTCGAGTTAGGTCAGCGGGCGGCATCATCCATCAATCAGTTCATGTGAGGCTGGGCTCTTGTTCTTACCTTCAGTTCCTTACAACACTCCTTCCTTCCGAGGTTCCCTTGTTGTCAAGTTGTCTTCGACCACCACTTTCAGTTGCGACAACAAAAACACTGCAGTCAATACCACCCGGCGCCCCCGGTCTTCCATCCGTACCTACCCACCCAGGTTATTCCTATCTTAATCCATTAATCTATTGGCCTCTCCCCTCTTATTGTCACCATAGGGAAAATCGACAACCGCCAACCACTCCACCGGCACATTCAAGTCCGTGCAATTGAATCGAGCACAAGCGGCTTCATCTCAGAATTATCCAAACAGTAGCAACCATGTCTTATAATCAAAATCCCTACGGTCAGCCTAGCCCTTACAACGACGGTCCTTCGGCCGAGGGCGGTTATGGCGGCAGCTATGGCGGCAACTATGGTGGAGGTTACGACAACAACGGCTACGGTCAAGTGAGCAAGCTCCCTCAAAATTGTCCTTTGACGAACCTCTTCATCGCATCTCTCGACTCATTCAATCCGATCATATCGCGAGGTCATGGTCGCAATGCAATTAACTAACCTACTCCCTTGCAGCAGCCCGAATCACACGAGATGCAGACATATGGCCAGCAACAACGTCAACCTCACGGCCCTGATACCACGGCCACCGGCGCTCCTCTATCCCAGCAAGAATTCTTGAACAGTGTCCGCGACGTCGAAGGCCACATCCAACAGTTCCGCGCAAACCTCGACCAGATCCGCACTCTTCACCAACAGTCCCTCTCCGATACCAGCGGCCGCCCGCCCCCAGGCCTCGAGCAGCTGCAGGCCGTGACCGAGCAGCTCAAGTCACAGATCAAGACCGAAGTCGACAACCTTGTCTCTGATGCCACCCGGACCGGCGACGGTACCTTCAACACCAAGAAGCGCCAGGCCGAGCGCCTCAGGGATCTGTACAAGGATGCTATTCAGGCCTACCTTGTGGAGGAGCGCCGCCACAAGGGCCAGATTGGCGAGCAGGCCGTTCGTCAGCTGTTGATTGTCAACCCCGATGCGACGCCCCAGGAACAGGATGCTGTGCGCAACGGCGACATGCAGCAGGATCAGATCTTCCAGAGTGCTGTATGTTGTTCTCCATTGAATCTCTTACTTTTACGCTTGCTAATTCCTGCCCAATAGCTCCTACAATCTAACCGCGTCGGCGCCGCCAAGGCCGTCCTCGGCAACGTACAAGCCCGCCACCAGGAACTCCTCCGCGTCGAGCAATCGATGCAAGAGCTCGCCCAACTCTTCGAGTACCTCAACACGCTCATCGTGCAGCAGGGCGAGGTCATCGCCGACGTGGTACAAAAGACGGAGCAGGTCAACGACAACATGGACAAGGGCATCCAGGAGGTTGACAAGGGCGTCAAGCACGCACGCAACCGCCGCAAGCTCAAATGGTACTGCTTGCTGGTGTGCGTGCTCATCATCATTGCCATTGCGCTCGGTGTCGGCCTGGGCGTCTACTTCTCGAACAAGAAGAATTAGAGATTCGGTGGTGGTTCGGGAGGTTCAGACGCAGATGAGGCTGGTGGCTTGAAAGGGGCCACGCCGCCGCCGTCGCAGCAGCAGCAGCAGGCGCAACAGCAGTCACAGTCGCAGGCGCAGGTGATCCCTCCTGTGCCGGTTATTCCTCCACTAGCTCCGATACCTGTGCCGCTCCCAACGGTTGTTCCAGCGCCAGTGCCTTCAGGCGGAGGTAACCACGCTTATGCTCCTCAGGCTCAAGGACTAAGTTGGAACGCGACGGTGGCTGGAGAGAAGAGATTTTACAGTGCGGGCTGGTAATGGCCCCTACCAAACTCGACACATACACAACTAATACCCATGAGAGAAGAGAAAGGAGAAAGAAAGAGGGGAGTGGAAACGGATATATATGATATTCATACGGGTTGATATGTCAGCAAAGCATGTTTTACGCGAACGAACTGTATCAGGACAACACACCCCGGGACGTAATAATCACGAACGACGCATGGATGGATGGACGGATGGAACGGTGGATGACGGATGGACGGATTGAGGGTTTCTTTTTTTTTTTTTTTTTTTTTTTTTTTTCCATGTTTCTTCTTGAGGTGTGCTACGGCTCAGCTGCTTCTTCATGTTATACTCCCCCCCGTATGGTTTTTTGGTGCAAAACTTGTTTACATTAGTAATTACTTTTTTTCTTCTAACTCCGGATGGGCTGTGTTTTGATTTCGGTTTGCAGTTTCGACGTTGTGTATGACTGGAGCGAAAGAAAAACAATAGAACCGATCGATATAAACGCAACAAACCACACTCGCTCCTGTTGAAACCGAAACAGGGAGTTAGTTCCACGGCTCAGCTCTACGGACTCTGTAATATAAAGAAGCAGAGGCATGTGATAGCTAAGCAACATGCTCGTTAGTTAGGGTCTTTGGTACGTAGTGAGTAAACCTATACGGTTTCAAGCAATCAAGCTTAAATGGACTACTGACTGTGGAAGTATACTAACCTGAATCTTTTATCACACGTTCCTCAAGGGCGTCCGCTACCACTGGCTTTTCACTCATAGTGCACTTCTTCACTTCAATCTCACTCTCCCCGTCTTCTTTAATGCGTTCTCACAACCACTCTTTCATTTCTCCACACCTCTCTCACTACATCTTTCTTTATTTATACTCCTCTCCAAGTTACTTGACCAATCACTTCACCCAGCCCCGAAACATCCTAAACACCAAGAAAAAGTCTTCATACAAATCTCCGAAGAACAATGAGAAGGAGTTTGTCCATCCATCTAACGACCTACTAACCATACATAGATATATCTATCCTGTAACTACTCACTTACCTAACCATCACGGCAATGCTCTCTTTATGGCGAGCTCTTTGCGCTTTCATGAACTAAGTGCTCCACAGGCTTGCTGCTGCTCTTGAACAAGTTGCGAGGGTTTAAGTGAGATATATGGTAGGTAGGTGGTAAAAAGAAAGTGATGTACGTGCGTATTGGGATAAAGTCAGCGGAATGCGTGGTGGTTTTGTGCCGGGTCTTACCTGTGTAGAGCATGTATCGTTAGCAAAGTGGCTGGGATTTCGAAGAATAGCAGGTAATTGGAGAGTGGAAAAGACCGCAAAAAAAAAAAAAAAAAAAAAAGGCGTCGGGAATCGGTGGTTGGGCTTGTTTCCAGGGTTTTTTTTTTTTTTTTTTTTTTTTTTTTTTTTTTTTTTTTTTTTTTTTTTTTGGGAGGGTGAGATTGGCTATTTCTGGGGTTGCTTAGAATTTGAGTCTAACTTTTGATATGAAAGGTGAGGAGGCCCCGAGAGATCACCCCGTACGGATGTCCCACGTTGGTTCTTATCGATATGTCTCATTTTCATCTTCATTCTCGTTTGTGTTGTGTGGTTGAGGGTATTTAAGCTCGTTTACTACAAATTCAAGGTGAGTATATACAGCATACTACTTCGTTATTTAATTAAGAACATACCGAACTCCATCTGTGAGTTGGTCCATAAAAGCAGATAGAGAGAAGAGCATTGAGATCAACTCCATATTCAACCAAAATCAAATGCCAATTTGACCACCCAGAAGCGTAACATGACATAACATGATATATGATGATGATGATAATAAATTGATGATGACGAATGTGTAGTGACGAGGTCGTGTGGAATCGAGAGAGAGAGAGAGAGAGAGAGAGAGAGAGAGGGAGGGAGAAGAGAGAGAAGTATTAAAAAAAGCATTGCATCCTATCCCATCCAGGCCAACCTATGTAAAACACCATCCATCCATTCCCGCGTCCCCTTACCACCGACAGCCATCCTCAATCTCCTTACACCGTTACAGCAGTAGCAACAACCAAAAATGAACCCTTTCTAATGTACAACACTGCTTTTTACTTCGTTTCAAAACTTCATCGCTTTCTTTATTTCTCTTCCTTTTTTATGCTGCTAGAGTAATCTTGACATGCTTTTACCGCATGCCGGGACCACCGCTCATGCCCTGGAGCTTGCTGGCGAGCTCGGGGTAGTTCTCCTGTACCTGGATCTGTGTCCTCGTGGCCTCGGCGTAGGAAAGGGCGTTAACAAGTTCGCCTTCGGTGCGGGCGAGCTCGGCGGCACGCTCAAAGAACTTGAGGGCCTCGACGACCTTGCCCTGCTGGAGAAGGAGCTGGGCCATGGTGGCGACGGCGATGTCGCACTCAGGGTCGACTGGAAGCGTTGATGTTAGCACCCAACATATGATGACTTGGTTCAAAAATAGGGCTATCTTACTGATGAGGGCCTTCTCGCAGAGCTGCTCAGCTTCGGCATAATCCTGCTTCCACTGGAAGAGGGCAAGAGCCTTGTTGATGAGGGGGAGAACGTTCATGCACATGGGCTTGGTCTCCTTCTCGAGGGCGATCGCGGTATCGAACTTCTCAATGGCTTCCTGGAACTTGTTCTGGTCGAGAAGAAGCTCGCCATAGTAGTTGTAGACATCGGGAGTCTGGTCGAAGTTCTTCATGCAGCGGCGGAAGGTGGCCATGGAAGAGGCAATGGAGCCCATCTTGTACTGGGTGACACCAAGCTGGATGTGGGAGAAGATGAAGTCGGAGTCGAGATCGATGGACTTCTGGTAATCCTTGGCAGCCTCGGCGAACTCCCCCTTGATAAAGTGGAGCTGGGCGCGGTGGTAGTAGATATCAGGGTCCTCGGCGTTCTGCTCAATGGCCTTGTTGAAGTCCTCCTCGGCCTTGTCGGGGTGACCTATAAAAAGAATTAACACAGATTTAAGTTAACAGTTGAAGACAAAGACTTACCGAGCTCAAGGTTCATGCTAGCACGCTTGATGTAGCTCTGGGTCATGGCAGGGTCGAGCTCGATGGACTTGCTGAGATCGGCGAGAGCCTCCTCGTGCTTGCCCATGAGGCAGTGGAAGGTACCACGGAGGTTGTAGGCAAGAGCCTCGTGAGGGCCGAGCTCACCGAGGTCGAGGGCCTTCTTGAAGGCGGCAGAGCCCTCTTCATAACCAGTACCAGTCTTGCTCTCCAAGTGCTTCAAGCCAAGCTGCAGCTGACCAAGACCGGTCTCCTCAGAGAGCTCAACAGAGTCCTCGAGACCCTCGGGACGGGGCTTGGAGCGGAAGCTCTGGAGGTAGTTGCCGACAAAGGTGGAGCTGGGGAGCTTGGGAGGCTTTGTCTCGAGGATTTCCTTGGCCTTGTTCTCGGCGAACTTCTTGAGGAGGCGCTCGACGGCCTGGGCGCTCTGCTCGTTGCGGAAGCCGTCGATGATGCAGCTGGCAGTGAAGTCGAGGAGAGCGTCGCTGTAGCGGCTAAGCTGGTCGTAGGCATTGGCACGGCGGTTCAGGGCCTTGACGTAGTGGGGGTCGAGCTTGAGGGCGGCGGTGGTATCGGCGACAACCTGCTCCCACTGGGCGAGGGCATTGTGGCAAGCGGCGCGGTTGGAGTAGTAGACGGGGTCGGGCTTGCAGATGATGGCCTTGGAGTAAAGGTCGATGGCCTTGTTGAAGTCCTTGGAACCGTAGGCCTTGTTTCCGAGCTCCTTCAACTTGGCGGCGTACGCCTTGCGCTCGTCCTCGGATAGCCTGACGACGGATTCCTCATCGATCTCGGGCAGCTCGTCGGCGCTCTCGACGGCGGCGGCCTTGGGTTGTGTGGGAGCGGCCTCTTCTGTCTTGGAAGTAGAAGCCTTCTCGGCCTCCTCCTTTTCGGCCTGCTTCCGTTTCCTCCTTTCCTTCTTGCTGAGCTTGGGACCGGACTCCTTCTGCTCCTGGGGGAGTGGGCGCAAACGTTAGTAAACGAGAAGACCTCATGCAGCTGGGCAGGGCGCAGGACAGCAGCGGGACGCGGGACGCGGGAAGATGCGCGGGAGAAGAATGCAACGTACTGATCCCTTGCGGAGATAGTAGACAACACCGGCGGTGGTGATGACAACGGAAACACCAGCAATGGTGTAGACAACAGCCTTGTGCTCCGAGACCCAGTTGGAGACGCGGTCCCAGATGGACGAGTCGGCCGGGACAGTGACGGGCGTGGCCGCCGGGATGGGGACGGAGGGCGGCGGGATGGTGGGAGCCATGGTTATTATGTGGTGATGGGTGTAGGAGAACCTCTAGTAGATAAGGTAAACAATCAGGGTATATACTAGATCGGAGTCGGCAGAGGGACGACCGAATGGCAAGGCTAGGTAATCGAGGAGACGAAGGGACGGCGGCGGCGGCGGCAAGTTCAGAGACAGATTCCGGCAACTGCTTCAATTGCAGTAACAAGTGAAGTTCCTCTATTTTTTTGAGTGGATGATGCGGGTTCGTTCGCATGGGTCGGACCCGGACTTGGATAGGTAGCGCGGCGGGCGGCGGCCACAGCCCACGGCAACTGGACTTCAAGGTTGGGCCCGGGGTATTCCTTCACTCTACACGCAGGTTTTACCTCTTGGCACACGGCAGCGCAGTCCACAATAAGTCCACAGGTACGCGCACAGTCACTGAAAAAGGTAGCAAATGGAAACCTCAAGCTTGGTAATTGCTCGATGGCGTCGGTGGATGGGTACTGTAGATGTATGGATGTCTGTCTGCTGGGGCTCAAGCTCCGAGATCTTCGTCGTGCGAGAAAAAAAAAAGTTGTTTTTACGCGGGCGGCAGTGCGGCTGGGCAACCGGCAAACAAACTACCATACATACCTCTACGGTATTACATCTCATCAACTAAGGCCTAATGGGATGTAAATAGACAGTGTTGACCTCCAAAGTTGAGGTGGTCTGAGCTCCTTCAAGCTGCTGTTGCCAAGTCTCATCATGGCGGCCGGTACCTGAATGCCCTCTGTTTACAGCTCAGCACTGTTGGTTTACACATGGACTACTCGGAGCTGAACATCCTTCTCCCTTCCCCTTGGATTTTCTGAACAACAACGGTCAAAGTTTATGACAAAGATAAAGACTTTTACATTGTCCATTGTCAGAAGGTAGATAAGCCTGGAGAATACTCTATTCCAGATAACTCAACTCCAACCACCATTAACCCAAGTTCATCAACGATTGTAGTAGCTGAGATATCTCTCAGCCGAGGGGAAATGGAATAAACGCCAAGAATGACCGCACACGGTGGGGTAAGCTTCGCTTATGTACGTCAAGTAAAAGCGGATCAGGGCAGCTTGGGTGGTTCCACTTTAAAGTTGAACGCCCCGCCATTCGACCATCAGGGCAGTGTCATCCCGTCCAGACCTTGCCGCTGCCGTCTTTGATGCAACTGTGACAGAACTTGACTCATGGACTGATCTTATACATCCGCCGGTACTAGGTATGTTTTTGTTATCGATGTGTTTCATTCCTGCCATCACCGGCGGCTTCTTGTACCAACCATCGGTCATGCCAGCGTGAAGGATTGTTGATTTATCAGGCCCATCAGGTACGAGGAAAGCTGATAGATCTTGAATATTTCCCATGAAACGACCACAGAGAGTAGTGAGTCACCAAGCTGGATTGCATGTCATATAAAACGGATAGTACATCACGGATATCGCATCTTTCATCATTCAACTTCACTTTCCGGAGTGTCTAATTCATCGAGTCTCTGCTGTTCCTCCTTCTAGGTAACCTTCAAAGACAGGCACCCTCACAATGGCGACCACGACAGAAGCTCCCCTCCTCCTCTTCACCACCCTGCGTTACGACCCTCTCCTGCTTCCCGGCTCCGTCTCTCAAAATGAGTCCTCCCTGTTCGCTCCATTGTACATGCTCCCTTACCATCGCGACCGCATCCTGCGCGCCGCCACTCACTTCAAATGGCCCGCCGTGATCTCTCTCCTCTCCGGTGACAGCGGTCTCGAAACCCTCTCCTCCTTCATTTACTCCTCCCTCTCCGACGAGCAGCGATCTCACCCAAACCGCATCCGTGTAACCGTCTCTGAGAAGGGAGAGCTAGGCATCACCATCTCACCAGCACCACAAGTCCCTTCAACAATCAACTTCTTCCCAAATTCCCTTCCCGAGCCGGGTACCAATATCCCTAGTCTATGCCTGATGGGAACCTCGACGCCGTTCGAGGTCCTAGTCGACACCGAAAGGTCCAAAAAGTCAGCATACACGCACTTTAAGACTACGAAGCGCCAAATCTACGACGCAGCGAGGAAGAGGCATGGGATCGCGTTGACGGATCGGAAGGAGGTGTTGATTGTTAGCGAGGATGGGGAGGTGATGGAAGGGAGTATTGCCACGCCGTACTTTTGGAGAGACGGGAGATGGGTGACACCGCCGGTTGGGGAAGGTGAGGGAGAGACAGAAGGGGATTGGGGAAGTGGTGGGAATGCGGGAACTACGAGGAGGTGGGCTTTGGAGAGGTGCGTTTCTCCTGCTGTGAGATGATTATTATTGGGCAGCTCTGCTAACGGCGCGCTTGAGTAGGGGAATTGCGGTTGAGCAGATTGTACGGGCAAACTCGCTGGTTGATGGAGAAGAGTGCTGGTTGAGTAATGGTGGGAGGGGATTCTACTTTGGAAAGGTTAAGTTGAGCTAGGTCTTGAGAAGGGAAGCGGATAAGCGTTAATGGCATGATTCCGTGATGCTTTCATTGCGCCAGGATACCGTTTCTTAAAGTCGTGGTTATCATAAGATATGGCTTGCAATCGTCATTCGGTGCTACCGAGGCAGAACAGGGGCAATGTTTATTTGCTCCCGTCCCGGGCATCACTAGGGCAACACACCTGGCTGGGCTGTTTCCCATCGTGAGACCTTCGGGGGATTTTGCGAAGCAATGTATCACGGTGCGCAAGCCGAGCCAAGCTAACAACTCATAATTACCTGTCTAGAGGGTCCAATACAGTCAAACTGACGAGCCGAGGTTCAACATCATTAAATTCGTCCTTTTTGAGGATGAATGACCTGCTTAAGTCTCGGAAATGGAACTTGTAAGCGGGAGCACCCCGATGAAGCACAAGTGGAAAGTCAACCTACGGACTAAAGAGAGATAAGATACACCATATCTCAATGCCATAGACATGAGCGTTACACTACAACTATCGTAATACTTTTTGCAAAGTGTCCCTTCAACATTTGCTCTTGTAAAGTGAAGCTGCCCCGCGATATCGCTGAAGTGATCTGCAAGTTGGGCAAGACAAGGGGGAGGGGGAGCTTCAGATGCACTGCTGAGGATGGCTCGTGCACTCCCACCCTCACCGGCGCTGATTGGCTGTATCTAATCAAGCTCTCTGACCGACAGCCCAATTCGAACCGGCACGTCCCTGCAGCAGAAACGCCCTTTTCGAACGAATCGAGGCCAGTCCGTCTGGATGTCGCGTCGTGTGCTACCAGAAAACATCCATCTCTGCGACCGGACGACTGACTGACTTTCTGCGGCTATCCGATCTTGAAGTCTTTCCCAGAGACTCTCAACCTGTTAACCGACAACTGACAACCGAACCCTGGACCCTTCCCACGTCCCCACCAAACAACACAGCTGCTGGCAGACAACCTCACACCCACTCGATTTCCGCCTGGCAAATGCCTTCATGACATCCTGATTGTTGACGATATACGATTGCAAACGACCACTACATACAACCCTTTCTGTTTACTTTGGGTCTTTGACCGCACAACGGCCTACCACCGAAGCCCACTCCCGCAGAGACACGAACACCCTTGTCGAAGCCTGGCCTTCACCCCGCCTCCGCGATTCCACGATAGCATCACCACCCACCGCTGGGACGGTTCGGTGGCAGCGACGGATAGCGGATAGCCTTCAACAACCTTACATGTTCACACTACGACCTACCCTTTACATACAACAACAATGACAGACTCTTTGCACAACGCACCCATTGTGCTCGACAATGGCTCAGGCACCATTCGCGCCGGCTTCGCGGGAGACGACGTACCAAAATGCCACTTCCCCTCCTTCGTAGGGAGGCCAAAGCACCTACGAGTGCTGGCCGGCGCATTAGAGGGCGAGGTGTTTATCGGCCAAAAGGCGGCCTCAGAGTTGCGCGGACTGCTCAAGATCCGATATCCGCTGGAGCACGGCATCGTGACGGATTGGGACGATATGGAGAAAATTTGGGCATATGTGTACGATGAGGGGTTGAAGACGCTCAGTGAAGAGGTTCGTTGTCCCCATATTCTTTTGGTGAGAACAAAAAAGCAGTAGCTAATAACTTTGTCCAACTGCTAGCATCCAGTCCTCCTAACCGAACCACCCCTCAACCCGCGCGCAAACCGCGACACAGCCGCCCAGATCCTCTTCGAGACCTTCAACGTACCTGCTCTCTACACCTCCATCCAAGCCGTCCTGTCGCTTTACGCCTCGGGGCGAACGACAGGCGTGGTTCTCGACTCGGGCGACGGCGTGTCGCATGCCGTGCCCGTCTACCAGGGCTTCACCGTGCCCAACAGCATCCGGCGCATCGACGTCGCAGGGCGAGATGTGACCGAGTACCTGCAGACGCTGCTGCGCAAGAGCGGCTACGTGTTCCACACGAGCGCTGAGAAGGAGGTGGTCCGGCTGATCAAAGAGAGCGTCACGTACGTGGCGCACGATCCGCGCAAGGAGGAGAAGGAATGGGCGGCGGCTAAGATGGATCCGGCCAAGATTGCCGAGTATGTCTTGCCGGATGGAAATAAGTTGAAGGTATGTTTTAGTTTTATTCCTCCCCCTGTCTCTACCATTTACGTGAGGTTGGGAAGAAAAAGAGACATCGATGCAGAAACTGACACCCACCAAAGATAGGAGCAGAGCGTTTCCGCGCCCCGGAAATCCTCTTCGACCCCGAGATTATCGGTCTCGAGTATCCCGGCGTGCACCAGATAGTGGTCGACTCGATCAACCGGACGGACTTGGACCTGCGCAGAGACTTGTACTCCAACATTGTGTTGTCCGGAGGCAGCACGCTCACAAAGGGTTTCGGTGACCGCTTGCTCACGGAAGTGCAGAAGCTCGCGGTTAAGGACATGCGGATAAAGATCTTTGCGCCGCCGGAGAGGAAGTACTCGACTTGGATCGGTGGTAGTATTTTGGCGGGTTTGAGCACGTTTAGAAAGGTATGTCCTCACATGTGTCTCCGTGTTTGCGCGTGGACAAGAAAGAAATTTCAAAAAATGGGGCCATGATGTGTGCTAACAAATGTGTGACAATGAACAGATGTGGGTTAGCATTGACGACTGGCACGAGAATCCGGATATCATTCATACGAAGTTTACATGATGATGATGATGATAACGACAAGACTTGGCAAAGGAGAAGGAGCGAGCGAGCCGGAGAGCAAGGACACCGGTTGTCTAATAAACAAAAATCCAATTTTCATCGTACATCATCCTCTATCCAGACTTACCAGCTACGTACCACCTTCTGTGCTACCCGTCTGGGCTAGAATCTAGCGCCTCAGAATCTTGGCTTTGGGCAAGTGGAAGAAGGGTGATTTTAGCCTCGACAAGTATACCTTTACGGAAATCATATGTTGCGATCGATGATGGGAGGACGAAGTATCATATGCCATTTCAGTCCGAGGCTGGGGAAAAAAAAGGGGGGGGGCTCCTAGTAAAGAGGCTGGAAGTAAACAAGGGGTGGGTAGAGAGACATCGAATGTGAGCAGTCAGTGAGCACCTTGACGGTCACCTTGGTAACCACAAAACTACACTACAAGAGTACAAACGCATCATCACATATAAGCAGCGAGCACAACAGCTGCTAGACAGCTGTTAGATAAAGAGAGTCAAACGTCCTAAATACCTCCCTTTGGTACTCAGTGAATGGATGTGCTCCATTTTTTACTGTGACTGTCTGCTCTACACTAGTACTGTAGTGTATTGTGCACCTCTGTGGACAACCTTTACGACCAACCTCTATGGACAAGCTGTGGGGAGCCAACCTCCTGGTCGATCATACGCGGTCGGTCACAGTGCGTCAGAAACTGAACATGTTACCACCGGTGGAAGACAGTACGCGTATTGCGTACGCTATAGACTAGTGTAGATACAAGGTCCATCCAAAGAAAACAACCGAACCGAAGGAAGCGAAGCTCCGCCATCCAGTGCGATGATCGATGATGGAGCAACAACGGTTCATGGAGCAGAGGAGACCAGAGCGACATAACACACAGGAAGCGGTGACTGGTGACTGGTGACTGGTGACGAGGGATTTGCAAGCAAGCACAGAACGGGAAATGGCAGGGCGTTAGTCTACGCAGTAGGCGTTGGATCATAAAAGTGCCCAGCAGTTACCCAGATGGGTTGGGGATACCTCTATGGAGCACGGGTAGATCGGGAAGGGAACGAGTGAGTTGATGATCATGGAAGAAGAAGCGTTGAGCGTTGAGCGTTGGGCGGTTAGGGTTCGGGTTGTCTATGTTTATGTTTCTCTCTCTCTCTATGTCATATTTATAGGGGAGATGATCGGAGATGATGAGCGGTAGTGTAGCCCAGTACGGTATGTAAACGAGTAAGGACGGTGCTACTGCTGCTGCTGCTGCTGTCAACTGTTTCGAGACTTTTGAGAGAGAGAGAGAGGGTCTCGATGATGCGTGATGGGTGGTGATTCATGGATTCATGGATGGATGAATGAAACAAACACCAAGAGAGGCAGAAGAAGGAAAGAAAGGTTCATCTCCAAAATGTCTCACATGTCGGTGGGTACCTTGATGTCCAAGATCTATCTGTCTTGGCCTTTAAAAAAAAAAGATGAATAGAAAACAGAAGGATGTGAAGGAGTAGGTATGCCTCGGGACTTGTTCTCTCGAATTGATAATAATTGACTACATAGTCGAGAAGGTTAGTTTCATAACCACTCCCACAACACCCTGCTTCTCTCAGCTCTACGAAGAGGTATCACACCATCCCCAGGCATCGCGCAATAACTCGCCCCCCCCCTGAGCACCCCCAACCGTCAAAGCGATACAGCAACCTATAGACTATCGTCGGTAATGTTGTCAGGCGTCGTTGCATGCGCATCGTCATTGATTGCGACGATGGCGAAAGACCACACACACCGCAGCGGCCACATCAGTCAGTCAGTCTGTCTGTCTGTCATGGATGGCGACAGGCAGATACCCTAGACTACTAGTAGGTCATTGTGTGATCTGCCATGGGAAGGGAGCAAGGCATTTTTGCCTTCGCTGAAAGACGAAAAATGAGAAGAGTCGTTACACAATAGCAGAGCGAGCTCGAGGTACCTCATGTATCCGTTGTCGTACAACTACACTACACTACTGGTTTATATTGATGAACGCCAGATAGTTGAATCTCCTCGGAGGATTCCCAAGCCTCCTCAAGCATTGAAGGGAGGTACGTAGATTGCTATGTAGTTACTCGTCACCGTTTCATGTCCTGAAATCTGGGACGAGATCGTACCATAGAGGTAGTCATCGGGACCGAGACGCTCTTCTTTCTTGGGCCTTGCTCGTTTCGTTTCGTTTCGTTTCGTGTCTTTCCACTCAACTCGTCGTGGCCCTTGCTTGAACCTGAAGCCATGGCTATGTACAGGCCTGAGCCTGAGCAACCGGAACCTCGGATGAGCTCGCCAACTTCCCTCCCTTCTTCTAGGATCTGTTTCACGATCATACAACACTACACTATACACTACACTACACAGCTCGTCGCTATTCCCGACGAAGGTCCAGCCAGCAACAATGGATTGATCGCCTGGTCGTTTCTGACAAGGGGTCCTGCTGGCGGCATTCTGGAAGGAAGCCCCCTTCCTTCCATTCAGTTCAGATTCCCCGTCAGACTCCTCCTCGCAGGGCTCGCTCGCGGGGCGGTGCAACAAAATAAAACCATTAATCCACCAATCTAGTGTGGAATGTAGAGCATGCCTCCTCCGGCGGTGAATACTGCTGGCATGTATGAACTTATTGTCCGTGCTCGAGATGGAATCGCCGTCTCGGTATTGTTGTTCATGAAAACCCACCGTTCACTGCGTAGCTCAATGGTTCCCAGCTAGACCGTTAGGGCATCAAGACCTGTTATCCACCCGTCTTTTTCTGTATTTTTTTTTCTTCAATGAGATCTCGCTATGTTCGATTTTGTGACCTGGGAGAGCCTGGCTCGCCTGTGCTTGCTTGTTCCACCATGTCCGTTATTCCACTGCCAAATCCGAACGCAGGTTCAGCACCCGTGGGTGTGAGGTTGGCCTTGCTTGGTGCGACCGTGCGGTCGGCCTGAGTTTACCTAGTGTAGGTATATGTACCCACCACCCTCTTGCATCGTGATCTGGGTTCAAAAAGAAAACCCGGTTGTTGCGACTTGTGGACCATGCATGCCCCCGTCTTCAGCTTGCCGAATGCCGCTGGAGAACCGGGGCGGAGGGGGGTACGGGGGTTCCGCTCGGTCCGAACACCGACTGCCAGTTGCGACGGGGCTTCCTTGGGCGATGCCATCCTTGAACTTTGAATTTTTTTGTTGGCGAATCGAGGAATGGCGGCAATTCGGATGTGCCGTGGAACTGTGCCCTGGAAAGGGCGCCAACGAGGGTTTCGGCGCCCTGGATGAAAGCTCCAGGAATTTATCATGAGGAAGGGCCATTTGTGAAAGCTGAGCCCGTACCCCGGGGCGGCGGCGGACGGCGCACGGCCACTTTTTTCCGGTCTTCTGAATCCGTGCATGCCGTTTGAAACACCATTGCTCCCGTGAAGCTGTTTCGGCGGTTTGCCATGCGGTCATCTGCCGGATTTTGGAAGTTCGTAATGTTTCACTTCGGTTTGTTCATTCAGATCAAAGTCACAATTGCAAGCATTCGAAGCGGTAGAAAGTAGATGGCAGTCAGAAAATGTTCGATTTGTACTTGTTCGTCCATCACATTCCTGCCAAAAAAAAAAAAAAAAAAAAATGGTGCTCGCAGTAAATGACAAATCTCCATCCAATACATAAACGCTCTCTCTCCATGGGGTATCTTGATATTCGCTTTCAAATCAATGTCCAAAAGCAGAACAGTCGCATCGAAAAACTGCTGTTTCATGCGCCAGCAAACCAATAACAAACGCCGATTTTGTGCCCTTTCCCTTGTGTCGTTGGGATGATGTGTGAGGAGCTGAAGAGGCTCTTTTCGGTTTTTTGCGGGGAGCGTCAGCGCTGCAGAAGAACCAAGAGATGAACCCTTAATTTTCCTTGGCAGCCACCAACAAAAACCACCTCTTGCTCCAACCAATCAGAAACGAGTGAATTGGCCATGATCCGACGACATCGCCGTGGTTTGTGTTGTGAAAGGAAAACGACTCTTCTGTGAGGAGGTCGTTGGTCTGAGATATCTCTCTTTCTCGCCGTTTGTTTTGCTGAGATTCCCCCCATTACATGATTGCTAATAAAATAAGAAAACTTTTTTGCCTAGTTCTTTTGTGAACTCTCCCTGCTAAAACATTTTGTCCCAAAATTCCCGATTCATCCTAGGATCCCAATCGTTGTTGTAAACCCCATAGCCAAATGTGGCATACACAACCACAGAAGCCGCCCGAAACGCCGTGCTGATGTTGAAGAAATAAAACATGTGTAAGAAAAAAAAAAAACGACGTCCATAGGTTGAATAATGGAGTGGTGAGTGTGTGTATGAAGTGAAAAAAAAAAAAGTATGAAGAAGTAGGAGGAGGATGAAGAGGGAGAGGAGGACGGCTGCATTAGGACGATGGTGCAAGAGAGTTGCGTCGGATGCTTGCCATGGCTAACAAGTATTTCGGTCGAAGAGCGGGTTCGGAGTGATATCTGCGAAGGCCAGCACGTTGAATCGCAGGTCGGTGGGTTTCCCTCTCATGACTGGCATCATCATCCTTAACCCCATGGTCTTCTTGGACTGTTTCTTCCTCCCTGTTGCTGCAAATGCTCGAGCCTATGCTGCTCTCTCCATACTCTGCCAGTGACAGGCGCCACTCGTAAAGGGTCCTCCTGCTTCTTTTGTCGGAGCGGGGCTCCTAACCCTTGTGGGCAAGGTTGCTCAGCGTCCTCCAAAAACCAGAGCGGTGGCTTTCGGTGGTGCTGACGGAGTCGCGGCGATGCCTGCTCCTGGAGCTGCTCTCGGAGCGGATGCTGAGCTTGTCACTGACGGTGCTGAAGATGTTGCCGGCACCGCCTCGCCCGACGTAGCCCATGGTGGCAGCCTTCTCGCGGACCTCGGCCCTCTGGTACTCCTCGTCGAAAGAAAGGGTAGGGCGCTGGGTGTAGGTGTGGGCGTTGCCAGCGCCACCGCGACCCGAGTAGAAACGGGCGGGAGCGCTGGGTTGTGCTGATGGTGTGACCTTGGTGGGAACGCCGGTCGAAGGGGTGGTCTTGGGAGCACGGAAGAAGTTACCGGCACCGCCGCGGCCAGCCTTGGTGTAGGTGTTTTGCACCACCGTGGGGTGGGGCTCGGTGATGGTGTATGATGGTGTCCTCTCCATTGTGACGGCTGTTTGTATGTGATGTGTGGTGTTGTTGATTGAGGTGGTTTCGTGTGGACACAGCTGTCGTATGTTGTTGACTGATGGAAATGATTTGGTGTCTGAGTAGAAGTGTTCGCGTGGTATGAGACTTGTCTTTGTTGTTGGAGACGAACAGTTGAGACTGAAGAAGGCACTTATGGATCCGTGTGTAGGGAAGACGGGAGACGAGGGGTGCGGATCCTGAGAGATTCGGTCTTTTAATAGATGAGGGTATGTTATAGAGGGGTCACTCGAGGGGTCGTTGCTTCGTGGGTTTTGAAAGGGATGGGATGGCCAAGGAAGGCTGGCCAAGAAAAAGGTCTTATTAGTTAATTCATGGATGCAGCCGGCGGGAAACTGAACCCAATTGGTGTCATGGATGGTGCTCGGACGGTACCGTAACTCTGGGGACAGTGACAGTCCTGGGACGATGCTGGGTCGCCATGGAACCACCTAGCGAGCTGCCCAGTGCTTGGACCTAGGATGATGAGCAAAGCAAGTGAAAAGTGGGCAGCCACATGACTCCTCTTTGTCCAGACTTGTACACGACGCACCTTCTCTTGCTTGTCAGCTACCTAGCCGCTACTTGCAAGTACTTTGTACCTCTGCATTTTCTTATTTTCTCTTTTTTTCTTTCGAGGTCATACACCGGCACAAGTACAGGGACACACTGGGCTCGGCCGGATTGCGAAATTTTCAAGACCCAAGGCGAATGGAGACAATGGACCGCAACTGGAGCAGCAGAGGAGCCAACGTGGACTTGCCCTACATAGCAACTGGCCTCTCTCTGCCTCTCGAATCGCATCGTGACTTCCACTTTGTAACTTTTTGCAACCGGGATGGAGAAAGCGGAGATGCCAAAATCTGCGGTTGCTGCTGTGCCATGATCCATTGTGCGACTGTCTCTGCAGCACGTTACAGGACAGGAGGTGGTGAAAGTGCTTCACTGATCCTGGTGTGTGTGTGTGGTGGTACAGTCCGTCGTTGTCAGAAGGCCGGGAGGAGCCATGGAGGTTGACGACAATGACAGAAACAAACTGAAGCCAACCAAACAACGGAATGGCGTCAGGTGCGTCAGGTGCTCCTCGACCTCTGAACGGACGGCTTGTTGGGCTGAAAAAGTGTATTTTGCAGCAGCGGACAAGGCCATGGCAGTCTCGACAGTCAATGGCAGTCCACGCCGGGCCATGAACGGTTGACAACGGTCCATTCAAGCTTTCTTCTTAGCACATAGAAACTGCCAGAGCGGGCCCTGTCTGGCAGTCACGAGCCCCCCCAGCACTTTCTGTTACGAGATCATTACCCCATAATTTGGGAATTGGAGCTGTGTATCCTTTCTATGGCAAGCCCGCAGAGTTGTACTTTCGTGGTACTTAAATCTGGTCCATGCGTCATGCAAGGGACGGTGACGAAGCGCTGCGACCAGAATTGTGTTGTCTGGGCCAAATCTCTTTTTTTTTGTCCCTTTTTCGTTCTTTGTGCGACACACACAAGACCGCAGCATTCCGCCTGGCAGCTGCTTGATCGGCTTGGCAAAAGGGCGGACGTCGATCCAGTCTTCCCGCCGTGATCTTCAAGGTCTGAAGCATGGCCGATGCGACCATGATGATTTGTCCTTCACCCTTGGCGTCGTCGTCGTCGTCGCTCTGCCGTCAACTGCTGCTGCTGCTCTTTGTGTGAAGTGAAGTGTTCACTTGTTCATTCCCCACGCAAGTTTGCACCACCAGTCCGCCATCTCGCGTCAGCCTGTGTCTTCATTGCCCCCCTCCATGTCACCATGTCGCAATGTCAGATTGCCTCGGCGGCTTCTGGGGGCTGTTGAGACCGTCCTCTGTCCGTCCACCGACGGCATTGAGCGTTGAGAGGCGGCGGTCAGTTGGATATATGCCGGCCGGAGTCGGTACTCCGTGGGTGGTTGTGTACATTATGTATTTACATCACGTAGAGATGGTGGAACAAGCGAGAGAAACTGTATGTGGTCTTGCTTGTTCTCTCTCCATTGAGCATCTACCCCTGGTGAAGCGATGAGTGTCGGAGAGTCGTTCCTGATATTTGCTCGGTTTCTCCTTGAAATATCACGGATATGACTCTTATTTTGTTCAATGCTTGGCGGTGTAGCGACGCGCCATGTGGAGTGTACGAAACCTCTTTGGGTTTATTTTGTTTCTATTTTTCTTTTTGGCGCTGGTGTTGCCGACTTGCCGTTGCTGTGCTACACTAGAGACGACTGACTGACGCTAGAGACCAAAGACCCCTCACAGTTTGAATTGTTCTCGAAAGTTTCAGCAAGTCCCTGATGACCGTTCTTTCTCGCACCACGCCATGGCCTATGCAGACCCTGTCGGCTGTTTTCCCGGTCCAGAATCTTTTTTTTCCCACTCGGCATCGACCACCTGGTGAAAAAAAAAAACCCCCTCCCCCGGGATCCATCCGTGACCCATCACCGGCTCCATCGCAAAAAGGAGCTTTGCCCTAGGCGAAGCGAGTCTCCAGTTTTCTCAGGCACACGTCTTCCAAAAGTTGGCCCGAGTGCCGGCAACCCCGGATTCTGGGCTCGTGCGGTCAATGCTCCCGGCTTCTTTGTTCATTGTTCGATGAGGTCTGTCATGCCGCTTCAAGTCCGAATCCCGAACGAGGAAATGGTGAGGCATAGACCGCGGAAGAAGAACGTATCTTGTTGCTGTCATCTCCCGCTAGTAGATACGGTTCAAACAGCTAGAACAAGTATTAGCCCTAGCTCTTTGTGGTGAAGAAGCAAGAGAGCCTGAAATGGGAACCGAAAGTCAGCTCAGGCCGAGGTGTGAGAGACCATTCATCTCTACACGTAATAGAGGAAATTTACGATGGAGTCAAAAAGGGAGGAAAACCAAATCCTGGTGCTTCAACCAAGATCGTCGGTAAGATGGATCACGACACCAACGTTACCCCTCGTTTTCAACAAAGCCAAGGGGGACCGGGCGGTCCAAGTCACGGTGAAAGCAAGTCATGCGGATGAATTGAGGAACAAGGTGACGGGAAATTGGAAACAAGCCCCCGATCCCCTCACAACAAAGCCCGATCGCAAAGCAGGACCACGTGGGGTCAGTGTCAATGAATTATGGGAGTCATGCTTTCACTTCGTTCATGCGAAGTGTCTTGAGTCCGTCTGGAATCTGGAGGTCGTCAGAAAGTTGGTAAGGTAGCCGAGGGTCGAACGTTCAACACACAGACCAACCGACTGAAACCGAGTGAGGAAAAGGGGGGACGGGAGGCTTGCAATGAAAATCCGGGGTAAAGCTGTCGCCCTATCTCCCGCCTCTCAGGGCGTTCTCGCTCGCTCCCGTCCTGCGCTGATAAGGTGCCGTCCGATGCCCTGTGTCAACGCCAACCGGTGGTCTGGGTCAACGAACCAACGGGTTTGTTTCCGAGATAAGGATTTTCTAAGTTGAAAAACCGTGCTTCTTGGATCTTGAATTGTCGATCAGACTCTGGCTTTGTCATCCCTCGAGTTTTTAAGAATGCCATATTTCCAACGGCACCGCATTCAATTTTGTTTTCCTGGTGTGCCTTCATTGTGTGGTGTGACTAAAGAGGTCAAGAAATTCCTGTGTCTTCGGTTACACATCAACAGGACCCTTTCCTCAGCTTTGGCCAACCACACCTCCCAGCGGGACACCATTGTACAATACCTTCGGTCGGCTTTAAGATCTCTTTGCATTCTGCTTCGGTTGCAACTTGCAGAGCCTCTTTTTTCCCCCCTCCCTCACGTGTCCCTCTTCCATCGTCCTCGGCCCTTTCCAAGTTCCAACCAAGGACACTTCAAGGCCAAGCCACCTTCTTTCACGACCGCGGACCCCCCCTGCTCCCCTCTTTTTTCACGGTGACGGCGGTAGCATCTTCCAATGAACTGGGCAGCTCAACCCAGAATGCGAATTCTTTCAGTGATTGGTGCAGCCAATGAAGCCAGCGAAGTGACTACGGTTGTCAGCGGCTGAAGAAGCATTGAGAGGGGCAAAAAAAAGAAGTTTTTGAAGAGCACGCAACGACGCCGCCAAAAACGCCTGCCCTGGTTTAGACCTTGGAAGCGCCGAACGACGACGACAAAACAACCAACAAAGCAAAGCCCAACGACGCCAGTCCGCCACACACACAAAGTCTGAGCGCTACACTAGCTTACATTTCTTTCTTAGCTCACTCACTGGTAACTGTTAGCAGGGCACGAAAAAAAAATCTTTTTTTACTCGCTAAAACTTACCAATCGTCGCTGTCAGTGTCTCCCATGACCAACCATGGATGACCGTTGACTTCTCGCCACCTCCCTCCCGTTCATGTCATTCATTCATGCACGTTCTTCGAAGAACATGGAAGAAAGTTTTGAACTTTTCATCAAAGACAAGATTTATGCGACCGAAAGGAAGGTATCGATTTCGTGGCTGACCAACTGACCAGCAGATTTTTTTTTCCTTGCACGAACCTATTTCCATACAAGGACAAGGAAGCGCGCAGTGAACGAACGGCGCAGTGAACGAACGGCGCAGTGAATGAGTGGTGAATGTGACTCAAAGAGACGTCTTGCCCTCGTGGTCACCTTTCCCACTCAGCTTTTTCCATGTACCAAGTTGACCGGGCTTGGCCATCGTGAAGTTTGACTAGATTTCATGCCGCAAACGAGTTTGGGCAATGGACTCTTGACGGGACAAATCCGCCCGCTATGAACATAACCAAAAGGCTTTGACAAGCTATGAACTTTTGCTAGCGAGGAATCTACCTTTGGATAAATCTCGGCTTTACTATGTACTGCAGTTAGTGAGAACCAACAGCAGTTGCGAAAGTGCCGAGTTGTTGTCATTCATTTGAGTGCGAGTTCGAGTTCGAGTTCGAGTTCGGGTTTGCATCCGCAGGCAAAGCACAGCAAGCAAACACGCAAGCTCAAGCAAACAAGGAGATACCACCCGCCAGTACCGCCGACGATGAGGCTCGCAACGATGAGAGACGGAGACCGATCGCTCCTGACTCCTACACCGAGAGTGATTGTCGGTATATACATACGTCTTGGTACCTGCCTCGCTCCCATTGCATGTCGTGCGTGGTGTGGCACGTCCCTATGTTTCTTATATACGGTAGTGTAGGCTTCGATAAAAGAGGGGCCGTCATTGACTAGGTACCGACTTCACTCGTAGAAAAGAAAACATTTTGAATCACCAGAACAAAATGGCTCGATGATATGGTAAGAACATGCAGGCGGGAGATTCAACGATGTCTCCTCCAAGTAGATAACCAAGTGAGGGTCGGGATCTATCATTGATATCTGAAACTGCGCATATATAGATTGCAAACTCAAGACGAAAGATTACTACTTACTGTTCATCATCTTGTTAAGCATAACAACTGGTACTCGATTGATTGCCTGAGAAGTTACTAACTAGGTAGGTATCAATCCGGAACGCAAACCCAATCTCGTTCTGATGCTTCATATATAAACAGACGATACAAGCATCTATCCGCCGTCACTTCCATCTCCAAACTCCATACACTATCTCCATACTTGTTGAAGCCGAAGAATGCTGTCAAATCCATCTTGGAGTCCCAGCCGGAGGGAGGGGTGGGAATGGACCGGGACGAATCACAGATTAGTCCCTCTTCTGAACGAATGAATGTTTGAGACGTGAAACGTTCAATGTCTTTCTTCCTGGAACACAACAACGCTTCAAAAGGATGCGAACGACCAGGCTTCATCCCCGTACTGTGACTGTGAGATACGGAGTCTGCATATGTTGTATGTGCCTCTACGGTACTTTGCTGATCTCCCGTCGTGGAAGGATGAGGAAGATAGATAGCTGCGAGAAAAGTTTGAGCGAAGGGAAGGTGATACGTTGAAAGGCTTATACTGCCCTTCTTTACCGGGGAGGGGGGATAGGGGGGAGGGGATATGGTTTCCTTGGGAACTCGGGATTAAAGGTTGGACTTATTGACGAAAAAGACGGTAGATTATATCGTGGTAGGGATCACCATCACGTACGAGTTTATGAGTGTATAGAGTTGAGTTAGTGTTACGGTAATGTTGATGAAGACGATTGAACACCATGCCTTCTCTATGATGGGGTTCACTTGATCATTATTCAACTTCATTTCGCAAAAGCATGAAGGTATCAGAATAGGCGGTTCTGTCCATGACCTTGATAATTGTTCCACTTGAAAACCACAAGATGATCTAGTGTAAACAAACTGTGTCAATCATCGCGGGAAACAACATTAACCGGTTGAGCTGGTATTCATTGCGATAGGCAAGACGACAACGCAAGTCCTGAGTACAGACTGGCGTCACTATAGCATTAGGTATCATCATGACTTCATATCTCTGCCATAACATCTGCGGTAGAAACAAGCAAAGCACATGTCCACTCCGATCACCCAAGAAAAGCCCCCTGAAGCTTCAAAACGTTCAATAGGTATCTCTGGCTAAAGCAAAAAGGCGTTAAAAGGAGGCAAAGGACCTAATCTCTCTCAACTCCTTCCCAAGTCCCATCTTTGATTCTATCCACATTCCACTCTCCATGTCCTCACTCATCTCAACCAAACAGCTCCCATTGTCTTTGCTTTTTTTACCAAATCCACATATCCACGTAACATCCACTTGCTTCAAAGATTCGAAAAGAACAAGAAAAGCTACTAATTCATGACGCATTTCCAGAAGAACAACAACAGCAAAAAACAACACCAAAACAGCATCATACTCAAACACCCCTAAACATCCTCACCACCAAAAACCAACAAGCCCCCACAAACTTGAACCCGCTCAGAACCGCCACGCTCCACAACACCACACTCATATAAATCGTCGCCCGCTTCGTCGTTTCCTGCTCCTGGCTTCCTTCCTCCGGATCGATCCTTTCGAGACCAGCCGTACTCAACACCACCGCGCACAGCGCAAAGTTCGTAATCATCCACACCAACACGACCATCGATCTGACACCGCGGTAATAGTCCATCTGCTTCTCCTCCAACTGAGCACTCGTCGGCGCCGTCACCGGCTTCACGTATTTCCTCGAGAAAACCTGAATTTCGCGCTCGTACGAAGCGTTGAGATCGCCTTCGTCGGGAAGATCGGTCTTACCCTGGCCGTCCTTGGTGTTGACGGAGGGCAGCTTGTCGGGCTTGTCGTCACCCTTGGTACCCCATGAGATATCGTGGGTGTTGCAGAAGGCGTAGACGTTGAGGACGTTGGTGTAAGTGGGCGAGAGGAGCATGTACTGCACCATGGAGGTGACCATGTGCCAGGGGTCGAACATGAGGAGGGAGGCGATCAGCCAGATGCCGTAGGTGGAGACGACGGAGACGATGAGGGTGTAGAAGAGCTCGTTACGGAAGAGGTCGGTGAAGGAGAGGCCCTTTTGGACGTCGGTTTGGATGGAAACGACGGCGATGTAGATGGCTGCGAACATTAGGTAGCTGTGATACTGTTAGTAAAGGGGCTTCCAAGTGAAAGAAAAGAGGGGAGGGAGGAGCAAACGTACATAAAGATAATGGCCCAGAAAACAACCATACCCATGTACAACCGTGGAGAACCAGCCGGTCGATTACCCATGGATAAGACGAAGCATGTTATCAGAGTCACACCGTACGCCCACGCGAACACGACGCCCAAAATCTCGCCAACGGTCCCTAGAAGCTTATCGTCGCCCAGACCCGTCGTCAAGATCTTAAATACGAGGAAGAAGTTGCCAATAGCAAACCAGGCAAAGATCATGTTGACCGTCTGGAACACGAACTCGATGAAGAAGGCAATTTTTCGCAAGAAGGAGTGGTCGGACCGGAAGAACTGGTGGAAGTGGACGATAGCATAGATAGCCGCGAAGAAGGAACCGTTGAGCCAACGACGACGCTGCAGAATCAACTCCGTCAGGTCGGCGGGCACATCGGTCTCACCCGTGGCTGACTTGACGTACTGCAGAATCCAGTGGCAGTTGCGCTTAGTGACGAGCTCGAAACACAAGATACGATCCTCGGCGAGGTACATGTTGGCCGTGAAGATGCCGGCGTCGCCGCCGTGCAGCTTCTCACCGGCAAAGTACTTCTCCAAGGGACCTTGACCGTTCTTGTCGTTTTGCAAAGCGACGTAGCGGTAAGCGGAGAAGGCACCGGGCAAGACGGAAATGAAGCCGAAGGCGGATTCGAGAGGCTTGTCGAGAATGTTACTCATCTTGTACTCAAAGTTCTGAGTGGCGACGAGCGGGTTGATCAGGTTCTTGCCGCCCGTGCCCAACATGGCCTTAATCTCACCGCAGGCGCCGGCGCACATGGGCTCGAGATCGAAGGCCTTCCACAGATGGTAGATGGAGCTACCACCGGGCTTAGTACCAGCATCGATGAGCACGCAGATATTGGGATCCAAAACGCGACCAAACGCCTGGAAGAACCAACGATGCGAGTTGATCTTCTTCTGGTTCTTTTCCTTGAGACAGAACAGCATCTGAACGGGCTGCTGCTTGGGGATGAGCTGGACGACATCGTTCTTGATGGTCATGCCGACCTGGGTCGTGTACTCGTAAATATGCGCCGTGACATCCTTTCCGTTAACCTGTTGCTTGGCAATACCCTCCTGATAGACACCCATACCGGCCAACAACGCTCTTGTTCTCGGGTTGATCTTGGCACGACCGTCACTGACGACGCACACCACAATCTTCTTCCAGGCGTCCTTGCCCCAGGTCTTGCTTTCCGTCCGCTTGCACATGTACTCGATGTTCTTGAACACACCAATCATGGTGCGCGCAAACAGAATCTCGTCCTCGTTGTACATGGTTACGACAATGAAGAGCTCTGTGTGCCTAGGCTTGCTGAAGAGCTTCTGGCGCAGAGTGAAGTTCTCCTCGTAGAACTCGGAAGGGTCGCAGGTGGCAGCCGAGTATCTCATATGGGTGAACTCGTCGCGCTCGCCGTGGGGGAGCTGGTTCAGCAGCTTTGGAGGGATAGGACAATCCAGCACCAAGTTACCGCGGTACAGAAGCACCTGCTTGACTGTCTTCCACCTCTTGATGGGCGCATTGTTCGTTGGCGGTTGGGGTTCGTCGTGGTAAGGATCGCTCTGGCCGACTTGAGAATCGGTATGCATCAACATGGGCCGTTGGTCGTCGTGCGCCTGGTATCCGGCCACCGGGGGTGTTGGGGCCGCGGCATATGGATCATGGCCAACTTGGGGCTCGTAGGGCTGGTTGTAGTAGGCATCGTGGTGCTCTTCCGGGTTCACGGCGTAATCGGGGGTATAATGTTGGCCCGGGGCATTGTATCCGCCCATGCCCTCGATCGGTTGCTGCTCGGCGCATTAGTATCTTGTTCCCCACAGACATAGCAGCTATACTCACAGGAGTCTGAATGTGTAGCGCATCTCCAGGACTGTATCTCCCAGGGCCAGCCGGGATATCGAAGCCTTGCTGATGGTGGTACGGGTTGTCCTCCAACTGGTAGCCTGGCTGTATGGGGTGGCCCGCGGGGGGAGCCGTATGCATTCGAGGATCCATTGGGTGACTTTCGTAGAAGTCGTCGTCTAGACAGTTGAAGAGGAAGTGTTAGAGTGGCAGTTTCAAGCTATCACCAATGACTGTCTTGCTAGGAGGCAACCCATATGCGCGCCCGGACGCGCGCGATGGCCAAGTCTGTACGTCAAGGCCCGGCACAATGCGACCCGTTGCGGCAATGTGTATGTAAGAGCAAAGACTCGAGATGGGCTGTGTAGAAGATCACCACTGCCGTGCACTTGCGCCAGGCAAGTAACTAATCCCTTTTCTCTCTTGACAATCTTGAAGTCGTCCTGAAAGTAAAGAAAGCTAGGCTGGGGTCCGGCCTCGAGGTAGGCAGGCCTCCAAGACTCTTGGGACCCATGCAGTTCCAAAGAAGCAAGGGGTAAGGGCCCCGAGAAAGGAATGTGGTTTGGGATATTGGAAGGGTTCAAAGGGAGTGGGTGCTAATGTAGTGACAGTCCCACTTGGGGTCTTGGTGTTTGTTTGATATCATGAGTGATTCATAGCATAAAAGAAGTAGACTTGCCTAATCGATTGTACGACATGGTGCCGGGATTGAAGGAGGCGCTCAACGGGGTATAGTCTCTGGGTAGTTACTCCGTGATCCCCCGGGGAAGTTGGAGGGAGAGATGAGTGTGTGTGGGATATATCGATTCTCTCGAGAAAGTATTGTCGATCACTGTTGAAGGTTTGGCGCGGGTCGGTGTTCGTCACAAAGTCTCAGTCGCTTGGTGTGTGTGGAATGCGCCGTGGCCGTCAAGGCCCTTCTCCCAACCAGCTTCCTGTTGGTCCCCCGTCTTTATTGGAGCTTGCTCCCTTGGGCAGTGTTATGCCGCCCGTCTTGCTTGTTTGTTCTTGCAAGAAGTGGCCGCTTACTTTTACTCGGCGGTTGACCGTTCAGTTCCTTGTAGTTGTCGAGACAAGCTACCGTCCGCGCGGCGTGGATCTGTTGATGGTTCGTTGACAGGGAAGGACGGGGTAATACGTCTCCTTGACTGGCGGGTGTTTGGGGTATCGAGGGGTAAGTTCGGATTGTGTCTCGAAGTGTACGGTAGCGGTTGGTAGTCAATGTCTCGTCGCCCAATGCCAATGCCGCATGCCAGATCTCGTTCCTCTTACTGGGCCCCTTCTTGTCCGTACCGCGAAAGAGACACGTGAAATCCAAGAGCAACAAAAAGAGGACGGGACGGGACGAAAAGAGAAAGAGAGAGAGGGAGAGGGGGGAAAAAAAGAGGAAAATCTCGAGTTTCAAGCTGATGAATGTGGTGCCAGGACCGCGACGGCGCGAATGGCAGATGATCCCGTCCGGGGGGGTCGTCCACGGTCTAACTGGGGGGGCTGGTCGCAGTGGATGCCGTTCCTCGAAATCAACATGGGCGCACGGGGCTACAGGGGCCATGTCAAGGCCAATCAACGGTCCCTTTGCGACCTTTTCGCAACCGCCAAAACGCCCAAACACTCGCTCGCCATGGTGTCGTGGGTTGCCCGTTTCAGCGCCCAAGGGAGCCGAGTGACGTCGCTCCACTGACTGCTTCCCCAAAGACACAGCTCGTGATTGGTTCATTCGTCTTTACAATAGTTTGAGCCTCTTAAAGGGGTTCCACGGAGGGGTTGAAGCCTCCTGCTTAGCCTGGGCTGTGGGGGGACTAGTCAATGAAACCTACCTTACCAGGATCTCTCTGCTTTATCTTTCCCTAATTTCTAGTCTACACTATGTTCTTATTCCCATGTTCACTTTGTTCAATCAACCTCTCAGCTTCTCCATCCAAAGAGGCGTTGAGGTTGTCTGTCAGGATCATCCGCAGCAACGAAGCGACACGAGCACGCAGCTTCCCGCCTAGGTGTGGTCAGAGCGCTCATCCAATGGGCCAGACCAGTCCGGCATCTCGACTCGGCTCGCTCTCGAGTGCCATAGCGGTGGTCCACTTGGGGAGAAGTCGGGATACAATATCCAACGACATCAAATTTGCCGTCTCGACAAGCGAACCTCTTTCCCCTTGGGGATTCATCTCGTTGAACGGCCTCACTCCGGATCGGCACTTTTAGAGCAGCACTTTGCGTGTTAGAGCAACTCTCCCCCATCTGTGCTTTTCCACGAGATCAGCAGTGCCCGGGAAAGAGAGACATCATATCAATGCAGGTGTGTGCGCGGGAGGGAGCCGATGTTTTAGTCTGTACACTACGTAGATGTAATCAATGTGTCTTTGACTTTGACCTGTGAAATTTGATATCGAGCATCACTGTATGTTTATGTTACAGACATACTCTATGCCATACCTGACACTGTTCCCTTAATCCCAATTTCTCGGATCCCCTACAATCTCCTTCGAGTCTCTCTCTTTATCCAAAAGATTTATCAGGGGCAAAGCAATGCTTGATATCGCACCTTCCTTGATGTACATGATACATTATATCTCCGTCGTGTGGAGCCACTTCATTTGGAGAAGCCTGGGACAAGCCTGGCACAAGCTACAGGTACAGGTACAGAGCTAGCTGCCGGTCAGTGGTCCCTGGCTTCCACTTCCTGTTGCGCGCGGCCAACAACACCAAACTTGGCATCGCGCGTTGGTCGCCTCCTTTGGCAGTTCAAGTTGCTAAGCCCTGGTCTTGGCGTTTTTGGATAAGCGCCAACTTTAACGCGAGGCACCTTGATGGGTGGGAAGTCTTCTTTGCAAATTAAATGGGTCGGTCATTCATGAAATGACAAAGACGAACGCGAACTGTCAATTGTTGCATTAGACTACTACTCGGATGCTGGATGCCGAATGCGCAAGCAGCACAGCCTCTTCAGCGGCGATACAAGTACTGAAAAGACGTGCGCACACGAGTCCCTTCGCCTCTTTAGCTGACGACGACTTAACAACATTGACTCCAACGTCTCCAGGACGCGTTATCAACTTTTGATCAGCCATCAGCAGAATTGCCGACTCCGCCTGTCCGTGGGCTCGGTGTTCCGTTTCGGGGTGCCAAGTAAATCCTCCGGTCAAGTTATTTTTGGCATGCTTCAGCAGCTGCACCTATCTCAGCTTTGTGACATGTGCACGCCATGTCGGGTCATGCTGAAGGAGAATGCAAGACATGCATGCGATGAGCGTGGATGGAGGCCAAGAAAGCCCATCACGTCTGGTATCTTGATTCTCGAGTGACATTGTCCAAATGGCAAGACAACACCAACACAAACATCGTGATGCAAACATGAATGCTTGATAACGCTTTTGACCAAGTAAAGTTATTATAATCTGATATATAGCAGCTCCTCACTTCCACCCCTCACTCTTCCCCTTCATCTTTCGCCATCGATCTACGAAACCTCCTTACCCAACCTCTCCAACTCCTCCTTGATAAAGCTGCCAGCATTAAGCAACTCCGTACCACCATAAATCACCCTCCTCTTTGCACGATCTCCCGTCGTCGTTCTCGCCGCCCACTCCTGCAAATTGCTATACTCGGCCGTGCTCGCACCGCCAACCATAAACACAATCGCCTCCGAGAACCCCTGTCTGCGTTGCCCGAAACTGGCCGTTTGGCCCGGGCCACTTGATCCTGGCAAGCCACCGGGACCGCCCAGGGACGACCCGCTCCCTTGGGCCCGCATGGCCGACGGCTGGGGCATGGTGCCGCGCGCGTTGGCGCTGCGCGGGTCGAAGTAGAGGTAGTGTTCCGTCTTGGCGATGGCCGAGGAGCTGGCGGCCGATGGGTCCATGAGGGACTCGGTGATCTTGGTTACCGTGAGGTCGCGGTCTTCGGGGAGGAAGTTCTTGATGCCACCCAAGAGAGAGGCCACGTTATTGGAGAGAGCGCCCGTGGGCACGCCCGTCTCCTTGAGACGGTCGGTGAGACGGCTCGAGATGGCAGAGAAGCGATTGAAAAGGTCCGAGGACCCGGATTGTTGCTGGTTGGAGGATGAAGGATTATTGACCGTGGTGAGTTGTGTCATTTTGGTCGTGGCGCGGACTCTGTGTGGTATTGTTAGTCAGGATTGGCTGAAAAGTCCAAGGGAAAAAAAAGGGGGTAGCACTTACTGCTTGATGTAAGAGAGGCACGTTGTGTCGCAGCCCTTGGCCGCGAGTGCCTCCTCAAATTGCGTCCATTCCTGACGAGACACATCCTGTTCCGTGCTGAGGTACCAGATCACAAAGAGACGCAGGTAATCCTCAGGCTTGCCCTTGTCCGCCGTCTTGATCTGATCCAGCACTTGCGCCTTGGTTTGCTTGAACACGTTCTCCTCCAGTTGGAAGTAGTTATCCAACTGTCGGCTTTGAATCTCGCCAAGGATAGCAGCAAGGATGTTCATGTGCATATCCAAAGTGGCTTTTCTTGCGCGCAGTTCGGGCAAGAGTGTAACAGCTGCTTTTAGATGCTGAGCACTTGCACTCGAGTCTTGTTCGAAATGGTCCAAATCCCTAACGCCAGTCTTCTTGGTGAGAGCATCCGCCTCCTCCTTGTATTTCGTGAGTTCAATGTCGATGTCCTCGGCAACCTAAGCATCCTGGTTAGTAGACCATCCTCAGGATGTCCCGTCTGCACTTCCAGCTTACCTGAGGGAACGGCAGGCATGAGTTCTTGGCCCAGAAGAAATCATCGGCAGCCAAATCATACGTCTTCTTGTTGGTACCCTTGGCCGGGTTATTGGAGTCCACAGGGCTCTCGATTGTGATCCGGTTCGATTCCGACAAACCAAAGACGTCGGCGCATAAGCTCTGGTAGGTCCACGAGTGGGACAGCATGGGAATTAGGTCGATATTACGGTCCATGATAACGAGCAGGGGCTTTGGCGTTCCAGTGCTGGAAGCGGCCGCCCTGTGTGCCGAAAAGAGGTTGTCCTTGGAGTTGATAATATGATCGCGAAGTTTTCGGTCCAATTTCGTTGCAACCATCTCAGCAGCAGCACCCCTGGGGCAGCGAATAATGGGAATGACGCCTAGTGTCACCACCACGCTAAACAGGCCGCTGACGATCCTGTCGATAACTCTGTCCAACTCCTCATCTTGTGTCTTTGCGCTATTCAACGCCCAGTATGTATGCTCCTTCTGCATGCCCAGACTGAACAAATCCGGCTCGGGAACGATAAAGTTGAGGTACTGGTCGAATATCTGGGCAATCTTCTCCGATGTGCCGGCGACAGCGGTTTGCGCCGCAAAGTCCTCCAACAGTGGCCGTGGTACCGAGGAGAGGAAGTTGATGCTGGCAGAGTTATAGAGGTTCTTTTGAAGATCATTGGTGATTTGCTGGAGGTTCTTGGCGTTCGGTTCGATAAGGTAGATGGCGTCGACATCAGGAATCGGTTGCCTGTTGGCCGCAATGGAAACGTGTAGTGTGACGCCCATGGATCGCAGATCCGAAACCTGGAGTACTGGGCTGATGACATTGCGACCGAGCTCGTCAAAAACCAAAATCTTCCATGTGGGAATGTCCTTCAGCAAGGGGGCGGAAGCGGATTGGAAGCCATTCGAGTCGTCGCCGTCGGTCGGTTCGAGGGGTTGGTTGAGGTTCAGGAGCTTCTTGATAGACACTGGAGAGCATGTGTCAGTCCACCGCAAGACTGTCTGGCATCGGGACCATTGGGGATAGGAAGGCAGTGGGACATACAGATCTGCTTGTCGCGCAGAGAATTCCCTGGTGTTGGCGCCATGTCTGTGTATTAAAGTGATTGCTATGCCGCTCGGCAGGAAGTTTGTGGAGGAGGACTCGGGTCCGAGGTGCTGTAGAATACTGTAGGCTGTTGAGGCAAGGGAAGGTAGTAGCTCCCGTCTCGCTGTCACAGTGGTGGGGCTTGTGATCGCGTCCCTTGAACCGAATTATCGCCAGGCTGGCCTCGAGTCGTTGCTTTCGCAAAGGAAAGAGTGCCTTAACTTCCTGTTAAAGACGAAAGGGCAAACGTGTCAAGGTGTTACAGTACTGAGTCCAGAAGATCCTTACGTGTTCAATAGTAGGTATACAGAAAGCTGACGGAAGAAAACAGAAGATCTCCATTGAAGCTACCTTGGGTACCTCTAGAGGTATGTTGTCTTCTCTGGTCCGCAAGGTACCTGACATCTCTCCCTCGGCTTGGACCAGTGGCCTTTGTCTCCCAGTGGACTGTTCCCCCTTCCCTTCTAGGTATATCTGTTGGCCTCCACTTACAGGAGGTACCGCCCTGAGCTGAGAGCTTTCCCCCACAGCACATATGACGAGGATTCCGTTATCGTCCTCCAATGCTCGATTGACACCGCAACCAGCAAGTTGTGACATCTTCCTGCCTCTGTGGCGTTTACCTTTGATTGTTCAAGAAATGGATGATTGAGCCCGTGCGTGTCATCGCTGACATTTTACGATGTTGTCCGTTCTTGTTTGCTCTTCATCTTCCTATATCGGTAGAGGTATATGATGGACAGCCCCAAGGTCCAGAAAGATAGGTACCTCTAGAGGTAGATATTTCCAGTATGTCTGCTCCTGCCATAACCTGTCTGCCTGCCTAGAAGTAGCGATTAAATGGTAAGGTACAAACAGTGCTGCAATTTCCCACTCATTCCTGCCTCCAGCTGGCGCGGACCCACCCAAAACCCAACAAACGGCCGGCTCTTTGGTTCCAGGTACTTCCTTATCGTGCCAGCGTGCTACAGAAATCCAACTTCCCAGGGGCACTTCCACCTTCACTTGCCACGCGCACAGACCACAGAAGCTCTTGCTTCGCGTGTGCAGACTTCCACTTCGTTGCGTGCCTGGGCCATTTTTGGAGAAAGGCCCGTGGTCCGCCAGTGCCAGCGAGCGTCGGCGGCCCGTGAGCGCTAGCGTGCCAGCCAGTCAATGCACTCCCGTCACTGGCAACTCGTTGAGAAAGCGCCTGCCCACTGCACTCATGCACCCGCTTGCCCAGTGTCGCAAAGCGTCAGTCCCTTTTATGAACGGCGGAACGCACCTGATTTGCGCGACCGCTGCTCACGTTCAACTTTTTTCCCTTTCAACTCCCGTCGTCACCCTGACCTGACATCAGCAGCATCTCTCCTTTCTTCGACGACCAACTTTGTCGCCCTTGGTCGCCTTGTCGCATCGCCCATCGTCGTACTTGATAATCGCGTCCTTTTCTTCGTACATCTTTTCCCTGTTCTGGCAAAGCTGTAGAGGCGATTTAAACGCGCAGGTTTTCTTGACCTCTCGGGCGTTTTTCTGCTTGCGCGACCGTCATTCGGAACTCGTCTCTTTCCCTAGCAGCTGCAGTCGTCCGATCGACCTGCGGCCCTGGCTTTTGAAGATTAATTTCGTTACCTGCCTGCTCAGCTGAGTTCAAGGTCGGGACCTCTCCATTCTTTAACCCGGGATAGAGAGGAAATGCTGTAGCGAACTGCGATAACCTCATCGCTGTTGTCTTCCGCGCACGCGTGGGGGAGATTCGTGACGAGTTTGCGAACGCATTCAGGCACACGTAACCCACCCAACAAGGAGCACGTGCCCCAAGGCGTCAGAACACCACGATAAGATCGTGACGAACACATTCAGGGTATGCATCATCTTCACCTCTTCCCCAGTCCTAACACCTCAAAAAACAAGTACAAAGACCACTACTGTATTTTACCATATCACATGTCCTGCATCTGCCTGTTGAATCACGCATTCTGGAACCCGCAGTCATTAAGGCTGTGAGTGGTCAAGGATTGCGAGATTTGCAGTGCAAATTATGGGGTTCGTGTTAACCAAAAGGCCAACAAACCCTTTCACCAACATCGACCAAAAACGGTACAAGTAACCTGGGCTACCTGCCACAGTACCTTGCGTTTAATCCTGTCAGGTGAAAAGAGGGGAGAGAGCAGAGAGAGCAAAGAGAGAGAGAGAGAGACATGTGCGGGGAGAAATGCAAAACCAAACAACGACTTGGGGAGAACAACAACAGTACCTGGAAATGGCAATCCAGAGACTGCACAATCCCATCTTGATTGATATGCTGCCGTCATTTGATGAGCCTCTGGCAATGGCTATCAATGACACCCGGATCTATCAGCCTCGCCCCCTGGTTAATTGTCCCATGCACAACCTGAGATCCAGATTTCACATCTGCTGTGTGGCAAGCAGGCAGCCCAACAAAGACACACACCTTGGCCTGGCTGGAATTCCTGGGAGAAACCTAAAAGACAACCCTGAGTGGATGGTGGCTGTTAGTGCTACGGGCAATTCGCACTCCGAACAGCGAGCGTTGAGGGACTCCCACAGCACTGCCAAGGCCTGCGGGTCATATCACTTCCTTAACAGCACTACTGCAACTGTTTGAACGGTGCTGTGCTCGCAGCCCCGCACACCTCATCCACGCCCGACAACCCCACCGACGGGACTTCAACCGCGCAAGCCGGCCCGTTGATGGAATCCGTTTCACATTAAAGACAAAACCTCACCTCACCTCACTTTTTGTGTCCTCGGCAACACTTACTTGATTTGAGACGGTGGACATCATGGCAGCGGAATACTCGACCAGAGCATCGAATAGCAATAAACTAGCAGCAAGCTCAACCAAGTCGCGTCGTGTGGTTTCCAGACAACCGCCGCGGCTGGCAACCTTGGTTGATTTCCCTGCGCTGTCACCCTGGACGGTACCTCGACCACTGTTTACACGTCCATCTTGAATGCCAACGCTTTCCCCGCCGCTACCAGGGGCAACCGGCCTCGACAACATTTCGACTTGCACCACCACACCACAACACCACCACCACCACTATCACCGGGAACAGTGCATTCTGAAGCGCTCTCCTGTAAATCAACATCGATATCGACATTAACTTGTCGCTGGACTTTGCTTGGTGCTGGCGGCCTTGCATAACGCTCCCTCCAGATTTCTTTTGTTCTCTCTCTCATTCTCTCTCTCAGGGTCTCTCTCTCTCTTTCTCTTTTCATGTCTGAAATCTTTCTCAGATTTCATTCAGGACATGTGCGAGCTGGTTTTCTCGCTCATTGTCTCCCACTCGTTCACGCATTACACTTGGACTGCTGGCAACTTCTCAGAACTGAAGTTGGACTCTTTACCTGACGCTGACCCTCCTCTTGCCTCGCAGAACTTCACAGGCTAAGCCGCTTCCAGCTTGGCATTCTTCCTGATTGGACCAGCTAGCGCATTCTGTGCCCCACCACTCGACATTGGAGACACCCCACCCGTGTAGCAAGGCAGCCACTCATTTCACACAGTTTCCGGACTGGTTGTTAAGGGCACACCTTTGTCTTGTGCTTTGACACACCCACTATCAACGGCAAAGTGAGTTTCGACCGAGAGTATTCTGCTCCAAATTTCCCACTAGATTGACTTTGTCACTCTCGTACAAGTCTGTTGTGTAGATTTGGATCGGTGGTGGAATGACTTGCACCGCATGAGCCCCCTTGACTGACCACCTTGATTCTCCTAGCCCGTCGCTGCCCCTTTTTTCGTCTGTTTGGATTCTTCCCTCTTGAGCTGAAGCCAGCAATCATCGTCCTCGCCAGTCATGGACGCCAGCCACAACAACCACGCCGGGCAATGGGATCCCAACTCCTTTGCGGCAGAGAATCCATGGGAACAACAGTTCGCCTTCACTCCTGAGCATGGGCACGAAAATGTGTATCACAACCCTGGTGCTTTCATTGACCCTCCACAGCAGGTCAACCCGCAGCTGGCTGGTCATGACACGCAAACAAATGCTTATGGCCACTACGACTACTACCCTCAGAGTGAGGCATGGACTGGGCCTAGCCCTGCATCTGCCCCTTATGCTCAGGAGCCATTGACCCAGGAACATTATGCACCTGCCCAGCAGCACCCACAGCACCACCACCAACAACCACCACAACAACAACAGCAGCACCCATATGGCAACCATCGCACAATTGACAGCCGGTTCGCTCTTGTTGACCTCCCACAAGAGAACGAATACTCGAACCACCATATTCAGATTCCCGAGAGGCAAGAAGTAGTTCAAGGTGGTTTTGCCCATGGCGCTGTTCCCCCCAGGCAACAGTCGGCAGATGGCTATCTTCAGGGACATGTCTCAGAGCAATGGCAGAGGGTACCAATGGCGAGCTCAGGCTATGCTACGAATGGAGAGTACCAAAATCCCTTAGCGATGCCACAAGCTGTAAATCACCAACAACCGGTTGTACATCAATCACAGCAGCCGCCTCAGCATCAGCCGCAACATGTCAGTCAGCAGCACCCACAACTTCAGCGGCAACAACAGCCATCGCAACCGCAATTACATCTACCGCAGCCGCAGCAGCAGCAGCAGCAGCCGCCACAACAAAGGCAGACGCCCACGCCCATTCAATACCAGGCTGGCCATGGCCCAGTCCAGGGAGGGCTCACGAGCTACCACCATGTCCAGGGTCACCATACCCCCGAGCCCCAGCCAAATCAAGCTCACTTTATGCAAACTGTTAACGGGCAACATATTCAAAACCGCGCTTCTGTTGCACAAATCCCCGCGCAGCGAGCCACGGCCAGCCCCAGCCCACTAAGTCATACACCAATTCAAAGCGCACCTATACAGCAGAAGCCTGCCCAACCACCGGTGCCGCAACCTATCCAACCTAAAATTGCTCCACGTTCCATGGCCCAGCCTGCAGTGCAACAGATGGTGCAGACGCCCGCTCATCAGACTGCTCAACCATCACAGTCGACACCACAGCCTACGCCGCAGCCCACACCGCAACCTCATGGACAGACCATTTCGCAAGCCCCTCAACATCAGACAATACCACAAGGGTTTGTCCAACATCAGCAGCCTAGCCAACCTCAAGCCTTTCAAGTTCCGATCTCACAGTCCCAGCCCGTTCAGATCCAACCGTTCCAGGCCCCGGCGCAGGAACGGGTGGTTCAGGCTCAGGCTACACAACAGACTGTTCAGTCTCCCCAAAATAATGTGATCTCGGGCGTAAAGCGACCTGGTGATGTGCAGGAGATGCAAACCCTTGCCAAGAAACCGAAGGTGGTACAACCAGCCTCCAGTATCGCGAATCCCCAAGTCATTAGCTTCGCAAATAATAACTCGGCGAACCCTGGCTTCGTACCGGATGTAAATGGGCAAGGCGATGGTGGCGATGTTGCCGGTCTTTTCATCGTAGATGAGGATTTGATTGACAAGGCAATTGAAACACCGGGTTGCACTGTCCCAGGAGTGCCGCATCTCGTCATCGATGAATCTCCGGTGCAGCTCAAGAAGGGACCACCAACTAAGCGTTTCGTGACCATCGTGGCGAAAGCGGGCAAAGACCCTCTATTCCCTGGTCTTGAACGTGGCTGGACTCCTGCTGAGTCTCTCAGCAACCATGCCGAAGCATATCAAACTGCCAAAGAGGTGCTGGACCGCCAGAGAGCAGATATCAGGCTTGACATTGAGATGAAACGAGCAAAGACTGAGATGCCGGCCGACTGGTGGAAGAAGCTCTCCAAGGGTGAACTTGGAACGGATGCTAAGCAGCGAGGATCGCCTCCGCCCGAGCCTACCCTGACAGCCGTGAAAGCATCCGAGCTGCTTCGCCTCCATCCAGCTCACAAGAAAAACAGGAAGGTGATTGTACACACGAGTAACGAATTCGGTGCATTTGTTGCAGATAAGATTGCTGCTCTAAGGGCTGCACCAGCATTTGAGAAGCTTGTCAAAGATGTTAAGAACAAGGGAAAGGGTTCTGCTACCCTCAAGCCTGCTGCAGTTGAGACTCTGAAGCAGTCTCTCCAGCCGTTCAAAACGGAGCTTGAAGCAGCCATTGTTGAGGGACTCAAAGTCGGAGACCCAATAATCCTGCGGATGGTGGGTGAAAGGGGTATACTGCCCGTTCGTCTACTCAATCTTCTGATCCAACTCTTCAACCTTGGCGAGGCTACCTCATCGTTGGCCAAGGCCGCTCTTCGCCTCTTTGGTTGCTTTACAAGCCTTACGCCAGAGCAACTTGAGGCTTGGAAATTCCAAACCACAAAAGGCAAGCTTGAGGGGCTGGGTGATCCTGAGATCAATGAGTTGGTCGCAACTATCATTGCAAATGCCGAAAAGAACGCTGGGAAGGAAAGTCCTGCGGCCAAGTCAAAGAAAGAGGCTAGCAGCGATGCTAAGAAAACTCCTGCCAAGACAACAGTCTCAACAACCAAGAGAGCTCGTGAGGATGATACCAATGGTGATGCACGCACGGCCAAGAAGCCTTCTACAGATGGTAAGCCTCGGGTGACGGCCACCTCGAAGTCTACTAGCGATGTCAAAGCCCCATCTCCTGGTTCAAAGACGCCTCCAACTACAGCCAAACCAGCTCTTAAAACATCGGCTACCACACCTGCTACGACCGCGTCCAAACCCCGTGCTTCTTATCTGCTTCCTGGCAAGGCCCGCCCATCAGCAAAGCCAGTCCCAAAACCAGAGCCTTCAAAGGCCGAACCAGCGAAACCGCTGGTCAAGGCAGCTTCTGCAAAACCATCTACCGCGCTGTCTGCGATAAAATCCAATGCCCCTCAGGCGGTATCCTCAGCTGGCAACTCGGCGAAGGCAACAAAGCCCAAGGAAGAGCCACCGACCAGCTCTAGGTTTGCGGCACTCATGGATGAGATTGCTGCACCCAGGAAGGTGATAGCAGACGCAACACCTCCGGCGGAGTCCGCCCCTGACCCGAATGAGACGGAAGAACAGAGGAGGCGCCGCTTGCGGAAGGAGGAGCGGAGGAGAAAGAACATGAGGGTCGTTTTCAAGAGCGACGACCAACTATGCCAGATCAAGGAGTACACCCTATTTCCTGAAGAGATGGGCCACCGCCAGTCTCGCGATGTCCGATCAGATAGCAAGGACAAGCGTGAAGGCATGGCACTCAAAAAGGGCCATGCGGGTGAGCTTCGCCCTTGGGAGGAGCCCAACTCGGTTGATCTGGAAGTTCTTTCGGAGGAGGTGCGCAAGGAAAGCTATGTCACCATGGGTGGCGTGAAGACTTTCCGCACCGAACAACAGGCGTTCATGGACGATCGGGAAGCCAAGGAGCTCATGGTCATTTACACAGACCCATCGGATATTCCGCCTACGCCTAAGTCGCCTGCTTACGAGCCTTCGCTTGATGACGGCTCCGGGTCTGATGTTCAGCTGCCTGCAGGTCTGGAGTATGATGAGCTTCGTCGCAGAGCTACCGATTTGAAGAACTTTGGTGCTCACCGTTCAGTTTATGAGGCCAAGGCTCGGCTGGAGACTCAGTCGAGCCCAGGCTTTGCTGACTTCACCGAGACGATGAAGTCGCTTAACTCGATCACCGGCCCGTATGCCGGGTATCCTATCCCTGTACAGCAACCAACCGCCGTGCACGTGGCGCCCGTTGCTGCGGCTAGGCCTGAGGGCATTCCGCCTATCATCGTGCCTGTCACAAACGAGCCGCCGGAGGTTCGTGATCAGCGAACGTACGAGCTCATTTCCTCTGAAAGGGTCCGGTACTACCGTGATCCGGAGCCTTACGATCCTGCACGTCCCAAGACAGTACGTCGTCGCGATTACACAGATCCTCTCATTCAGAAGGCTGCAGACTATGTGGAAGAAATCGTTGAGTATGTTAAGCGGACAGTCCCTGAAGTCAAGCAACAACCTGTTCCGGCAGTTCCTGTTGTGCCGGCTCAAGCTTCAGCTCCAGCTCAGGCTGCTCAACCAGCGGCAGCCCCGGTAGACTACAGCGCAGCCTGGGCACAGTATTACGCCCAGCAAGCTCAGCAAGGACAGCAGCCGGATGCGAATGCCCTTCAACAACAGCAGGCTTGGTATGCTCAACAACAGCAACAACAGCAGCAGCCAGGCGCCTTTGGTGCCTACCAACAACAGATGGCTCAGCTCGCTGCTCAAGGCGTCGATTTAAGTACCATCTTGCCTGCTCTCGCAAGCCAACCCAACGCCAACCCCCAACAAGCCGCCGAGATCCAAGCCCTCATCGCCACCCTAGCAAGCGGTGGTCAACAACAACCCAACCAGCCCGCCGACCGTCAAATGACCGAGTACCTCACCTCTCTTATGAATTGGGCAGGCGGCGTTCCTCACACTCAACCTGCCGCCCAGCACGGCGGTTACGACCCCTATCAAGCTGGTCAAGCCTATGATCACAACGCTCGTGACAGCCGTGATCGCGACCCTAACTCTCGCGACCGCGACAGCAGTGGTTGGGACCAGCAGCCGCACCACGGAGGCCGCGAAAACTTCCGCGAACGTAACGACAGTCGTGATGGCGGACGTGACGGACGTGATCAACAACAGCAACAAGGACATCATCGCGGCGATAAGCCCCACTGGAAGAACAAAAAGAACCGCGGTGATCGTAACGGCGATGAAGTGCCGGATCATCTCAGGGGCATTAACCGCAGTCTGATTGGCACGAAGCAGTGCACGTTTTGGGCGCAGGGAAAGTGTGCGAAGGGTGACAAGTGCACTTTTAGGCATGATTGAGGGGAGTTGCAGAAGCGGTTATAAACTTGATTGTGCATCATTGAGGAGAGAGCATGGGGTGGCGCAAGGGTTCAAGGAATGAGGAATGGATTTTGGGATGACTTTCAGCATATTAGAATGAGAGTCACTAGAGGAACGAGAAAAGACGAAGAGCGCGTTTCGTTTGCTACATCATGTTATTACAAGCAAAGCGAAGCCAAGTCAAGAAGGACCGAGTTACATTGAAGGAGGTTAGCTTCTTCACATCAAAATGTTAATATATCACTTGCTATCGAAGATTTGTCAAGAAACAAGAAAAGATGATTACTACCATGCTTCTTAAGTCAAGCGACCACAAGTGAAAATGTGAAAAGTGGTATTATGAAGAACCGGAGAACTACTGCGAGTAAGAAGAGTAAGTGGTGTTTCGTATACACCATATTGTATAAGACCAGTTCTTGGATAATATAGGTAGGTAAGTCTTGCTGGCCCGGCCGGACGATAAGGTTTCTCTGTTTACCAGACCGCGAGTAGCAGTAGCAGTAGCAGTAGTAAACTTATGTCAAAAAATACTGTCCCCTCACCCCACATATCCAATATGGTAAGGGGGGACAGCATTTTTCGATTATGGCTACCTAGTAGAAGACATCTTCACAAATTAACAAGCAGTCCAAAGGCGACCAACCGACACCGTAAGTCCGCTTCATCTCTCCCGATGTCTACGGCCGGTATATAAGAAGTCGGTGCTTGGTTTTATATACTTATCCTATCCTATCCCGTTTCACACATTGATACAGAATCTGTGTGGGCACATATGTGGCTGTGACAAGGAATATCCAACACTACCTGCCTCAAATATTGGTCGCAACAGTTGGTATTACTGGGTGTGATACTGATGAAAGACACTCGTGTTTTTCTCCCCTGCCTACCTAGGTAGTCTATCCAAGTCTTTTCTCTGTTGTGGTCCGGACGTACACTTACTTGTTCAGCCTGGACTAGTTACTATTTTTGTGGCTAAAGGAGGATTTGTGCTTTAGCTTTGCTGGAGATATTCAAGATGATTTCCGCCTGATTGTTCAGGTTACTAAATGATGATCACATATATTGGTCGATATCACGGTCATGAATGATACACTTCGTATGGCCTTACACTCTAGTTTAAACTTGGCCCGTCTCGAACTGTTGTTTCATTGATAGGTATGTAAATACCTCTAAGCAGCATAACTCAAGGCCGGGAGGGAAACACTCGACCTTTCAAAAGGGAGAAAAGGGGCTCACGAAGGCACGAACTGGCCTGTTCATTTCCTGGTTCCCCTAAATTATCCATCTTTGATTGTTAGCTTCCTCTGCTTGCAACTTCTCTCAATGACATAACCTTGAGAGATGGCACCGTTGCAGCTTCGATGACTTCTGGCTCAAGAAAGCAAGCCGAAGATACACTCGAGGTATCATATCGGATCTACCATTTCTAATTAAGATACGAGGTGACAGTTTACAATTGGGAAATCCAGCATTGGTATATCATGCGAGTGTTAGTAGACACCCAAAATAGACAACAAGAACGGGGACAGTAGTGCTAACTCAAAAACCATTCGACGCTAGACTACAGTGGTTGATACCTGAGCACCCAAGATCCCTTGCGATGGTGACCATACAATGGTTTGCGTATAGTAACCTAGAACCGAGAAGCCATTCAAGTAATCGACTTGGTACCATTGACAACACCAGGTAGGGATCGTCCGCCATGGCGCTCTTGTCCTCGTCCTTGTTCTTGTAAGCGATACTCGCCAGAGTGAACCAAGAATTAATGGGGAATATACCATCGAACTGTTTGCAAAACCAGTGCATCTAGAAAACCAACAGAGAAAGACCATGTGAAAGTGCAACAGCCAACAAGTTGTGCCCATATAGAATCCGAACAAAGACATTGACAAAACCCAAGATCCCCATACCCATATCCTTCCACCTTCTCAACCGTCCAATGTCTCCTCAGCCATGCAAGGTCTCCTCAACCTTCCAGGATTGGTTAAGCTGTCCATAGATGCCTCGAAAAACGAAACCGTAAGCCAAAACTCAGACAAAGGTGGGTGCAGTATAAACCAATGCGCCGAACATCATGGCACCTGTAGCTACACCTCCGAGAGCAACATAGCCGACCCGCTCGGCAATATTGCGCAACCGTTGCCTCTTGGTTGGTCTATCGCCGTCGTCATCGTCAAGGCGAACAGTCGATGTAACGACCGAGACAGGCAAATCGAGCGACTCAACTGTCATTGCAATTTCTGTCGCTGCCTCAGTAGAAGGTTCGATCAAATCGCCGACCTCCACGTCCTTGTCAACCTCCATGACTTCCTGTACTTCCTCTCTCTCGTTTTCGCCACTTGCTTCGGACTTCTGTACTTCGCTAGCTTGCCATGCAAGGTCTTCCTCGGTGTTAGACGAAATGGCTTCTGCCTTTCTCTTTCCTTTGCCAACTGGGGCATTCTCATCCATAATATCGGAGATAGCAAGGCGTGAATACTCCCTAGTGACGGGCGAAGACTGCATTATGGTCATCCTGTTTTCCTTCCGAGCCTCAAAGAACTTTGCTTTGTCAGATGGATACCAGGGAGCTTCTTCCATTTCTACCAAAGGTCCATTTAGTGGTTTATTGATTGGAGAAGTGTCATCGATATCTCCCGCCGACTTGTTTGACCTGGGAGTAGCCAGCTGAACGTCGCGAGGATGAGTGAAGGATAGAAACAATGGAGAATCGACAGGATACGATGCTGGCCGAATATCCGCAGGAGTGGCGTAATTGACTTGAGGGATAGCGCGATCAATGACATCGTCCTTGATATCTGGAGTGACAAGGCGAGCCGTGCTATGGCCCTTGTAAATGATAGGTGATGGACCAGTCACAACGTTGCTGAAGTCTGGCATGGCCCAGTTGCTAGAAGGCTCCCTGCCATAAACTCCTTCTGCCTCTGACTCTGCATCTGAGTCCTGGCCAGCGGAAAAATCCGAATCGGACTCAGAGTATGGGTAATCGTATTCAAAGCCTCTTTCAGAGGAATCGCCATCTGACATGGTTAACAACTAAACCCATTTGCGGATTTCAATCAACACTTACCACCATTCAAATCTCCTCCACTCACTTCCGAATTAGCGGATTCGGGCTCATACTCTGGCTCATAATCAGAGCTCATCTCAGAGTCCCAATCATCATCATCATCATCAAGTGCAGCGTAATACTGCGATAGAACGGGGTGTTGGGATAGAGAGACATGTAGAGATGCGTTGGGAGCTTCAGATGCAGTGGGTTGAAGGGCACCGACGTTCTGAGGCCAAATATCCTCTCCACTTGATCCATAATTGCTACAGCTGCTGTCGTTGCTGCCGATAGGACTCTTCGGAGATGGTATGGAGGCAATGTCTGACTTTGAGTGCGAGTCGTGATTCTGATGGGAGTCGTTGATCTTATCACTCTGGCCCCAGTTGTTCTCGTAGTTATCATCTTGGTCCACATTGATAACCTGTTTCCGAGGGTCTGTGATGACATTCCCAGACCCAACAGGGTGAGTGAGGTCAATTACTTCACCCTTCCAACTTCGCCCCGACAGCCCACGTGCCGCTAATTGGGTACCCGGCGGCTCCATGTTCGAGTCCTCGTCCTGGTACTCCATGTCGGAGTCTGATACGTCGGGGACTTTGAATGTACTTGAAGCCCTCGGACTATTCCCTGTTAGCATCGTCTAATGTAAGAATAAGGGCAACGAAGCATTTGCTCGATGACTGCGCGAGAAGCCATGTCTGAGGTTATGTTGCTGTCTGCTGGGTTTGTGAAACTTACCGAGTAGTGCCTTGCTCTAGCTGCGCTTTAGGGACCTCGACATACTCTAGACCTACTTTAACGATTGTAGGGGGAAACGTCTTTTTTCTCATGACATCCACACCGAAGCGAATGTTGTCGCCGTCCTTAATCTCGACCTGCTCGTCCTTTTCAAGTCGCTGGTCGCTTTCATTTATGTACGTTCCGTGGAGCGACCCAAGGTCCCGCAGTTTCAGCCGCTGCAAGATAGCCATTACCTGTTAGCAAAGGAATTGGTAGATGCGCCCGCTGGGGAGGGAGGAGTAAGCCAACCTTCTGGGTAAAATCAGCGATGATCTCAGCGTGCTGTCGAGACATCACCGGGCTGTCATACCAGCCGTTCTGTGGACTTGGTACAAATCCTTTGGCAGCTAGTTTGGAAGAGCGGCCGATTTTCAATGTCGGATTCTGCTTGTCCAAGATGATGTACCGTCGCGAAAACGGATGGTCAGTATAAGGATGCTGAGTTAAGGAGATTGAGATAGCTGGTAATAAGTTAGCACCAAACCATCTGGGGACTCGGAGAAGAGGGGAAGGAGGGGTTTCTAGCCCTGATGAGTAGGTTTTGAATGGACGTACCAGGTAAGTTGCCAGTCGAGGCCGGCTCAGAGTTCGTGGACATTGTGGATGTGCGAAAGATGCAGTCGTTACACCGTTTCCTTGGAGGGGTCAAACAAGTAGTGATCCTGCTTCTTGTCAGGCTGAACACCGGACTGCCCTGGTAGCTGCACAATTCCTGTTCGAGGCGGGTCAATCAACCGCAGAAGAGGTGATACCCGAGGTTCCGGACTGCTGGTGTGTTGAGAAAGCGTTCCAAGGCAGCAGAGCGCAGTACCAGATACGATGTCAGAAGCAGCACAGACCGAGCCGAGGATGTGAGAGAGTTGGAAGTGCGTGCAGTGAGTGAGCAGTGATGGTGGGGTGAAACGTGCTCTCTGGGTCGATGTGAACTCGAGGTCTGGTGCAGGTGAAGGAATGATGTCCAAACAAGACGCAGCAACGCAGAGGTAGAGGTAGGTAGCTGCAGACTGCAGCTGGAGCGCGGGGTCAATGGTTGTTTCTCGCAGCGAGTGCAGCAGGATGGTCTTCAGTGTTCAAGAAGAGGTTAAGTTGTAGCTGGATGTTTGAAAAGGAATAGGAGGAACACTCAAATCGAAATGGATAAGTTGGGTTGGTTCGTTGTGTTCAGTTGAATAAAGGAGGTTGCGACTGGCAAGAGAGACGGATTCGGTAGTCGCACTTTCAAGGGTGCTTGCCAGGCGACCGCCAACTTGCACCTCAAATGGGAAAGAGCACTCCTCCTTAGATAGCGAAAGTGCGGGGCCAGGGGGCTGCCTGATACACCGACCCGGACTTAGGACCTATCGATCTGGCCATGTCCGCCTACTAAGCACTTACCTACCTCTACTTACCTCTAGGGGTCACAGTAGGTGTTGGGCAGCTTCTCCTCGGCTGTCTCTTACTTCGTTACCATTGGTGATACCAACGTGAATGAAATGATTTGTCTTGATTATCGTGCTTCGTGGCAGCAGATCACAGCGCTCTTCCTTCGTCCACCATGCCGTTTACCTTGGTGGAAGCCCTCGAGCCATGGAAGTTGTACTGGAGCCGCGCAACTAGACCGCATTTGCGAGGCACCAGGCTACCAGCAGGCGGGCAGACATCGAGTGGGAATGGACGGACATATGCGGTTACACAAGCTTGACTTCTTTCCGTCGGATCTACCTATTTGTGCTCCGACCTGCCCCCCTCCCCTCCCTTTGGTCCCTTCGTTCGTTTGCCAATGAGCCGGGCGACAACTGAGTCAGACTGGACCCCTCGCAACAATCTAGCACCCGCTGGTATTGATTCCTGACGATCCAATACCCTTGTGGTATTCATCATCTGGGCGGCTTGCAATCGACTGACTCCAATGTTGATCATGTTTGAAAAGCCGACGAGTTGTCGTTAGCTGAGACTCATGATGCCCCACTCCTGTTCGCATGTGAACGACGACCTAATGGGACTGGACGGGAGAGCTACGGAGTGCGGATAATGCGGAGCTGCTGCTGGCTTTGCTGGAAACGAAAGGGCCGGGGAGAGCAAGAAGAGCAGGGAGAGCAGGGCGGACAAGGGGCGGGCAGCTCATGAGTGACGGCACGTTGGTGGGGAAGAGGGGCGTCGGTATCTTATCGCTTGCAAGGACCCAGGCAGAAGGGGATTTCACCGATCCAAGACAGCACCTTTTGCCGTTTCACAAACCACATCGAGTGCTGCTCTTTCTTAACCTACGGGAAGCATACGTCTGATTTCCCTGCTTTTTTGGGATTGACCAAGACGTGTACATAGGTATGTTGAAGGTTGATGATGAACGTTCGTGTTGGGCTCGGATGATTTTACACTAAATGCTTCCCCAGGCCGTAAAGGTGCTCAGTGACAGCTGGAAGATCCAGTCCTAACCTCTTTTGGTTAGTGCGTCCATGGTTCATATGCAAGCACTTAAACCACACCCACGAGATGGATGGCAAGGACAACCAAAGCAAGCATTCGACGGGCATGGAGGGACTGGCACAAGATTCACACCTTTCCAAAATAATGGTGTTCCCTCGAGTTGCCAATTCAAACCAAACACACCAATGAGGGACAATAGAAACATTTGTAAGTCCATATGTCACTGATATTGATAGCGCTAACGAGGGACCTTACCTTGGCTCTCGATTCTACACCTATCGTACAAAAAATAAGCCCTTAGTTTGCACCAGTACCGTTGCCAATGCTTGCGCGGAGCTCCAGCGATACTTAAAAGAGGCTTATATCAGCACATGTTTGATTGAGTCACAAGTCACAATGCCATGTAGGTTCCCAAACCAGGGAACAATAATTCAAAGCAGGAAGAAGATGTTTGCCCCGAGGGACATGACATGGCAGAACAGAACAGAATAGAACTGAATTGAACTGAACTGCAAGGACATCAGAAATCGTCACGGCTTAACAGATCCGATGGGCCGAGCATTAAATCGTAGCTAAGGTCTTGGCTCCGGGTACCGTTCGCCACTGACCACCGTGCCCTTGGTCTTCTGGGCCCGCCTCAGTGCGTCATGCGTCATTCGTTCCCGGGCCCTGCAGTGGACGGGGTCCCGAAAACTGCAGTTCCAGTTGTTGATCCGCACAAATGGAATTGAAATTGTCCCTTTCTTTTCCTCTACAAGAACAAATATTTTCCCGTCACGAGCAAGGGAAAATAATCATCTGCCGTCTCATCCAACCAACTTTGCCTCCGAATTTCAAATTCCGACGACGGCACAGTCCTACCTTCGACTTTATAAAAAAGCACCCCCTCCCGTATCTCATGGATTGTATGCTGAAAACGACCTACTCATTCGAAAAGTCAGCAACTGCCATTAACAACTACAACAACCATTCACCTCCCATACACCGACCTGAAAAGTAATAGTCTTGCACGGCAAGCGATCGAAATTACAAACCCCGACGACCACCTAAACCAAGAATCCCATATTTCTTGCCGAACAGACGCTTCATCTAGCACACACCCAACACCATGCACGATCTACGCAAAAAAGCCCTTTTGGAAAGTGGCAAGACCGTTTCTCGAAAGGCTAGAGCGCGGCCCGAAGCCCCACGCTCTGGCGGCACTCTCTCTCCCGGCAATGGCTCTCCCGCAAGCTCGCGGCCCGGCTCGCGGCCCGGCTCACGGGCACCCTCAACAGCGGGATCCCGAGCTGGAAGTCGTGTCCCCTCCGAGGATGGAGCTAGTGAATACGACTTCGATGACGCCATGACTATCAGCAGCGCCAACTCGGTAACCGGGGAGGATGTTTACGAGGACGATACAAGCAATACGTGGCCGGAGAGGTTGCAAGACCGTATTGCCGAACTTCAAGATCGCAAGAGAAGCAGCGTTCAGGGCCGCGAGGCTACGCTGAAGGCATATACACACATTTTGAAGCACCACTTTGCACAAAAGCACATTGAGAAGAACATTTCCGACATCCACGCGGCCCTCCTCCGCAGCATCAGAAGCGGAAGCAGCGATCAGGAACGCCTGCTCGCTCTCCAAGCACTTGCAGTCACCATCCTTAACTGCCCCTCGGACGCGATATTCGATCACGTCTGGTCCGCACTCAAGGTAGCCTGTGAGGACAGCGAGGAAGACAAGATCAAGGTCGAGGCTATCAACGCCATCAGTATCGCCGTGTCACTTGGGGGCGGTTCATCCAGCGCCGCCGAAGAAGTTCTTGACTTCCTACTCGAAATCATAGAAAGCGACGGCCAGAGTGTGGGTGCTCCCGACAACGGCAACGTCGTAGCAGCAGCTCTCCAAGCCTGGGGGTTTGTGGCCAGCTACATGGACGACTTGAGCGTGCAGCGCGACCAAGCCATGGAGGCCTTCATGGAGCAACTGGACAGCACAGACAGTGACGTGCAAATCGGTGCCGGCGTCAACATTGCCCTGCTGTTTGAAGCTGCCCGCGACGACGAAGAAGAGACGGGCGAGAGCTCAGACTTGCAGTACAACCAGCACAGAATCATGACCCGCATGGCGGAGATTGTCCGTGACTCTTCCAAGGCGGTCTCAAAGTTGAACCGTAAACAGCTAAAGACCAACTTCCAAAGTATCATCACCTCTTTGGAACGTGGCCTGGGTCCGGGATATTCGACTGCTGGTCGCAGTTCGGCGAATCCCCACACGGGAGGCTCCAGGATGGAGTCAGGTGCCGGAGGCGAGGATGGCTTTGTCGAATTTGGATATCGTGAGAAGCTACGCATTCACAACCAGATTCTGATTATTGATACGTGGTCAACACACGCTAGGATGGAGACCTTAAAGACGATCCTTGGTGGCGGTTTGGCGACGCAATATATTGAGAACCCTGCGGTTAGGGAGGTTCTGGAGGGTGCGGATGTGGAGTTTATAGTCAGGACTAACAGGAGAAGGTAGAGGTAGCTTACAGCTGAAGGATACCAGGATGAGTGAGGAAAGTGGGATGAATGTGTTGGTATAACGATAGACGACAGCGTTAGGTGGCATTGTTATTGGATTCCTTTTTGCACGCATTCTTAGTTTCCAACAGGAGGTTTTTTTTTTTTTTTTTTTTTTTTTTTTTTTTTTTTTTTTTTTTTTTTTTTGCATCTAGATTAAGGTCTTTCCGCAAGGCTTTCTCAGTTGGTTTTTCTTTTCCTCACAATTCAGTTATGCTTGTTGCTCGTGCCATAGAGTTTGAGCCACAGTTAAGGGAACACGCTACATACTAGCGCAATTCATTCTTTCCACAACCGCTTTTTGCATCTATTCAGATGTCAACATAACAGTTTGGAGGATGCCTGTTCTTCGATATTTAGCCTTAGGTTTACAATTTACACAATTCTTTTCAAACCTGATACAATCGAACGTCAGAGGTCTCTTAGGCTTCAAATGTACACGACCTTTTTTTTCTTGAACATATCACAGAAGCTGTAGCATGTCAATCAGCACATACATATAATGGATTACAGCAGCGCAGCAATACTTTTGCCCATTCAACTTTTTCATTTTGCCGTGAATGGGAGTAAAATGGGAAGAAACTCGAGAAATACAAGTCTTACATCAGAAATTCAAGGTTGTTATTATTATACTAAATAGTATGTATGGCATGGAACGTCGGGCATATAGTGAAACTCCTGTCTAAGTAGGAGGATGATAATTCCGGTGATATGCGTTTTTCTCCGTCCCTTCTTAGCTTTTTTACCAGCCGACCTACTAGAATATGAGACATTCAACACGGGGCAGCCACGAACCTTGGAAATAAATATACGTTGTTTCAGCATTTGACTTTAGGTTGATGAGGAGTAATCATCATCTTCAACCGGAGCATTCGGTATCCCAGACTCCCGGTTGTCGTGTGTCTCGCAAGCCCCTCATTCAGTGAATATCGATTGAGGCATGCGAGGGGGTTTTGAGGAGATGTGGTCATTGCAGTGGTGATCCTCGCTGTAAGCCCTGGCACCACTATACGAAACGTAGTATTAAGTAGAAGATGCAGTTCGCAAACGAAACACGACACACGACACACGACACACGACACATGACTGCTAGTGGATAGTTAGTTCTACATACAAGTATCTGCAACTTTTGGTCGGGTCAGGCGGGTAGGCTTGACTCTGAAGGGAGAGTTTCGCTGTTTCATCAAGACCATGGTTTATGTGTATGGTGTTTCATAGAGGTAACTAACGACGTCATTAGCGCCAAGCATAGGGTACCTGACTGAACAAGGTCCAACGAACGACGTGAGGGGCAGCGATCCCAAAAAAAAAAAAAAAAAAAAAAAAAAAAAAAAACGTGGGGAGGGACCATTACAGTTCAAGACAGGAACCACTGGCACCCAAGCCAACTTAAACAAGGGCACCAAGATATATGCAAAGAATCAGGGCAGTTGGGACAATCTATCGGTGATCTTTGTCTGATCTTGAGGTCTGGCTTTCCGGTGTTGTGGTGAGTGATAGTGAGTGTGATAGTGACGGTACCTGGCCGCAGTTACCTACCTACCCTACCTCCGGCTGGACTAGGTATTTGCTTGCTCAAGTTATCAGCCGCGGCAGCAGCAACAAGCAGGACGGGAGGTAACCAACATCGTCACCAGCAAGCATCACATCAATAATAGGTAACAGCCTGCACTAAACTCGTAGAATCTGGAGGCCTGCGCAAGTGTTGTTGACCACATGGATTGTGGGGCTACCGTTTCGATTCCTTTTCTTGGGCCCGAGTACTTACCGGTAGGACAAGGCAAGCCGAGGTTGAGACGGTGAAGAGACGGAGGTGAAGACGGGAAACGGGACAAGCTCCGAAGCGGAATGGCTGCCGAAGAGCTGATCAACACCTCCCCCTTGTTCCCTGACCTTGGCTCACTGAATGCAAAGAGCTCTGCCCTGGGCTGGTAGCAGGCTGGGATGCGGCTTCGGTGGTCCCCAGCCGTCGGGGGTCCACTTTTTTTTTTACTTTTTACTTTTTACTTTTTGGGAACCCGGTCATTCCCCCAAGTTCAGTTAGTTTCTGGCTTGTGGTTGGGAGTTCAGTTGTTCTTGTCCTGTTTTGATATGGTGTATTAATCATCAACCGGGCCGATGGGCAGGGAGGGAGGCGGGAAGGAGGGAGGTGGTTGAAGATGTCGTGAAGAAGGGATTGAAGAATTGACCGAGGGATAGGTAACTACAGAGCAGAGCAGAAAAAGAAAAAGAAAAAGAAACAGAGACAGAAACAGGAACAGAGACAGGAAGGGAGAAAATTGTACCACAATGACCGGTTTTAAGCCTGAGCTTCCCAGCGAATCGATTTCCATTCATCCATTCACTATGTCACTGCCCTGCCCAATTCTCTTGTGAAATAGAAGGCGAAGGCGGACGGAGCTGAGCTGCATAACGCTGCAGCAAGGCACCTCATAGCACCCCTGCCTCCCACGCGCAATTGGCCGATAGCCGTCGAGCATGGCCAGCACACCAAGCAAGGCCGGCCGTCGTCGGGCAAACCTAGGCGAACCAAGCCGCCATGGAGGGATTCGGCGCCGGGCAGTTGGGGGAGATCAGGAAGGGAATGGAAAGAAAAGAACAGGAAAAAGAAGACCGTTCAGGACACTGGAAGACGTGACGGGATGGATGAAACGGAACCAAGGCCGTGGGCTGGTGACAGTGACCTGACTTAGTTGTATTCATTCGGGAATTATATCCATCCATGTGGGTGAGTCCAGTTCCCGTATGTATTCCCAATATTACTTACTGTACGCGGGCGCCGACTTCTTTGGACTCCTCTCCCTGACTCCCACCGCTCATTCGTCCCTCTCACCAGTCCACCACCGAATGGCCCCTCGCTGCTTAGGTTTCCTCTCTTGAGCACCAATCCAGAGGCGTCAAAGAGTCCCTTTTTATGATTTTTATTTCTTTTTTCCCCCCCTCTCACGCACACGCCAGTCGCCGGTCGCCAGTCGCAAATCCACAGCAGCAAGTCGGGAGGTCGGGTTGCAAACAGATTCCCAGGTTCCAGTGACGGACGGTGCCTTGCCTTTCCCGCTCTCTAGGACCATCTTTTTTTTTGTGTGCTTCCCCTGCTGCTGCTGCTGCCCTACCCGATATACTTGTACGTTGGCGGGTAGCTTCGAATATATCGATCGCATCCACCTCCACCCGAACGAGCGGAGACTGTTGAATGATCACTTGCGACACACGCTTCCATTGCATGCGACGAACTACTAGACCGACCACTTTTGAGGCCTGCAGCACGCAAAACATAGCATACTTAGATCTCCGACACGACGAGACGGGCATTTTGCTTCCCATCCGCTTGGAACCCTAAAGTCAGCCCACCCTGGCCGAGCTACCTTATACCTCTAGCTACAAGCGCATAGCACAAGTTGAGGACGATAACGTACCTTGGCGACCTCCATCTGGTACGTGCCGTTGATATACCTCTGTTCTCTTGTTGATATCCTCTCCTTCCTCGTCTTCCCATGTCTACAGCCACAAAACCAAACAAACACCCCTATGCCTCCGTCGTGTCAGCATCGGGCTGAATTGTCCTCTCAAAAGGGCTGTCCCATTGCTGCCTCACCACAGCATCTACCTACCTACCTCTACCAAGGATGGAAACATGGGGGTCGGTCCTCTGGTCCCTTCCAGGTCAAGGAAGTACAGGGCAGGACTGGGTATTGCGCCGCCTCTCGATTTTCACGGGACGGAGCACCGCCGCCTACCTTGTCGCTTCCTAGTAGCGTAGCCTGCCTCCCCGCCTGCCCTGCCCTGTCATCCCGTCCTATTGTGGGTTCAGGTTCCATGTTCCCCTTGCCTAGCCCGTATGTGCCATCACCTCAATCACACTGCCTGCAACTGCACTGCACTGCACTGGGACTGCGACGCGCCTAGTCTAGGTTTTTCCACTTCCACTTCCCTCTCTCCTCTCCATCGATCCCATCCAGCTTTCCTTCTCCTCCTCCACAGGCCTGTTCGCGCATCTTGCATCTTGCCGCTTCTCAGTTGGCGTCCCCCAAGTCAAACCAATCTGTGGGGTTTGCCATTCTGAAGCTTCTACGAGACGAATCAGCAGCTTACCCTAATTTCGTTGGTCCAGCTCTCAGGTTTTCTCTGACCACCAGATTTTCCCGCAACCAGATGTCGCCCTGAACGGAACGAATAGAGAGACCGCGCAGCTTCGATTCGTCGACAGAACCATCATAATACCCCTCGCGCCCTATCTTGTTTTCCTCCTCATTTTAATACTACCCATATTCTCTTTCTTTTATCTCGCCCTTTTGCAACCCGCTCCCACCCTCCACCGAATTGCCGGGAAGAGCCTTGCTTTTCTAAGAACAGGAACAGGATTTGGCAACCGAACTGGCGGGGGAACAGCTGCGCTATACTCAAGCTGCGGCAAGGCCCACTAGGCTCGCTTAGACGACCGTCTGATCTTCGATAGCTTGGCCAACCCAACCATCTCGTCCTTCCAACCGCGACGCCCAACACTGACAACATGGGTGTCGAAACCAAAAAGAAGTCGTCCGAGCGACCACTACCCGTGCCCAGCGCAACCGAATCGTCGATAATGAGCCCAACCCAGAGCGAGCTGGGAACCGAGGACAAGTCATCCTACTCGCTGCCTGAGGACGGCACCCCGGTCACCATCAAGACACACAATCGAGGCAAATCGCAAACCTCGCTTTTGATCGAGTATTTCGAAGGAGGAAAAGGAGCCCCATCTGGAGACGGGCGCAAACCCAGCGTACGTGTTCGCCTCACGCCAAGCCACAAGTCCAATCGCAAAAGCAGCGGTTCCAGTCGAGGTCGCATTGAAATAACAGAAGCAAAGTCAACGAGGAGATCGAGCCAGAGCCGCCGCGCCGATCGCCATTCCCAAAGCGCCCTTGCCCGTAGCGAAAATGAGTTGATGTCCGTCTTGAGCGGGGCCGACGAAGACAACAATTCGTACGCCTCTGCCACTGAGGAGAGTAGCGTCAGTCGCAATATCGAGATCGAAATCGGCGAACGAAGCGAACGTAGCGCCAACCGACGCGCCCGCCGCCCTGCCAGCCCTTTGATCCCATCTGCTGATAGCAAAAATAGCTACAATGCCGGCAACACGAGCGACATCTCGGCAATCCCGAGCGACAGTTTCCTTGACGAGCCTTACGTATCCCGCAAGAACTCGGATGTCAAGAGCCCTGGCTCCAGGAGCATGAGCCCCTCGCGCGGCGGGGATGCCCTTGCTGGCGCTGCTACTGGTATCACAGCTGCTGCAGTTACTGACAAGCTCCGTACCAAGAGCCGAGATGAGAGCAGGAATCGAGAGTACGAGCGCGGAGAGCGCGAAAAGGTATCGGTGACCAAGACGCGCGGCGATAAAGAGAAGAGCGGCAGTAATAACCGCCTCCACAAGTCGACTAAGAGCAGGACCAGTAGTCTCAGCAAAGAGGAAAGGAGTTCGAAGCGCTCAGAGTCCCCACGTAGGAGATCCAAGCAATCCGATTCCATGGTATCGGGAGCGGATTCAAGCATGCTTTCGACTGCAGCTCCCAGCCAACGCTCCGTGGGTGCCGAGTCAATGCGCTCAGGTCAGTCAAAGGCCTCCTCCATCAACAATCCCAAGCTTCTGGAGACAGTAGAGGATGCCATTCGTCGCCTTATTCTTCCAGAACTCAATGCCTTGAAGAGAGAGCAGAGCTTGCGTCAGGATCGTAAGGCAGCCTCGACGACGTCAAGTGCGACCACGGCTTCTAGGGATGAGGGCAGCGATAGGCGCCGGACGTCTAGAGCTGACAGAAATTCGGGCACCACTCCCACACCCAAGGAGCCCATCAAGATTGAGAAGCGAGACAGAGAAGCCCGCAATGCCTTTGATGAGAGTCCGGCACAAAGTGCCCTCAGCCAAGACACGAGAAGCGATGTGCGTGATATTGACCACAGCCCCACGGGAAGCGCTGACCGTCTAAAGACTGCTGCTGCCGGTGCGGCTGCTGCCCATGACGGTCTCAAATCTCCTGGAGAGAACCGCAGTAGGAGGCGAAGACGTGAGTTGCGGAATTCTGCTGGCAATGAGTATGAGGATTATGATGACGATGCTTCCTCCGACTTCCTCGCACCTGCTCCCCCTATGCCGTTATTGAGCGACCTCAACCCATCGGACGTCACCAGAGCCTCTATCTTATCTGCCGACACGGATGGTCCTCACTCGGCTAGCGAGGAGATTGCACCGAAGCAAGATCAGAATGGCCAGTACCACACCGAGGATTCCACTCCGACACCCACCCGGACCCCCATTACTCTACTGTCATTGGGTACTCAGCATGCCAATATTTCCCATGGAGACCTGAAACAGCTGCCACGTCAACGGGGTGCCGAGAACCAGGGCAACGACTACCACAGTGGCGCACCGTCTGTTGATTCCTATGATGATCTGGACGATTACGATGATCACGAGCGCGAATACGGGAATAGCCCATACGACTACTACAACACGCAAGAGGTGCCGCCTCCACTCAAGTATGTTCCTTACCAGCCTGAGAAGCGCGGTCTGAGTCCTATCCCCAGCGTCTCCGGATACACTGAAGGCAGTGAGGCGCCGAACCGTGATTCTCGCGCATTCGGCGGCTCAGTATCAAGCGGCTCGCGTACCCCTGAAAACATGTCCGTAGCCAGCTTGAGGACGGCGGGCATGGATCGGAGCAACGTGAGCGGAATGACAAACAGCGAGGTTGACGGTAATGGTCACGCTGTCCGTGCCGTTGGAGCCAATCCGAACTACGTCCACACCTCTGGTGTCGATTCCAACCATGCTTCGTTCGTTGAGGGCTCCGTGGTAGATTCGCTTAGATTTAGCGGCGTCAATCAGCAGCCATACCGCAACTCGATGGCTACCAATGGAAGCCAAGAGGCTGACAGGCCAGACACGGCTGGCAATGATAGCCAGGCCTCATACGACTACCAAGAGTATGACGTCGACGAGTATGGAAGGAAGGTCCCAAGACAGCGTCATTACACCACCGCCTCAGAGGCTGCTATTACCAGCGCTGCGGTTGGTGCCGCCGCCGCCGCCCTCAGACAGCAGGGTAAGCAAGAGAACCAGGGCACTTCGGAATGGCAAGGGGAGGGCGTTCAGCGCAACCAGTCCTTCAAGGAGCGCGCCCAGAACGGATCTGGACCCGCACTGCAGCCAAAGCACAGTGTCGACAGGATGTCGGACGTCTCTGTGCCCATCAAGTTGGGCTTCAGTGGCTTGCCGGATATCAGCAGCCCGTTGCCAGACTTCGAGCACTGGAACGAGGATGATCTGCTCACTAACCCATCGTTGCTCAATGGAGAGGAAGGTGGTGAATGGGAGGGAGATGCTACCCCCAAGCAGCGCCCCCAGTCGTCCGTTGATGACTTCAACTACCGTCCTCTTGACGGCACTCATGATGCTCTGCAAAAGGGTCTCAACCTCAGCGGCAACCAGCAGTCCGGTCAGGAGCAGGATGAGTGGTACAGGACTGACGAGGATCGGAAGCGCGATACTTTGGTCACCAACCCCTACGAGGATGCCAGCCCCATTGCCAACCTTGCCGGTCTGGGAGACAGTCTTCTTTCTCCTGGCGGTCGCGATAACTACGACAATGCCACTCGTAGCCCTGTCGGTCAGAAGGTCGATGAGGGATACATCTCCCAGGGACCTAACAAGACCCCCGATACTTCGATGGACAAGGGCAAGGGTCTCGCTTATGGCGCCCCTCTCAACCTTGGTGGTGCCAAGAATCAGAACCCCATGGACTTCTTCGGCTCCGGTTCACGACAAGTTAGTGGCATGTCGGACGGAATGGAGTCGCAGATGTATGATCCCGCCACTGGAACGGGAATTGACAAGATTGAGTCCAAGGATATCATGGCTTTGATGCAACATGTAAGTTTCAACCGTACGCTCGTGCCGAAGAAGTCTGCCTGCTAACAGTTACAGTTGATGGTCCGCGATGCTCAGCGCAGTGCTCGCGATACCGAGATTTTGGTCACCCTCGTTCGCGCCGCCACGGAGATGCGTAACAACTTTGAAGACCTCAAGCGTCTCCTTGCTGATACCGAGGATGTTATTATCACCGAAGTCAAGGAGAACACGGAGAAGACAGTCCAGCGCGCCATCAACGGTCCTCGTCCTTATCCTGGAAGCGCCCCTCGCTCTCTTCACTCCAACTCGCAGGCGGGCACTACCACTACGATGGACGAGATGAGCAACAAGAAGCAGAAGAACATCTTCCGCCGTGCTCTGATGAAGGGCTTGGGTCACAAGGGACCTAACGACCTTGGCAGGATCGAGGATATGCTGATGCAGCTCCTGACTCAAGTCGATGTGCTCAAGTCCCAGACTGTTCCTGGCGCTGGCTCTGCGCCCATGAGCCATCAGGATGAGCGTTCGTATGAGAACATGCAATCTCAGGGCCAATACGAGCAGGATCGTGGTTACGAGCCCGAGGGACATGCTGGAACTTCCACTAACAGTGCGTCTCAGTCCGGACAGCTGTCCATCCAGTCTCGGGGAACATCCGGCCAGCAAAACTTTGGCCGCAAGGTGTCCGGTCACAGGATAAGTACCGTGCCCGAGGACAACGAGGATGAGTATGACAATGAGAGCATTCGCTTTGGCGGGCCGGAAGTTTTGATGACCCCTGCGCAAGAACAGCGTTCTGGTTCGTTGCAAGCGACGCCTCGTGGGTCGCCGCCTACCGCTTCGGGCGCTCTTCAGATGTCGCCTGGTTACGAGAATACTCGGTCGCCTGCGTATGAGAACCCTCAGTCGCCCGCTTATGAGAAGACCAGGTCCCCTGATTACCAGCAGCAATACGAAAGTACCAGGTCGCCAGACTACCAGAATGCTGCTAAGCAAAACGAGGACCAGAAGAAGAAGGGAAGGTCGAGCTGGTTCAAGTCCCGGTGGTCGGAGAGCACTACAACTACCAACATTACTCAACTCTTCCGCCGCAGCGGCCAGTCACGCAAGGAGGAGGAAGACGAGCAGCAGTGGAGCCCGATCAGGCCGGCCGAGCAGCCTACGATGCCTACGTATCGCAACAACACGGTTTCGTCTCGCGCGGACTCGGTTGCCACCTCCGACTACTCGGATATGTTTCAGTTCTCCAACCCTCATCCCAAGCCCAAGCCCAACAACAACAACAACCCCTACTCGCAGGGACGTGGGCCAAGCCACGACGTTCACGAGGACCCCGAGTCCCCCGTGCTTGCGTACAACTCGATGCAGCCACCGCAGCCTAACTGGGTGACGATGACGCCCGAGGAAGCCAAGTACAAGGCTCATCGCAACTCGCTCAACCTGGTGCACCCTCAGCCCCGGCAGGGCCAGACGGAGCGCTTCAAGCAAGCGCTCGAGTCTCAGGCGCTCGGCTTCACGGGTGGCAACTCGCCCATGCTGAGCCCCAAGTCGGAAGACTGGGCCGGATCCGCCACCAGCCTCAACCGGCTGCCTCGCAACCTGAACCGCGATAGTTTCGACTCTCAGGGCAACGAGGCCAACCCGAACTGGCAGCAGATCTACGGCTCTTCATCGCCGGCTCCGGCGAGCCTCAACGCGACTTCTGGCGGACCTCCCAGGCCGCCTAAGGAGCCCATTGATGGCAGCACTGGCAGCGGCCCCAACAGCCCGAGCCAGGCACGCAGGTTGGAGAACAAGAACCTGAGTGGAGCGACGGGCCAGGTATCGAGACGGCCTAGTGGGCCCCGGCCGATGACGCCCTCGAATGATAGGGAGGGCAGGGGAAGTGGAGGGAATCTGAGCGAGGGGAGCAGAAGGACTGGAAGCTTGTTGAGGGATTAGAGCATGGGAGATGATATGGTGATAAACGGTATGATGAAATCTAGACGATGGATGTCTAGGTGGATGTGATGGATGCGAATGAGACAACCTGGATGGATGAATAGATTTGTCTGATGTTGAAAGGAAGGGAAAGCAAGCGTGCGTGCGTGCCTGCGTTAGTTTATTCTTCTGGTTGAAAATTATTTCGGCGTTGTTTGTCATTTTGATGATACCAAGTCTTTACATGGCTTGCCAGTAACGTACAAATTAGCATTTCGTCTTTTTTTCTATGTCATGGTCATGATGAATTTTGACTGGGCTGTCGGATAGATTGAGCGTTGGGTTGGGTAGCTTAACGGTGGAAAAGGGCTGCTGGGTAGCCTCGTGCGGGATACAGTCCTCTCTGATATGACTGGAAAATAATGGGACAAGAGATGATGATGACCCGCCATTGAGAACAAAATGCCCATGTTTCATTTCTGTTGCTGATGACGGATGGTTCTCACAAGTTGAAGCCAAGGAACCCATGCCCCAAACCCTAACCCGAATACATAGAGTATGGCTTGTCCGAAGTCGCCCTTGGCATTTTTTGTGGCGGCAATTTCCCCACGGGCGGCAATGCGCCGTCTCCCGAACTTGTCGATGTCATCGCCATATCTTTCATCTCTTGTTTGTATCTTTTTTCTCTGAGATTTTGGATGAAACCTTGGTCTTTCCGTCTTTACTTTGTCCGTCCGTTCGCAAAGCCGACCGCTAGACCCCGACTCTAGCAAAGGTCTAGAGCACGTCTTAGATTTCCCCTACGGCTACCCTACCTAGGTTTCTACTTACCTAACCATTAATTGCGCGCGCATTGCCGACGACATCTTCCCAGTTCATGATTTAACGATAGACCAACGACAACGACGACGGAACGACCTACCATAATTCACTTCGGTGCTCCTCTTGTCGATATAATAGTTGTTCGACCGTCTTATAATATGCCAGCCCAGACTTCTTTCCCTTCGCTCGCTGCGCTTAGGCGTCTGCAGACGCTCAACCATGTCTATGCGCCTGTCCGACGAACCGGCACAGGCAGGATAACGAACGGGTGGACGTGCGCAAGCTGTCGCAGCCAACTTTCTGCCTCTTCCGCTTCATCTTCTTCTTCTTCTTCGCTTTCGGCATCCGTCTATAACTCGACACTTGCCCGACGATCGTTTTCCTCAAGTTCGAAACGATCCAGCGACCAGAACTCGAACAATTTTTCCTCTTCTTCTTCCTCCTCCTCGAACGCCAATGGCAAAACAAACAAAAACAATGGCCGACGGACAGTACTGCTAGCGGCTGGCGGAGGCGCAGCGGCCGCGGGTTTGCTGGCGGTTGGAGACGATGTCAAATATACATACGAAGCGGTAGAGAGGACGGGGAGGGTGGCGAGCACGTTGGCGATATGCGTGAACGATTATCGGGTGACGTTGAACGCAAGGGAGAAGATTGAGGACCCGGAGGAGAAGCAGCGGTTGCTGAGGGAGTGTCATCAGCGGTGTGCGGATCGGACGTTGGAGGTGCTGGAGAAGAGTGGTGGAATTTTTATCAAGTTGGGGCAGCATTTGGTTAGTACTACCTCTCTACGGGACCTGGACAGAAATACCAGACTAGTCATCTGGGCTAGGTAACACAGGATGGCAGAGACAATGCTAACGGACGACCAAACAGAGCGCAATGAACTACCTCCTCCCCCCCGAATGGACAACAACCTTCATCCCTCTCCAAGACAAATGCCCCGTCTCCTCCTTCGAGTCGATCGAGCGCATGTTCCTCGAAGACACCGGCACCTCGCTATGGGACTACTTTTCCGAATTCTCTCGCGAGCCCATCGGCGCCGCCTCGCTGGCCCAAGTCCATCTAGCCACCATCAAAGAAACCGGCCAGCGCGTCGCCGTCAAAGTCCAACACCCGTCCCTCCAGCGCTGGGCGCCCCTGGACATGCGTCTGACGTCGACCACCTTCAAGACGCTCAAGTACTTCTTCCCCGAATATGACCTCGAATGGCTCTCGTCCGAAGTCGAGATCTCCCTGCCAAAGGAACTCGATTTCACCTGCGAAGCCGAAAACGCCCGCCGCACCTCCCGCTACTTCGCCGAATTCGCTCCCTCCTTGCCTTTAGTCATCCCCGACGTTCTCTGGGCCAAGAAGCGTCTGCTGGTCATGGCGTGCGAATCAGGCCACCGCCTCGACGATCTGGCGTACATGGACGCCCACGGCATCGACCGGGACGAAGTCTCTGCCACGCTGGCACGCATTTTCAACGAGATGATCTTTGGCGAGGGCGCGCCCCTCCATTGCGATCCGCACGGGGGCAACATTGCCATCCGCTACCATGACAACAACAACAACAACAACAACAAGTCCAAATCCAAATCCAAATCCAAATCCAACTTTGACATTATTCTGTACGACCACGGCCTCTACCGCGATATCCCCCTCCCCCTGCGTCGCTCCTACGCCAAACTCTGGCTGGCCATCATCGACGGGGACATCCCCAAGATGAAACGCTACGTGTACGAAGTCGCCGGCATCGGGGAAGACAAGTTCCCTCTTTTTGCTAGTGCCATCACCGGCCGCGACTTTATCAATGTCGTCTCCGCCACCGACAGCGGAGGCGTCCTGAAACCCAAAGAGGCATCGGAACAAAAGTCCATGTCCACGGCACTGCAGGAGGGGCTGATTGTGGATTTGGTGCAGATGTTGGGGCAAGTGCCGAGGATTATCTTGTTGATTCTCAAGACGAATGATTTGACGAGGGCGCTGGATGAGAGTCTGCATACCAAGCAAGGGCCGGTGAGGCAGTTTTTGATTTTGGCAAGGTATTGTATGCGTACGGTGTTCTACGAACAACTGGAGGAGATTAGGGGGCTGGGAAGTATTTGGCGCCCGGCGAATCTAGTGAGGCTGGTGGGCGCGTGGTGGGGGATGGCGAGGGTGGAAGTCAAATTGGAGGTGTTTGAGTTGTGGTTGAGGGTCAAGAGGGCTTTGGGGCTTGGGTCGGGGTTCGGGATGGGGATGGGGATGGGAGAGGAGGCACAACAACAGGTGGTGCCGGTGGGGAAGAAGGGGCAGAAGAGGTTGGAGAGGGAGGTTGAGGCTGCTGCTGCTGTTTCTGTTGCTGCTGCTGCGGCTGCGTAGGGCGTTGGTTGGATTTTCGGTGAATAGAAACCGGAGGACCGAAAGTGGGTACATACATGAACTCGAGTCGAGGCATTAGAGATAGAACTTTAAAAAGAAGTAGATGTAGATAGATACCTATTGTGTTTTGTTTTTTAAGTGCCTGATGGTTGCCAATGTTCACTCCGCCGTTAGTCTTGGTGGACTTGTTGCCAAGTAGTTCTAGTTTGTTTACATCCTGAAAAGGGGGCGTTGTGGTTCCACTTGTTGACCATCCCAGCAAGGCCCCATAACACTTCCTGTGATCTACCATACTTATTGCTGAGGACACTTCACATCTCGGAAACACGGGTGACCAAAGTTATCCGGCAGCCTGGCGTCGTCATCGTTATCCCGCGACGAGATGAATAGATGCCTACAGTAACGGTGAAATCCATCAAATACAGACACCTGTGTCGAAGTTCTTGGGCTGTTTTTTTTTGTATCAATCCATGTTCACAGAGTACCTGCCTAACTCAATATAGACCTAAGCAACGGACAACAAACACACTGCAAGCCCTTCCCCGCTTCGGACTTGGTGATCATCTGTGAAGTGCAAAGGTGCTGTCAGCCCTATGTACGCCGCCAAGAGTGATCGCTGTCCAGTCATTGAGATTTATACCGGGATGCTACTCTAGGCAGCCATCGTGGGATTGTTTACCTGGAATCGCTGTACCCGGTATAATGTTTATGATCCGCTTTTATTTCCGTTCATCAAGTCGGGTTTATGTTTTTAGTCATAAGTAGTCATCCTAAACTCTTCACCATATATTCTTTTCCCGCGAAGACCACATCTCATCACCGTTTCTCCCCTCTCCAACTCTTTCCTCATAGGCCTCCTTCCTCTTTTTTACCGTTCTACTTTACCTACCTACCTACCTACCTACCTTACTTCATCCTTACCCCAAGACCGTCATCACAATGATGTCCTCTGTCCTAGCCGAACTCCAAAAACTCGTCACCCCAACACCGCCCCACCAACCCCCCCTGAACACGCAAAAAAACAAAGCCCATCATCAATCCAACCCCATCAAAACCACCTACGAGTCTCTCCCCATTGACCCACCTCCCACTTTCCTCGCCACCGAACCAGGCATCACCCCCGTCCCAACTCTCACAGAAATCGACTGGGCCAAGACAGACCTACCTGAAAACAAGGGACTGTACGCCGTGGTATTAGATGGGGTGCTAACAAGAGACGAGTGTGACGAACTGCGCAAGTTGGCGGAGGGGAGTGTTCCGCTTGAGAAGTGGGTGCATGAAGAACAAGACTCTACCGCAACAGCGACAAAAAAGACACCATGGGCTCCAGCCCTGGTGAATGTCGGACTCGGCTACGAAGTACTTACGCCCTCGTACCGCAACTCGTCGCGGATCATTTGGGATCAGCAAGAGGTTGTGGATAGGCTGTGGGCGCGGTGTTGCTTGGTTCCTGGGTTGATGGAGAGGTTGGCGGTGTTGGATGCGGGGAGGGAGAGGGATGTGAAGATTATTACTGGGCGGTCGTTGCCTTCCCCTGCTGCGGATGGGGATGGGAAACAGGAGTCAAAGGAGGTGGTGGAGAGGTATGCTAATGGGAAGAAAAAGGGGAAGAGTAAGCGGACAAAGGAGAATGCAACAAAGGGGTTGAGGGATGGGAGGAGGACGGGCAAGTGGGAGTTTGTCAAAGTTAATAAGCGGATGAGGTTTTTGAGGTATGGGGAGGGGCAGTTCTTTAGAGGTGAGTTTACGCCATTTCATGCTTGGTTGCATGGGAATACCGAGAAAACTGAGGCTGACGATGTGATGGGATGGGACACATAGCCCACTGCGACTCCCCCTACCGTGAACTGGACCCTATCAACTCTGACCGTATCAACGAGACGTTATTCACCATTCACCTCTACCTCAACGACTGCAAGTCAGAAGCTCCGCCCGACAAAAAGGACGAGACGGAATTGGTCGGTGGTGCCACGGCGTCGTTGTCTGGGGACGAAAAGAGAAAGTATGATGTTGAGTGCAAGACGGGGAGGGTGCTGATCTTTCAGCATCGGAGGGTGTTTCATGCGGGCGCGGATGTGGTGAAGGGGGTGAAGTATAGTGTTAGGACGGATATTATGTATCGTGAGGTTTTGAATGAGCCGGAGGAAAAGGAGGTGGGGCAGGGAAGTGAGCAAGCTGAGAAGAAGGCAGACGACGACAAGCCGCTGAAGGAGGATGATGGTGGGAAGTAGGTTTAGTCGTCTTTCGTAACTCATTATCTGCTTTACCACAACTTTTCTAGCTCAAGCAATCAACCACAATCTCTCCCTATGAACTCACTCCACCCCCTCAGGCCTAGGCCAAATCCCTCTCAAAGCCTTGATAGTCTTACACTCGGATTTATGCGCAATCCACCTCCTAGTCTGACACTCCTATTTTATTTCACATTCATCAGCTTCCTCTCTCTCTCTTTTTCGTCTCCCCCATCATCATCATGTTTTTGAGAAGAACTCACCTTGGAACAATACCAAACCTCCACACACCCCTGACACCTCTTCAGCCCCCTTTCAGATCCATCCCCCCCTTCTTCCTTCCCCCTCGGCGTCACACACCTATCAAATTTCCCATCGCACATCTTCTCCTCTCTATCCCCAGGCAAACTCTCATCTCGTTGTCTCAGGATATCCATCATCACTCTAGTCAGGAACAGAGCAGAAGGAACAACGCCCAACAGTTCCGCTTCCCCTTCCTTCCCCTCCCTATCTCCATCACCACCCTTCCCTCTTAAACCTCCCTCCGGCTCCGTTGCAAGACGCCCCAAAGACCTCAAAACCACAAACCCCTGCCCTTCTTCCCTCCCCGCTGCTTTTTTGGTGGTTCTCCTCGCATTCTTGATGATAACCGTATTTCCCTTTTTGAGACCGAGCTGTTTGAACTTATCAGCCACGGCATCGGGGGTATACGGCCCGGAGGAAACGACAGCGGAAGGGGGATCAAAGACGAGCGCAAAGTCCTGCGAGGCGGAGTCGGTGAGGATCAAAGTGGGTTTGGTGATGGTGAGGTTGGATTTGATGGTTGCGAAGAGATAGGTGTCTTGGTTTGTCTGGTGGTCGGGGACTGTCTCTGGCGGGGAGGGGGAGGAGGAGTCGCCAGAAAGAGGGAGGGAGGAGAAGGTGGTTAGTTGGGTGGGGGAGGGGATGGGCATTGTTTGGTTTTGCCGTTTTTGGAGGTGTGGTTAGGTTAGGTTAGGTACTGTCGAAAGCTTTGCTGAGATGGGTCAGGGGTATATGATCTGATGTCGGATGTGAGTAATGGAGAGGGAGGAAGTGTTGGGATGTCTATCTTGGGGGATGTTCTGAAGAAATATTTCTGTGTAAAGCCGATTCCAATCTTCCCGTCGTTTCTTCTAGAGGTAGGTAGGTAGTCATCACCCCCGGCCGTGCGTAGTCGTAGGGGGTCAAGCCATGAAACATCTCCATGCTGAAAACGAGACCGCGGGGATGGAAGATATTGAAACAGCCCTAAATCTTAGCGGCATCCCCGCTGTAACCTCCCTGCACGCCTCCGCACGTAAGCAACGGGAACCCCTGAGCGCAGTCCGCAGATGATGCTGAATGGTGCATCCACATTGCTTCAAATATGTGCAAGACGCACGACGAGAGAGATATTGATGCAACTATGAAGAAGACCTCGAGAGCCAGTCAACATTGCCCACACAGTACGCTTCAATCCGCCAAGTTCGGAGCCGCAGGAGCATCCCATCGTGAGACGCCATCAAGAAATCCAAGCATCTTGGCGAGTGATTAAGGTTCGGGGGGGGGGGGGGGGGGGGGG
>NW_009799099.1:831221-855500 GCF_000213175.1 Neurospora tetrasperma FGSC 2508 | reverse complement strand
CCCCCCCCCCGTCCGTCTACATCATGTACATTTCTTTCTAACTCTTTTATTCCCAAGCAGACCCCATCGGCGTCAAGACAATATCATCAAAGACAGTCTTCTTGCCTCCATCGCTGGTGATCCTAATGTTCTTGGACTCCTGGTAGCGCGGGAACACCCTGACAGTCATGGCGGTTCCATCACCAACAAACACCTCGATGCTCGAGCGATCAATCAGGATATCCAGCGACAAACGGTTGTTAGCCGGCTTGGCAATGGTGGCCTCCCAAGTACCAGCCTGACCGTATCCAGCTTGCGTAGTGTCGATGGTCAACGACCGGTTGGCAAAGTTGTAAACAAGAGAAGTAGACTCGGCACTGGAAGCAAACAGCTCAATGGTGAAGGCGGGCGCATCGCTAGCGGCCAAGTCGACAGTAGCCTGCAGGCGCGCCGTGTCTGTGAATCCAACCTCGTAGGTTCCATAGACGTCCGTCTGACCGAGCGACTTGGCAGGGCCGCTCGCCAAGAGCGACACTTCCTCGACGGGCTTCTGGCCGAGCCCGCCGTCTTCGCGGATGAAGAGCTCGCGCATGATGGACTGCGTGCCGGCCCAGCCGTTGACCCTGCTAGGCCACTTGGTGGTGTTCCAGTTGTTGATCCACGTGACGGCCAGGTTGCGGCCGGCGTCGTCGACGAACCACTGCGTGGCGTAGCTGTCGGGGCCAGAGTCGAACAGACCCAGCTTCTCGGAAACAAAAGTGGTTCCGTTGAAGGAGCCGACTTCGTACCACCCCTTGAACCCCTTGTCTTGGCCGTAGAAGAGAACCCACTTGTCGTCGATGGGGAAGAAGTTGGGGCACTCCCACATGATACCCCGGCTGCCGTCGCCTTGGTGCAGCACGCCAACGTACTCCCATGAGAGAAGCTCGGATGAGGATGGGCCGGTGGACTTGTACAGCTGGACGTTGCCGGTGTGGCCGTCACCGGAACCGACGACCATCTTCCAGTTGTTGGCGGTGGGGTCCCAGAAGACCTTGGGGTCACGGAATCCGGCGGCAGAGTTGGGAGGCGCCTCGGCCACGATGGGGTTGCCGTTGTAGAGGTCGAAGTGGATGCCGTCGGTGCTCACGGCTGAGGAGACGACTTCGGGCACGGCGTGGGGGTGGTAGGTTACGTTGGTGGCGTCGGTGTAGATGAGTTGCAGAGCACCCGTGTCTTGGTTCTTGACGGCGCTGCCTGTGTAGCGCCCGCTGGTGTCCTGCGTGTTGTTGACATACGGCGGGGTCAGGGCAACTGGTAGGTCCCTCCAGTGTACGGCGTCAGTGCTCTCGGCGTGCGACCAGTACATGGGACCCCAAAGAGGGGCGACAGGGTTGAACTGGTTGAAGAGGTGGTATTTGCCGCCCCACTGGATCAGACCGGCAGGGTCGTTGATCCAGCCCTGGTAGGGAGTGTAGTGATATTGCGGACGGGTCGGGTCAACTGCGTAGCGGGAAGCGGCTGCGAGAGCGGTGAGGTTCTTGGTGGGCTGGTTGCTCTGTCCAAGGATGTTGAAGGTGTGTGAGCCGTCCTTGAGGGCGTGGCAGCCAGTTCGAACGTCGTCCAAGCTGATGTGGCCAGTGGTGCTGGTATCGACCACAACCATGTAGACGTTCTGGCCGGCGTAGGCACTGGTGTCCCAGACGATGCGGATGAGGGCCTCGTCGTTGGTTGCGGTCTGGCTGAACAGGAGAGTGCCGTCTTTCTCCAGGACAAGTCCCACGTAGAGATTGGCGGGATCATAGTTGCCGCCGATCAAGAAACTCATGACGGAGCTTGCCTTGAAGGTGCTGGAGCGGAGTGTCCCAGTGGCAGCTTCGCCATCTTGCAGATTTGTCGAGAGGAACTGCTTGCCAACTTGGTTGAACGGGCCGGTCCCTAGCTGCGAGGAGGCAGTTGTGGTGACAGAGGATTTGCCAAAGGCTGCTCCATTAACGACTGTCCAGCCCGACAGATCGCCAGTTTCGAAGCTGGGGTTCTTGGGGCCTGGGTATTGATTCCTTTGGCATTCTGCGGTACGAGGCAGTACGGAAGCCGTAGTACCATCAGGGAGGACCGAGGCTAATGAGAGCAAGCCGACAAGGGCGTTTTTATATGGTGTTGTTTTCGTCATGTTTGGAAAAATGGGCACAAGACTCTAGAAAGATGGGAGAAAGAAGCTGCTATGGAGAGAGGAAGTAAGACAGACGATCTTGATGAGGCGTTGAGCCTCACTTTAATAGAAGATTCTCCCCCGTGGGGAAGCTACAGAAAACGAGCTATGACGGATTCGATCCCAAGTCCGATCCCTATCCCCAACTTGTCTGTCAACCCACGTTGTGTGCGGCGTTGCCCGTCATGGGCTAACCCTCATGAGCCTGGCGCTGTCTCTCCTGATCGGGAAACCAAGTCACGACTAACATGGCTCGGCCAATGTTAGCGCGGATGCCGATTGGCTTGATTGCCCGGTGTCGGCCCGGGACAGCATCTTACCCCGAAGTCTCTCCGTCTCTTCCCCACACCGCTGAGTCCTCGCTTACTGTCAGCGATGCTGCGGTGCCTTTATCCATCAACGGTGAGTTCGAAGTACACTGGCCACTACTTGATGACCAAGGGACTTCATGTTGACGGGCCCTTCTGGTACGCTGTGGCCGTACCATGTGCAATACGAGCAAAAGGGGGAAAAGGGGGGCAAAACGGGGGAAAAAAAGAAAACAAATCAAAAAAATTCAAAAAACAAAACACCAACGTAACGACAAGCGATCATCACGAACAGCTGTCAAACTAACGAGTCTTGGGGTTCTTGGAGGCTCAGCCAAGGGACCGAACAAGCGCCGAAAAATCCACAAAGATCAGCTTGGTCAACGACGGTAAACGAAGCCGAAAGGTTGCGCTTCAAGTGAAGTGCAAAATGTTTCTCAAATTCCATTGCCGTGGTCCGCAGCTAGTCTTAGCGTGGTAAAATGCGGGCAGAAAGTGGAGGAAGGCGGGGCCCCAGAATGGGGTTGCGGGGATTTTGTTTCTCGAAGGGTGGCTGGAATGCTGACTTGTGCAACCAATGAGGTGTGATTCTGGGCTTGGTCCGTGCACGAATTCGAATATATCCAATCAACTTCAACAGAATGCAATACGTTGGATTGAGTGCCATGGCTGCAAATGACAAATGGCCAAGTTCACGTACTGACTGACCCTCAGTTGTGTCTGTGTGCGTGTGAAAACTCGGCGGGCATGGGCCAAATAGGGGCTTTAAGAGAATACGAACAAAAACTACTCTAACAATGACAATAAAATCAAGCATCGGTGTGCTTAACTTAGTGTGTATACCTTCACTTATGGCAGAGGCGAGAAGTCTGGACTTTGGCAGTGGTGTGGTCCGTCAGGGGGTGGTGGACATGTGACCACAAAACGCTTGCCCAGGGTGAGGACCCACTAACAGGCTTACCGTACAAAAGTGTACGCTACCAAACTACTGCCCTGGCAGTAGGCTTGCACAAGCCATCGGTGTTGTGTAATGTATACTACCTACGCAAGCCCAAAACGTGATGGGGTAGCATTCATCAAAAAGTCGGTTTGAGAGAAAAAGGAAGCTAACAATTCATGGGCGCCCCTGTTAAGGGACCAGTCTAATTGCCCGAAGATTCCGAATCCACGTGACCCTCAGAGCAAAGCTCCGTCCTCGGAACCGAACTGCCTCCACCACGAACTTTCCACTCTTCGGGAGTTGTGAATAGCCTCATATTCGTCCTCTCCTTACCTATATAACGTAACTTTCTCCCCAATGTCCATTCCTACCCGTTCATGCTTCTTCAACTCTTCAAGCTATGCCACCTTACATCTACTTCTTCATTTGCTGTTACTGGCGACCACTACGGCCTACCCCGATATTCCTATGATTAATATGCAGCCTCCTCTTCACCCCTTTTTGTTGACATGTTCAACTTCACAAGACCATGGTGTATGGCTACTGTGAACCACCTGCGGTCCGACCCATGCTGGTTGAGACTTTGAATGTGTAATGTCTCTGTTCGTCTCCCACACCCAGTCCCCAACCTCAAAATGTCTCTTGGGCTCTTCCTCATTCTCTCCTTCTTTTCTCCGCTCTTCCTCATTCTCTTATTTTCCCTCCGCTCTTCCTCCTTGACCTTGTAACAGGACCCCGAGCCTTGCAGCGAACTTGTACAAGACGGCGTAGAGGGACAGGAGGTAGGCAAGAGCGAGAATAAAAGCGACGGAAATGGGGATAGCTTCAAATAAATGAAAGTAGAGATTGGCTGCGTGTCCAAAATAAGTGGGAGATTGATCATGATGTGTTTGGCGGTCGGTGTCTTTTCTTTTTTGGCAGATGTGGCACTTCTTGGCGGAGCAGCCGCTGTCAAACAAAACAAAAGCCCCACAACGGGACAGCGAGCCGAGTCTCACTTCTATGACAGCAAATGGTGGAGACTAACATCCACTTTGGGATATAATTGACGTCACTGACGTCATATTCAATCGAGATCACCTCTGACAATTGTTCAGGAACAGCTTGAGGAAGGCATATAAGAAACCACTTGATTGCTCTTCATAACCTTTCTCTTGACAGATCAAAACACTTCAAACAATCCCAATCAAGCAAAATCACCAAAGCCAAAACGCCCAGCGCAGAAAACCCCTTCAAATCACCTCTTTTTCTCTCCCGTCTAAGCAGAAAACCACCATCAGTAAGTTTCCTCCTTCTCGAATACCCTCACATATCAAGTAAAACACACACTAATACCCACCCAGAAATGCCCAACGAGTCCAAGGCCGAGAAGATCGAGAGGGTCAAGGCCAACCTTCCCCTTCCCGAGGAGCCCCCCGTCGCCCCCGACTGGCAATCCGCCGACTCCCGCACCGTCGACGTCGGCAGCGGCCGCTTCTCTGGCGATGTTTCCAAGGGCGAGGGCGCCTCCGCTGGCCTCCGTGAGCCCGCGTCTACCGACACGACCAATGTCGACTTTTCCAAGGTTGGCAAGGACGAGGCGCAGTACGTTGGCAAGGGCCAGAAGGAGTCGTCTTCGTAAAGACATCAACACCAGAAAAAGGACTTTGATTTGAACATCATCAGCACCACCTCTGGGAGGAATAGAAGTTTATAGAAGAGCATTATGATGACGATGTGGCGGATGGACGGGGAAGAATCACTCTGGAAGGAATTCACGGACACCGGCGGATATTCATCATTGCACTACATGGCGTTTGTTGGGGATTTGAGAAATTTACGGTTACGAACGACGACATGACCTAGGATTAGGATAGAATTGGGTAACGACACGCCTCTGGAAACGGGGTGGTCTACCCGTTTGAATGCGAATGCATTTACACAAATATCTTTTCGTGTGCTAAGTATACTTGTGATCCCATCTTTACGTCGTGTCATCGTGATGAAAACCTCTATCTAGTACTACCTAGGACCAAACCCCGGCGGAAGAGGCGGCGGAACCATCATCCCCCTCCCTGCGCCCCCGCCCGGAGGAGCAAAAGGAAAGAAAGTCGGCGACCCACTACCGCTTCCTCTTCCCACCATGCCGGGAGGCGGAGCCCCTCCTCTTCCTCCTCCCGGGGGGCCGAAGCCGGGTGGAAGTGGAGGAGGTGCACCTGGGAACTGTGCTGGTGGTGGCGGTTGTGGTGGGAAGGGAAACGCGCCGGGCGGTGCAGGTGCTAGTGGTGGAGGCGCCGAACCACCACCTCCGCCACGTTCTTCCTCGTCGATACTATCTGGATGGTAATCATCTTCGCTGTGTTGATCCTCCTCGTGCTCGGAATGGGAGTGGTACGAATGATCATCGCCTGATTCATGCTCGGAATGTCGGTCGGATTCTCTGCCTGAATAACTACCGGTGGCACTCGCCGTTCGCGTTCCGTGGCCGCCAAACATTGCCGATCCTAGTGGTGGAAAAGGACCTGGAGGCCCTGAACCAGAGAATGGTGGAAATGGAGGTGGTGGCGGCATACCGGGCATCGGCGGCATCGGAGGCCGGAATCCTCCTGGCCCAGCTGCTGGAGGCGGTGGTGCGGGAGGAAAGAAATTGCTCGGTCGCGGCGGTCCTGGGCTTGACTTGCTACTACTGCTGCTCGCAGGAGAGCGTGAAGGACGACGGGATTCTTTTCTACTCCTCCTGCTTCCACCACTGCCACTACCACCGCTTCCACTCCCACTGGTACGGCTTCCCCGGCCGCTGCTCCGGCTGGAACGGCTCCTATCGCCACTGCTGTTGGATGTTGAAGAGAACCAATCGACGATACAAGCTGCAATGAGAACGAGGCAGAAGAGGAGGGGAATCAGTTGCGATGCGGTGTTGATTTTGTTGACTTCTGAGGTGACGCGGTTCCAGTGAATTGAGAGCTCGATGGCTACAAGGACGGCGGTGGCGATGAGGAGGTTAAAGAGGAGTTGGAGTTGATCCATGTTTGAGCTGTTAGAGGGCCTATTATGGTCAGCAAGGTTTGACGTTTATTTGAAGGAAAACAGGAGAAATAGTACCCATCTCTCTTCCTCTTTTTCATCCTTCTCTTCTTCTCTTCACTTCCACCATCACTCAAACTCCTCACTCCCATCACCATCCCAGCCACCAACACTATCAACACCACAGCTATATTGAACGCTCTGAACGCGACACTGCCCAAATCCACTTTGGCAAACAAGAACCCATACGGCTTCCCACAAAGTTTCTCATCTCTCCTTCTTACCAACCCAACTACCCCAGAGCACCAAAACCACAACTGAAACCCACACACCATCAGCAGGAGAATGAACTCCATGATAACCAGCAAATCACACCCCTCCCTCTCCTTCACTCCTTTATCCCTACTACTTTCCTTCCTCCTCTTCTTCCCACCTCTGCCCCTCCGCCTCTCCTTCTCCTCCCTCGTCCCAGTCCCAGAACCAGGACTCAAAAGACATCTCTTTACCCCCGCCAAAAATACTACTCCCAGCGTGATGTACGCTGTACCGCTAACTAGCAAAGTCGCAATGTATACCTCCACCGCTCCGAATCCAACCTTATCTGTATCTGTATCTGTGTCTGAACCGGGAGAAGAGGCTACCACTTTCATAGCGAGCCCGATGAACACGGCAGAACAGAGAATCGCGTGTGCGGCCCGTAATACGGTATAGGGCGCCGGAGAGCGGGTTCGAAGGAGCGTTGCGGGGATGAGACCGATCCAGAGGAGGTAGAAGGAGAGGCGGATGCCGAGGCCGGTTGTGGAGGGGAGGGAAGGAGAGTCAAGACAAGAGGAGGAAGGGGTAATTGACATTTTGATGTTGGTATGTAGAGGTAGAGGTACGGGTAGGTTATCGTGTGGTGAGTTGTGTCTAGACTAAACGCTTGAATCGAGGTTTTCACAATCTGAGAGATATCATCTTGGCTTTGAGATGTCGTCGGTTTGGTGGTTTGGTGCACGGTTGAGCAAGGTTGGGTTGCAAGTAGTCGTTTGAGAGTGTCTCTCCTCTGGTAAGGTGAGGTGAGGATGTAAAAGAGAATGTAAAAGTTGCCATGTACCCGAGGCCTCTTTCAGTTTTAGGGATTAATGAATTTGTCCACGGCCCCCGACACCGTCCACCAGATAATCCATGGATGTCAGTCTCTGATCCTACCAGGATAGCTTCTTCGTTCCTCATCATCAATCAGACTTCTGTGCCTACCTGCCTACATGTGCTCACGTCCAGTACATACATGTCTGATTGAGATAGATATCCTGGGCTCGTCGTCATCCCAATACCTTGCCCACATGCACGTAACGTACGAATGTCAAACTTCCATCTTCGATCCAGTCGGTCAGCGGCCTTTTCTGCTTCCTTTTACCTCCTCAACACCGCATCTGTGTGGTACCTAACTGCATACCTAGAAGCAGGTCTCATCTAAACCGGGCTTTCAATAACCCAGGTTAGTAACTTCCCAGCTATTCTAGGCGATTGTGAAGCGCATTCATACACAACTCTTATTCCCCTGCCTACCTCTAGAGTAAACTACTTCTACCCCAACAACCTTGTTAGGCCCAAACTAACCAACTAGCCCCCCACGACATTTCGGCTGGTCTCCGGCCGTGGACAATCAGTCCCACGACATCTTTCGAGCCCATGTCTCAGCCAGTTTCAAACATCGGCGTGCGCGCGGAATCTCACCTCAAGGCACCTTCGAACACTTCAACCTTCCATTCCGAGTCTGATGAGGCAAGTAGGTAGGTACCTAGGTAGGTAGCTCAACGGACAAAACCTTGTTCCTAATACACTCACCGGAATCTCTTCTGTTTAGGTAGGATCTAAGGCCCTTTCTGTGTCTGTGTACAGCACGCCGAGTGAGTACCTAGGTACCCATAAAGCCAAAGTCCAGAACAAGGTTCAGTAAGTTGTCCGGTCGACCTTATATTCAAGAAAGAACTGGAAAGCACCCCCCCTTAAAAAAAAAAGAAAAAAAGGGAAAAAAAAAAAAAAAGAAAGAAAAAGTTTGAACCAGAAAAACGACAAAGGGCAGCGCCAACCGGCGGTAGCGTACGCAGCCGAGACAGAACTGAAGAAAGACAACAGCACGTCGACGGAAGACAGCGAGGGTGGACCAGCGAGATGAGGAAGAGGTTACTTATTTCTGTTAGTTACGCCCGTAGGTACGGTAGGTAGTCTAGAATGTCTCTGCTCTGTACTGTACGTTGCCTTTTTTGGTTCAGGAAACTATCACAGAGAGAATAGTGATGGTGGAGGAAGGACAGAACAGATTTCTCTGCAGATACTACTTAGACTGGGGAGGGGCGTTTTCTTGGCACGTTAATCTCTTCGTTCACATACAACCAGAACCTACCTGCCTACCTACCTTAGAACAACGACGGGAACTCTAGAGAAAGTCCAGCGAGAATTGCCCCATGAAGTAACTGGATTCTGGCGAGGTTACAAAAGCAATGAATGCTCATGATAAGTCGCTCGCTCATTATGAATTCGGTTCCCTACTCTGCATACGGAGCTTTAATGTTCCTTCTGGACTTGGAAAGAAGATTCGGAACACAAAAAGCGGAGTTACGGAGTATAAACCAACAGGGAGGTGAATGAATAACCAGTAACACAAGAAGCGGGGTGAAGATCCTGAGGTAGAGTATCTGGCGTAACACAAAATCTATTCCGAAGGCTTGTCTCAGCCAGGAACGTTTGACCTCGTGTGACCATGGTGATACTATCCACCGGTAAGCTGTTCTAGGCGGTATGTAGGAAGAAAAACCAACCGGCGGTGGCGGGTTTCTAGTCAGGTATAAACTAGATGACTGACTCTAGCCAAGTGTAGTTCTCTGGCTTGGAAATCACTTCGACCCATCGAGCTAACAGATACTCACTCAGAAGAGAATGAAGAGGAACCGCTTGAAGGCGAGTGTCAGGCCGCTTGTCCACACCCGACAACCCCTGGGCTTGACAGAGGCTAACGCGGCAATGGTTCGATAATGACCAAAACAAAACGGAAACGAACAGTCGATCGAGCAAGTACCCATGAACCTAAACGGGGTGGTATCAATCTGATTCAAATATCATGCTTGTAAACAAAAGCGAATATAAAACAAGCCGCCATGCCGTGTGGGAATATTTGAGCAAAGAAAACAATAAAAAACAACATGCACCATGCCAAGTCAACTAGGTCTTCACCCGCTTGCTCTCCTGCCTCAGGCCTCTGTCAGGATCCTATAATAATCAACTCCTTTCTCGCCATCATGGTCCTGTCATCCCCGATGATACCAAACCCCTCCTCATCTTCCTTTTACTTCTTTTTCGTCCAAACGGCGAGCACATAAAGCCTTCCTACGCTCCTGCCTCTGCCTTCATAGTGTTCATCCTACGCGCCATGCTAAACCCAGTTCCCTTTCTTGTTTCCAGCGCCTTGGACCACCTCCTGGAGTCCTTGATGGGCTCCCCTTGCCCATCAAGCCCCAGCACCTCCATAAGCTCAGGAATCTCGACATGATCCCTCGTCGTCTTCATGCGGTGACACCATGTCACTTTTTTCTCCTCGCCTTCGTCTTCTTCGTTCTTGCCATCGATGCTGGCTTCCGACGGCCTGTGTCCTTGGCCGCCAAAGATCTTCTTGTCCTTCGTTATTGTCCCCTTGCTGTCGCTACCTAGACCGGTCTCTTTGTCGTCAGAGTCTGGTTCCAGCCTTGAGCCGGAACTGTCCCTCTTCCTCTCGGCAGCAGCAGCAGCAGCAGCCGCTTCATTGTTCTCCCTTGTTGCCCTTTCAAGTGTCCTTTCCATATCCTCCCATTGTACGGCGTTAACGGGACTCTGAATATCCACCGGTTCGAACAAGAACTCGCCGCCAATCTGCTTGAAGTCTCCCGCTTTGTTGGCCAGCCCCTTGGGGATCTGTTTGATGCCTGTGATGATCGAATCAAATGAAGATTTGATCAAGTGCTTGGTTACGTAGGCGGGCTTCTCGCCCAGCGCGAGGGTACGCACCATGCCGAGCTCCTGGTATAGCTTGCGGGTGGGATCGGCGTAGATGGGGAATGGGCAGTTGGTTGCTTGGGCGTACATGTCGATAAGCTGTGGGTTTCCGCAGCCAACAACGGCGATGAAGGTCGAGAGTGGAAGCCGGAGGAGGGCGTCGGGGGTTATGGAGGCAGAGAGGGTGCGAAGGTATTCTTGGCATTGCTAGTTCGCAGGAGCAAGTTAGATGATGTTTGTCGAACGGAGGAGGGGTCTAGAATGCAGGGCATGAACTTACACCACAGAAGAAGTGGCGGACAAAGATGATGAGGACTCGCCGGGCAACGTGCTTGCCAGTATAGAGACTCCGGAAGGTGTGCGACTTGCCGTCGCGATCGAGAACATGGTAGTTTTCGATCTTCTTTATGGTGGCCAAGCTTGGTAGGTCGTTGTTGCTGTCAACAAAGCCCTGAAAGTCCAGCGCGGCGACGGCATTGTCGCTTGTTGAAAAGCGAGGGCCGTCAATTGGCGAATTCGAAACCGATTTACGCGACGGGACAAAGCTTGGTTGTCGTGATGATGATTTCTGTGATGGTTCTACTGGTAGGCTAGGGTTCGCCTTCTCGGCGGTCGTTGGGCGCGATGAGTTCGTAGCGAACATGGGATTCGCAGGCGGTTGATCTGTTGAGACTGCCATGACTGATGTGGGCGATGAAGACGACGACAATGCTGATGTAGTGTTGTTGGTGGCGTCAAACACTCGTAATGCGTTCGAATATTTCTGTCGTTTACTAGCAAGATAGTTGTAGAGATCGTGCTAAAGAAGTCGTCTGTCTGAAGGGTTGAAGTTGGTTGGGAAGTTTCCCGAGTTTTTTAATATCGACCAGTGTCGATCGATACCTCTTTCCAGCAGGAATGAGAGTAAGTACGGGAGTAGTTCTAGGGGACCTGTTAGGGCGGCCGGTGCGGTAGTTGGGGGCAAAGAGACGTAAAGGGAACTGTGACGTCTGAGCACGTTTTCTTGAACCAAAAAAGCCGACGAAACAGGGAAACTCAACGAATGGGCTCAGCCACGGGATGGACGGGGGAAACAAGACCATCAAATATGGCTATGAATGGCAACAAGCAAAGCAGTCCCCAAATGGAAAGTGGGTATGAAGTCACTGCCAGCCATGTTTTAACGACGCCATCAACAACGAAGCGAACGCACTGCCCTGTCGCCATGCCCCGGGGACGCTGCCGATTTGCGTCCCCTGGAATTGCACAGGGATCCCCCAAACCCGCTAAGGAAATGGTGTTGATCTGTTCCAGCCCACATCAGCAGCTCCACACGTGTCACTGCCCCAAACTCATACCACTAGTGTAGTGTATGTATTCCCACCTAGCTGGTTGGTGAGCACCATGAATGTGCTTCCATCCTGGAGATAGGTCGGAAATGACAATTCGACACTCTTCCACGTTTCCCTTTCCATTCGAGTTGATCGAAACAAGAGGCACAGTCGTTAGGCGCGGACGAGAGAGTGCCCGAGGATTGAACAGCAACTGAAGTCCGCCCTCACCCCGCCCTAGGTACCCCGTACTAAGTCTACTGTACCCGTTTCGATATTTACGAAGTCGGGCTATCCCAGTGGGGTTCGGGGACTCGTCAATCACCGCTGCGGCACCTCGCTGGGTCGTCATTCTGTTTCTAGCAGCGTCTCGAGCCGCCAAGTCGTCAGCTCATCAATCGCCGCCGTGTTTCACCCATGTGTCGAATCGACCATCGACGACGACGGCTGCTACCTCTACCCACCGCGATGCTACCGACTACTTAACCGCGCGTCTCACTCAAAAGGGACTAAGGAAAGGATGGTGGTGGTAGTGTCGGTAGAGGTAGCATTGACCAGTGCGCACCTATTTTCTAGATTAGACATTACCACACTTATCAACCTCCAATGGAGGCATGTCAACACCGGATGATGGACACTCCGCAGTCCGTTACCATGGCAACAAAAATAGGCACTTTAAAAGGAGTGAACAAGCAGTGGGCAATCGACACGAGCATTCGTGAGTTGAGCAATACTGAAGACGTGAGGCTGGTTACATGAGTGTTATAACACCATGTCTGTTTACACATGGGTCTTGCTTCTAGCTTCTTGGTGTATTGAAGCAAACCAAAGGTCTTGAATGCTGTTGCTTGGCTCTCGGGGAAGATGCAAGGCAGCTTTATCGTTGGGCTGATCAACCCCTAATTGTTTGAATAGGTAGCTCCATATTCGCTTCCAACCCTTACAACCCTTACAACTCTCCGACTTCTGATGATCACCAGACGCCTGAACTAAGACTGCAGGCAGGCTGAACACATCCCAAGCCCCAAGCTAGTTCGATCGAACTCGGACATAATTCGAAGATGAACCTAATGTTTGCTCCAAAATCAAAGAAGCTGGGAATGAACGTCATGAAGAGAGATTGTCTGACATTGAGAGGGAAGGCGCGATCCAGAAGTACTCAAGGGAGGGGTTACGGTTGGGCGAAGGGCTCTTGGAACAAGAAGGCGTTCCTTCCTCGACTGAGAAGTACCCCTGGATCTCAAGATAAGATTGAACTTCTGCCTAAGGTAGGCAGGTATCAGCAATCCGGTGACTCAGGTCAGTCTTTAGTTCCTTCTCCATCAGGCTTCGAACCTTTACTTTTGCAAACATCACGAGGCAGTCGTTCGTTGTTAGTTTCACACAGAACCAGCTCTTTCCATCTCACGAGTGTCTAATGGGACTCAAGGTTATCAGTCACACCTGCTCACGGGAGTCCTTCCGGCCGCTTTCAGTAGCACGAGACGGATCAATGGCGGTGACAATGACGAAAGCTCAGTTTCACCATTCAGTTGCATGGGACAGATCGTGACTACCTCTACTTGTTGTACTGACAAAACTTGCGGGTGGATGTGTCACTGAGAAGCAATTCGTCCTGTTTGAGGCAGCAGGATGAAATGGACAGGGCAGTCGCTCAAGGAAACTTCTACATCAGGTGAACGGCCGTACTCGCAGCGGGACCGAGGTTCTGCCTGCCTCAACAGAGTCGCTTCCTCCTCGCTGTCATCATGATAGGAGGGTCAAGAAGGCATCTCGCTCAGAACGACGCCAACGTGACTCTTTTCCTGTGAGAGCTTGAGGGGTAACCCATCGCTCTTTCTCCGGGTAGTTCACGTCGTGATGTCTATGGAAGGTCACTCCGTGGGGGTAACTGTGGTTGCTGGCTGTTCCTAACGTTATAATAACCCCCCCATCAACTCTGCCCGGAACACGGCTCGGTTCCCAACACAATCCTGCTGCCCTTCTCCATCAACATCCCAATTCCCTACGTCTTGTCGCACACACTTTCAACTGTTCGTTCAAGATACACATCTCATTCCCTCAAACTTCCGATACCCCTATCCCTCTCAGTGTTTGCCCTTTCCCAGAAAGGCATCATCGGTCGCCATGGGTTCTATGTACCAAGTCCAGTCGAAGCTCCGTCAGGACCTTGGCCTCCACAAGGTTCAGGCTGTTCGCAAGCCCGGTCGTGAACTCAATGGCACCAAGGCATACGTCAGTGCAATGGCCCGCTACGGTTTCAATCCCACCGAGGAGTCCAGGTTCTTCCACTTGAAGAAGACCGATCTCACCAAAGAGTTCCAACGCCGCGGCTACACTCGTCACTGGGAGCAGCTGGTTAGGACACCCCAGGAACGTCCCGACGATCCTCAAACAGACAACGAGCCCATCCCTGCCGAGGATCAGCAGTACGACACTCAGTATCTCTGCGAGATTGGTATTGGCACTCCGCAACAGAAGGTCAAGCTTGACTTTGACACAGGATCCGCTGATCTTTGGGTGAGTACTCAACCCTACCCCTTTCTCTTCTGTCATGACACTGACCAATTTCTTTCAAGGTCCGCTGCACAGATTCATCCCTTCTTCATCACGCCGACAAGAAGTTCGACCCGAAGAAGTCGGATACCTTCCAGGAGAGCAAGACCGACCAGACCTGGAAGATCCAGTACGGCGATGGAAGCACCGCTTCGGGCACCGTCGGTACGGATGTCATTACTGTCGGTGGGCTTCAGATCAAGAACCAAGCCATCGAACTTGCCAAGAAGGTGTCCAGTGCCTTCTCCTCTGGCGAAGCTGACGGTCTTCTTGGACTTGCCTTCTCCACGATCAACACCATCGAGAGCGATGGCAAACCGGATCCACAGCCCACACCTGTCGAGAACATGATCAGCCAGGATGACATTCCCAAGGAGGCTGAGTTGTTCACGTCCGCCTTTTACAGTGCGCGTGATGACAAGTCAGAGGAGAAATCCTTCTACACCTTTGGCTGGGTCGATGAAGATCTCGTCAAAGCTTCCGGAAAAGATATCACATGGACACCCATCGACAACTCGGAGGGCTTTTGGAAGTTCCCCAGTGAGAGCGCTACAGTCGACGGCGAGAATGTTTCTGTGAGCGGAAACGCCGCAATTGCTGATACTGGTACCACACTGGCGCTCGTCTCGGACACGGTTTGCAAAGCGCTCTACGCAAAGATCCCCGGCTCAAAGTACAGCTACCGATACCAAGGTTACCTCATCCCGAGCACAATCACAGCTGATCAGCTCCCTCAGCTGAGTGTCGCAGTTGGTGGAGAGCAGTTTGTTATTCAGAAGGAGGATCTGTTGCTGGCACCGGCTGATGATGACCATTGGTACGGTGGTGTGCAGTCGAGGGGTACTATGCCTTTCGATATCTTGGGTGATACATTCCTCAAGTCCATATACGCTGTAAGTTCACGCATCTCCGACAGAGTGAAGATGTTACTAACACGATGAACAGATCTGGGACCAGGGCAACAACCGCTTTGGAGCTGTACCCAAGATTGAGGTGAACCAGCACACAGTGTTCCCTAATACCGAGTCTTCACCTGAGGCCAACTCACCTGAGCCCGCAGACAAGATTGGTGACGTCTCCCCGGTGGAGCAAGTCAAGGGAGCAGTGAAGAGTCTGAAGCTGCTGTAACTTGAGAGAGAGGTCGAAATGTTTGTGGTCTGCGGGACGCTCATTAGGAGGAAGAAGTCAGTTCTGTAGATGTCTTTAGTGTATCGCATATGGAAACAGTGGCTTCACTGTGGAGGAAGTGCGTTGCCTTGAGTTACCTGTAACTTTAGCGCACGCTGAAACATCCATTGTTACCGTCGAGGTCATTAGATACCCTAGTTACTCGTCCAAATCTCAACTCTCATGCTTGAAGATGATCATATCTGTGCGAGAAGGAGCAGATAAGTCCTCGGTTCTGCTTATGCTCTGCAAAATGGTTTACACTAACTGCCAGAAACTGAGACAGATCCGTAACCAATACCAAATAAGTTGGATGATGGAGAGGTGAGGAGGGTGAAGCAAACTTATGCCAAGCCCGTTACCGGTTACTCACCGTATAACCCTTTTCACGGCATGGTTAGTCAGAAGCTGACTATGACACAACGTTTAACTGTTCCTATTTTTCAAGTTCACCACATCTCCTCGAGCTGCAACAAATTCCAGCTACGACGACACTCATGGTTGATAGTCTTTTGGTCGCGCGTGACATTTGTGATCTTTGCAAGCCAGCGATGACGGGTCCAGAGAATGTGACAACCTTGTGTCTTATCCAGGTTGTTCGACACACGACTTCCGAAGCAAGAAAGAAGCAGGAGAGGGTCAAAGCTGAGCAGGGTAAAGTCGTTTGCTCCTCGCTGAAGTCCGCCAGAAACGCCAGGATCACCGCCAACGGGTCCTATATGTGGATGCGTGGCACCTATACAAGACACGAACGACAGCCATGTGATTCTTATCTGATTTCTTAGTTATATATCTCAACCCCAAGGCCAAGAAAACTGTTGTGAAGAGAATAGTAAAATAAATCATATCATGTCAGGCTCCGCGTCAGGATCAGGGTATATACATACATAAACCTTACGAGCAAATATTCCTTCATGATTCAGACCAAGTTACGACGTGAGATGCTGCAGGTATCCTTTATATACTAAAAGCTGATTTAATATCGCGAACTTAGGAGTCCGAGTGTTAATCACGGGTCGGTGCATGGGTACTGTATGTGATAGGTGTGGACAGGTAGGTAGTCCTGGAAAGTGAATTCAGATACACGATGTGGTGGTGGTATAGGTTGGACTTCAAGTTAGACTGCGTCTGTTCTTTTATGGATCTCGTACATAAAGCCTCATACGACCTTTTTTTTATACCCCATAAATGCTACGAACTGATTCACTATGGTAACTGTCCAGAGTTGATTTCGCCTTGGGGGGATCTCCAATTGAGTTTAGTTGGGTTGAGTGGAGTTGAGTTTGGTAAAGGGAGTTGAGTGACTGTGAGCGGCGCTGTACAATGATTGTACGACACTGAACAAACGCAGCCTTAGTACCAGGACGTAGGTAAAGGGGTCCTCTTCCATAGTGTTTGGCATTGGAGACGGGGTCTGGAAGTGCCTCTGTATAATATAATGCGTGCGGAGCAAGATGGGGTAAGTAGGTGAAGCATCCTCTGAGGTAGAGATCCCAAGCTTGGTCGTTGTGTGTTAGGGACGGATGAGTACAGCGCAGGGCAAGGTATGAAGCAGTGGTGTTACAGTAAAGACCCTACCTAATAAATGCAAGTCCACCTAAGGGTACTTGGTAAGATGTAAGTGTCCTGGCAGTCCGGATTCAACAATCTGTATGTGAGTGTGACCCTAGTGAATGTCAAATGCCTAGCCTTTACTTTACAGAACGAGCAAAGAAGTGACGGATCAGTCCTGTCTCGTGATGAGAGGTCCGAGTGATCGCGGCCCAGATGGAGATGGCTTTGATGACCTTGTCTGGGACCCTGTGGGACACATACATACGTAGCTCTGACCTTTCACTTGACGTCGACAAGCTCTTGGTGTGGGCTTGGTGCTGGGAAGAACCTGGGTTCCGTGAGCTCTTTTTTCTGGTGTGGTGAGAGCTTAGGTTAAGGTTGGGAAGCTGGTATGTACACATGATAATCACATCGACACGGTAGATGAGAGAGGTATCTGCCGTACTGCCCCGCTGCCCAAGGACATGAACAATCGACGGGAGGGAGGGGAAGCCCCACGCATCTTTACTGGTACTGTTGTACGACTCGACGTTCACTGGAGACTATGTAAGATGCCCAATGTAGGTATGCAAGAGGCAGCGATAACAGAATGCAACGATAAGAGCAGAAGGAGAAGAACTCCGGAAAGAAAGAGCATGACCATGGGCCATGGCGAGACACGGTTCCTCGTCTCGGGAAGCGATCCCGAAAGTCCATTGATTGGCCACGTTTCTTGACGAAGGATGATTGGTCTTGCTTCGTTTTTCTGCAACGACTTGTCGTGCATCATCGTGCCTTTTTGTTGGCATGCGTCTGTCGTGCTTGGGCTCTCTGCTCAGTCAGATGCATCCATTACTGATGAGATGAGTCAGGGTGTTGAGAGGTGATGCTGTCCAGTTATGGTCCAGTTGAGTGGTGACTCTAAGCGAGAAAGTGAACGGAAGGCAATATCACGGGTTTTCAGACGGTCATGGCCAGTTGTTGATGAACTGACACAACGGACGCCATAGAGGAGGACGGGAGAGCATCGAGAGGTCAGTTGTGGAGTTGTAAGGGGGCGAGTGCACGAGTCATCGTGTGGCCTTAGCTCCACGGAAGCTGCCAGAGCTGGGGGGACTTATCGATGTGGATCACAGTCCAGTGAGCAACCGAGTGAGGCCCGGGCCGGCAAACGGGCTGAAGTGTGTCAGATCAACGGGCAGCGAACTGGTCTCAAACGGGATAATTTTGACAATCAACCACTCCTTGATTGTCCTTCGTCTTCAAAGCAGCTTTAAATATCTTATTCGGAAGACAAACATACATCAAATCCTTTTAAACATGGTTGGCATCACCTCTTAACCTCAGCTCCCCTCGAGGTTGACGAGCCCAGAAGCGGGCGGCAAGACCCACCTCAGAGCGTCAGGTTCCGTGTCCGCAGGCTTTCCCATCCCCGCGCCTTCGATTCCAGGCCGGGCTTCCTTGGGCGGTGTCTGGCAACCTAGCTTCCAGGCGGCCAGGCCCCAACCTATCTCCATTCCACTTCCACCTCACTTTGGCTGCCCGCGATTCTGCCCAGGGTTTCCGCCCAGTATTGCTCCTACCGCCTGCCCGCCACGCTACGTAGGTAGAGGAGGTGCTCTTCGTAAACTTCACAAGTTCACACCTGCTTTGGGCTTGCTGCGTAATTCCGATTCTTTCTATCGTCCATCCTTTCAGTTTGGTTACTATTTTTCTCAGTCCTCGACATCAAGTCAACTTTTCAAGTTTCCCATCCCCAGTTGTCCGCCCACGTCTTCCGACTGTAACCTCTGTTCAGCTTGCTTCTTTCCCCTGCCCAGCCAACATTCCTGGCCGGCTTTGTTTCTGACCCCCGACCCTTTTTTTCTCTCTAATATTCTTACCCCAAACCAAACAAAACCCGCCCGCCGAGGGATCCAAGGTTGTTGCCATCCCTCCCTGCGAGCTTCGGACTCGACTTTGGACGACAGCCGTCACAGACCTCCCCACATCTTTCTGCACCGCAGGGCGGTTACGGACACACAAGATCCCAACCCGTTCTTTTGACATCTTCTCCCGAGGAGAGGACCAACCACACCACCACGCTAGAAATTGTCCATCCGACTGGGCCTCCCTGTCCTGACGTCGTCTGGTCCACCACGGCAACGCATGAGTTTGCCGATCACCGATAACATTACCACCGTCGAAGCTTCCTGCCCCCCTTCCATCGGCTGAACAGCCCCGACGCGATTATCCATATATCCTTTCTCTCCCTACCTCGATCACCTCCACATAGAAACAATGGCTTCCGCCGCGCCCAGACGCAGAAAGGTCATCGGTCAGCGTCGCAGGGTTGAGGACGAGGGTGAAGAGGAGGGCCCTGACACCTTGGACCTCGACGACGACTCGGTCACAGAAGCCTCCATCGCAAGCGACGACCACGACCTCGCTGATAACGACAGCGACACTAGCAATGTCGACGAGGTCTCTCCCTCCTCCCCCAAACTTCACAAGCATGTCGGCAATGGCGCCGCGAAAGCTGGAACCAGGCGCCGCGCAAGCGACACGGCTGTCGCCAAGTCTGGCGAGAAGCCCACCGTGACGGATACGGAAATCATGCTACATGGACTATCACTGGCCGACAAGGATGGCGAGGTTGAGGAAGTCGATTTTGATAAAGTTCAGCATCATGAGAAAGGCCCTGCTGCTAAGGACCCCGCGGCGCCTGTTGTCGTGAGCTCCAACTCTGTCGCAAAGCAGTCGCGCGTCCTCCCACACGAACAGAAACGGCGCTCGGAACATGAAGAATACCGGCGGAAGAGGGACGAAGACCCAACCTTTGTGCCCAACCGGGGTGCTTTCTTTTTACACGATCATCGTCATGCTGGACCGGCCGCGAACGGCTTCCGCCCATTTACTCGACCGGGCCGTGGAAGAGGTGGTGGACGAGGTGGTGGGCTTGTGGGCCCATTCACTTCTGTAAAGTAAGCTGGCCAAGATTCTATTGCATATCTGTTGGTTCTCGCATATACTGACCGCTGCTGCAGCCCACCTAGTAACCCCTCCGATCCCACGACGAGCGGGCCTTGGGCTCACGATATGCACGAAGAGGTCGCCGGCCCTCGCCCTCAACGACAGCAGCCACCCAGATACATGCCTGACGATGAAGGTCCTCCGAATGGAAACGGTGTCATACACAACGCGCCACTGAGCAACACCCATATCAACCGGGCCATGTCCTGCGTTAAGCCCCTTGGCAACGTGACCGTCCGCGTCTTCATCCCCAACATCAGCCTTGGGCCTAAAAGCTTCCCTAGCATACCCTTGAAACAGTACACGAAGCTTCCCGATCATCGTCCGCCTCTACGAAGGGATAAGCCCGTCAGGATCTCCATACCATACCACAATTTCCCTGTGATGCCTCGCTATATCTTCCCGGCTAGCGATAGATCATTCATCTTCATCCCGCGCGCTTTGCGCCCGAACAACCAGCGCGGTCGCGGCAAGGGCCCGCGTTCTGCCTATGGTTCCATTGGGGGCTTCTCTCGCAGGACTAGTGTGTTTGGAGGAAGCTTCTACGGCAGCGCCTATTCACCTAGCATTGCTATGAGTCGACGATCATCGATTGGCAGAGACTTTATGATGTCGCCGACGGGCTCTGTAATCTCCCGGCCGCCTCTTCCTGTTGACGCCAACAGACCCGTTGTCCGTCTGCCACCGCACGCACAACAGCAGCCAACGATGGTCGCAACCCAAAATATGCCCATGATGGAGCCGTCCATCAACAACATCCCACAGCCGCAACTCCATCCTCTCCCACAAAAGCCTGCTTTCCAGGACAGCACTGGCACTGCTATCCCCATGCATCAACCGCGTCCCCAGAAGTCTGTGTCGGTTGAGAACATCGAGACGCCAGCGCACCCAACGGCTGCTGCACCTCCAGCTTATCAACAAGCTTTCCATCAGCAAGTTCCTCCTCAATTGGAATCGCATGCTCGCAACCCATCATACCAGTCCCAGGTTTCGACGACTCCACTTTCACAGATTCCCGAGCGAGCTATCCATGCCGCTCCATTCCAGCCCAACACTTTCTCACAGCCCGGTTTCTACGCTCAGCCGGTGCAGATGATGCCTCCTCAGCAGGGATACTATTATCCTCAGGGAATGGGCACCGATATGCAGCCGAATGCAGCGGCGCCCGCTTTTATTCCTGGAGGGGTTCCGATGCCTCAGCCTATGGGATACACAACATCTGGGCCAGTTGACCCAGTAGCGGCCGCGAATGCTCAGGCCAGTGGGCAAAACGGTGCCTCGCAAGGTCCTGTCGCCCAAGAAATCAACGGTATGGTGTACTATTATGATCCAAACACGCTTCCTGCCATGGTTACATACCCCCAGTATCCAGCTGCAGCGCCGGCCTATGGAGGTCCTGGCGTGGTTGGGATGGGAGGCATGATGGCTCCCGGGCCAGATGCATTCTACTATCAACCGCCGCAGCCGGGAATGGTTTACTACGCTCAATAGGACGCGGCATGGTGGCCTGATGGTAGCTGATCGGGTTGACAAGTGGATGGCTGGGATATCTGGGAAGGGCTGCTCGAATACCTGTCTGCTCATGGATGATCGAATGCTTCCGAAAAGGAGAGGTTTCAGGCAACTGCGTTGCCGTTTGAGAAACCACAGACGAATCCTGTGGATGGACATGGGAGATGACGACCAGTAATGGAGCACAGCATCACACATTCAGTGTTGAGTCTGTCCTGAGCGTTGAAGGGTGCAGAATCTCCATCATTATCCCAAGCAATCCAACCACCTAACGTACCTACCTATTGCTTCCATTAATGCACGACTACGTTCGTCTTCCCTACAACCTCTTTGAGTTATTGATGAATCCGACGATCAGGTGTATATTTTTCTTGTCCAGGTGGCCATGTATGTTTTCAGGTTTCTATAGCGGGTCGGTCAGGTGGTTTCGGCGGCGGCGGCAGAATTGTTTTGTTTCTTTACCCGTGTTGTGTTATATTGCAAGCGACTTGATGTTTGGTCGTGATGTTTCGATGTCCATCCTTCTGTACGACAATATCATTGCATCGCTGGCGACGGCCAATTTTCATGTTAGAGGTACATGCGGATGAGTCCTCTTTTCGCGTGCTTCGGTCAGCCTTTGCATGTGTTTTTGTTGGCATGTTTCATGCCTAAATGGTTTCAGACTCTCCCTGGAACTCTCTGCTACGATCGTAGGTGTTTAGATATGGCGTTCATCGAGCATGGCCTTCTCCTGAAGAGAGGTCTCTCCTCGTGAGCCGACCTGTACGATATTTGATGGTCTGCGTTATGTTATAGCGTGTATATAAACCACCTGACTTTAACACGATAAAGTATGGTACCGAGCGCCCATATTTCCGCTTTGATGGTGAAGATATGGAAACTACTGATATTGGGGGCATAGAGAACTGAAGGCGGAGGTGAATCAAGAAAGGGGCGGTGATTTATCAGGGTTAGGGTACATGGTGGAAAATCATCGCGTCACTATCGGTAAGTCTACTGCAACTTCCATTTCCAGGGCGTTCGGATCAACCCCACAATTTGCGTTCCTCCCCCCGAAATGACGGGCGATGGCTGTGCAAGAAGGATTGTGAAGATGTGTCCGTTTCAGATGTTGAAAAACAACAGAAAGATGCCATGTGACTCATGACTCAAGAGATGAAATACGAAAGATAACACGGTTGCTGGGGTTGTGAGTGTCTTTCGGTGTGTTAGTTCGGATTCTAGGCTTTCAAGGACGGACGCTGAGTTCGGGCCAGGATGGACATATGGTCGGGAACGCAACGTATACTTCCTTTTCACGAAGCTATAAAATCAAGGCGCTCCTCAATACTTGTCGTTGGGAAGAATTATCAAGTGTTGCTGAATCTTTTCAAGAATTCCATTCTATATTGCACCTTTTCAAGAACTCGCAGGTCACCTCTTCCAAGCGGCCTTTATCGGCCAGAAGAGCTCCATCGCGTAACTATTCGGTTACTGCGTCATAGCATCGACGGCGACAACAAGACAAGCACTCAACACAAAACGTCAGCAATACAACAGGAAAACCCTCGCTCAGGCAGATTCAAGATGAGCGACAAAAAGACGGGTATCACCGTTTTCTCTGGAGGTACATCGGCCTGAATTCAGCCATTAACTTCCCCAGACTTCTGCACGTTTTTTTTCTTTTTTTTTTCTACTTCATCGCCAATTCCCATTTGGAGAACCCTGCTGAGTGGACACTTGAGCTAACAACCACGGCAACAACCCAAAGGCACCGCTGCCAACAGTCTTGTTGATGTGTTCAACGGAATCATTGAAAAGAAGAATTGTCAACTCAACTACATCATCCCAATTAGTGACAATGGAGGAAGTTCGTCCGAGTTGATTAGGTTCATTGGAGGGCCAAGTGAGTGAGACCCTTTCTGTCAGTGTAGAACAAGGGCTAATAGCGCTACAGGTGTTGGTGATATCAGGAGTATGTCGTCAAACTCATACATGGCAGACGAGAACCCAAAGATGAACCTACTAACACAACCCAGGCCGTCTCGTCCGCCTGATCCCAAACCCCTCCAATAACCAAGAAAAAGCCGCCCTCAAAGCGCTCTTCGAGTACCGTCTCCCCGGTGATCCATCAAAAGCCCGTATAGAATGGCTCGACATCGTCGAAGCCCGCCACCTTCTCTGGGCCTACATCTCGTCTCCCAAACGAGAACTCATCCGGTCCATCCTCAACACCTTGAACCTCGAGATCGTCAAGCGAACCCGACCAACGTCCACCTTCAACTTCGCCGAAGCCTCCATCGGCAACATGTTCCTGACCGGCGCCCGCATCTTCTCCGGCTCCTTTGAGTCCGCCATTTACCTCCTCTCCATGATCTGCTCCATCCCGCCCAACGTCAGTGTCCTCCCTGCCATCAACTCCAACGTCACGCACCACATCTCCGCCGGCCTCGAAGACGGCACGACCATCGCGGGGCAGGTAGCCATCAGCCACCCGAGCGCGCCCACCGCTTTGCCAGACGACGTCAAGATCTCGCTGGCCACTCCCTCCTTCCCTCCCTTGTTACACGGGGGACACGGCCACGGCGCTCCTCCCTCCTCGGCAAACCTTCATCCCGCCGCCATGGCCATGGCTATGCATGACGGCGGCATCTTCAAGCTCCCTCCTCAGCATTTGACCGTCCCATCTACTGCTGGATCCTCCACCGCCGCCTCCGTAACCACGTCGTCCTTCTCAGCAACCACCACCCCAACCAGACCCACGTTCCCCTCTCT
>NW_009799099.1:484037-828415 GCF_000213175.1 Neurospora tetrasperma FGSC 2508 | reverse complement strand
TCGGGGCTCCTGCTGGGGGGACTGTCATCTGACACTAGCAGGGTGACGGTATTTGGGTGACGCGGCGATAAGCGCTGCCTGCACAAGTCCTCAATCATCTACCATGCGGGTACAGATTGTATGTACCGATATCTGCTTTTAGGTCGGTAGGCCGGCTTGTAGTTTACAGGTGACGGCCACGGACTGTTGGTAACGTACGAAACTCGCATGTAGTCAAGTTTCCAGGCTGGCCAAAAATGCTGACAAAATGAATTAAGCATCGCAGCTTGCTTTGGCCTCCAGCGACACTCGCCCGCCTCGCAGTCGGCAAGCTCGGTCAAACCCCAGGTCGTAGGCCCTCCAACTGGCGACGTACGCCCAGATTCTTTTCGTTGTGGTTTCGCCTCGATGGCGCCGTGAGCTTCCACCCAGCTTGATGGCTGGACGTGTAAATCTGGTTGGCCTTGACCATGTAGTGTCCGGTATTAGTGATGGATAATCAGACAGTGTGAACAAAAGGAAGGACAGCACTCCATTGACATTTCCCCTCGGAGAACCTCAAGGCAGAAACAACGAGGATCCTGACATAATATACACAGACTTTGATGATTATTGCCAATTGATTGCGTAGGAAAGCGGGCAATGATCAAAGACAGAGGCGGTTGGTCAGAGTGAAGGAAGACGGTCAGTGCAGTGAGACATGGAAGTCTGGCTCCGTCCTGATTGGCTATCTTGTATTTTGGGTAATGATGTGTAACATTAGCACACATCCGGCACCTGAGTGGTGTTAGTGCTTGGCCATGACAAAGCTTGGAGGGTAGTTAATGAGGTATTGATTTCTAACGGATCTCTGCGCACCCTCCTACCTCTGACCGCTTCCAGCTTGCTAGTGTGTTTGAAAACATGCACCACTTGATAAAAGAACTGCCGCACGTCGCTTAACATTGAGGAGTACTACTCCGTGCAAACTTACCTCTAACCGGAACGGGAATTGGAAGTCCCCAACGATCATCGAAGGCGTCCCGTCCTCGGTCTTTTACATACCTAGGTAGGTAAGTACCTACAGTACCTACACCGCGCACTGCAGCACAGTATCTGTACCAACGGACACCCGCCAACGTGCCCGTGAGGCAACTACTATTAGAGCCTGGTTCTTACTCCAAGCTCGCCTGCTCAACTGTTCTCTCCATTTTCTCTTTTTTATTTCCACCACCACCTTTGCAATCCAGCAATCATCGTCAAATCCGGCTTCCATCCTGTTTCATCAATTTTGACTGTAAGTCGGCCCTTCACGTTCAAGCGTTATTCGCCAACCCGTCGCGGATTTGGACACCGCCTCGGTTTGCGGTCCACTGCCTCGTGTCGGATTGTCGTCGACGAGGACCTTCCTGGGCTTTCTCTAAGAGGCTCCCTCCCATCAGATCTGATTCCCTTCATCGTCCACCATCAACAACACCGCATCAGGCGGCTACCAGCAACGGACTACAGTAAGTGGGCATTATGCGGTGAATGATTTGTATCTTTTGTTCTGTTTCGATACACACCGTTGTCGTTGTCGTCGTGGGTGGTCTTGTTCCCTTCTGTTGCCGGCTCAAATGATCGCCTTCCCTTCTTGTGCCATTCAGTGCTGTTGCTTGTGGCGGGTTTAGCGCTACCTTTACCGCCTATCGTATCCGTTCACTATAAGAGTCCATGCATCCCGCTTATCGTCCGTCCCCTTCCTCGCTCCCGACTTTTGGACTACAGGTACTTGCTGGACCTTCTTTGACTAACACATCCATCTTCAAATCATTCAGTCCGGCATCATGGCGGCACCTCCACCAAGCCCCGATACCCCCATCACCCTCAAGGTGGCATTTGATGGTGCTTCTCGCCGGTTCAAGCTCCCGCTCCGCGACCTAACTGCTAGCTCGCTGGAGATCAAGGTACGTCACTATTTGATCATCAAAGACACACCGCGGCAGTCTTTTCATCCCCTTTTATCAAATACAGGACATATCCACTGACAGTTCGACCAGTTGCGTGCCCACCTGGAGATTCCCGCCGAAACCAACGTCGTCTTCGAGCGGTATTCCGACTCTGCTGGCACATACGTCACCCTTGATCCCGCCAATACTTCGGTCTACAAACAGTTGTTCCGCGCGGCCAAGGCGAAGCAGAAGCTTAAACTGCGTGTCAACCGTGCGACGGCAGAGACGCCTGCCCAGACCTCCACTCCCGAGGCGCCCCAGGACACCACAACAGAAGCCAAGCCCGCCTCGGTCGAAGGCGAAGTCACAGAGACAGAGGGCGATGCTTCAGCGTCAATCCCCACTAGCCCCGTGTATGAAGAAACCACCGAGGTCATCAAGTCAATTGAGACGGACGCTTCACCCAGCAAAACCTTTGAGTCTCTCCAAGCTCAGCGCTCCGACATTATCACACGCGTCAACAACGCCATGGACCGTATCGAGGATCTTCAGTCCCGCCTGCCCTTCGGCCGTGCCGCCAGTGTAGCGTCTATGCCTATCAGCGCCATCTCCCACACCGACACCCAGGAGTCTACCCGTTCCGGCTATGCCGTCTGCTGCAACAGCTGCGACCGGACCATTCCCTATGAGCATTACCACTGCTCCGTCTGTGACGACGGCGATTTTGATCTTTGCCCTGACTGCCACAACAACAAGGGTGTCATTTGCCACCAGTATGGTCACGTCCTGACCAAGCGCTTCATCAGCAATGGCTCCATCACTACCGTTGACACCATGCCTCGCATCGTCAACCAGGATAGACTCGCACATTCCAAGGCTGCAGGGGAACGCCTTGGTGAAGCTCATGCCGAATATATGGCCAAGCTCCAGCAGGCTGAGTATCAGAGGGCCAAGCGCCAGCAGGCTGAGTTCGAGAAGATGAAGGCTGAGAGCTCGAGATCATCTTCCCCCCCTCCTCCTCCCCCCGCTTCCCGCTACGAGAGCGTCCCTCCCTCCGTCGAGTCTTACTCACAGGCTACTCTGCGCACCTGCAACTGCTGCATTCAAGACTTGCCCGAGGCCGAATTTGTCCATTGCCAGACATGTGATGACTTCGATCTTTGCAAGGTTTGCTTTGCCAAGAATCGCCACGGGCATCACCCCAAGCACGCCTTTTCCCCTCTTGTACCAGGGACTTGTGCGGAGGCGGACGTCAAGAGCCGTCTCGCTCCGGGCCGCAACCAACTTCACCACGCTATCTGCGATGGCTGTGACAAGGACATCCGCGGCGTTCGTCACAAGTGCCTCCAATGCCCCGACTGGGACTATTGCTCAAACTGCTACGAGTCAGCTTCATATATCCATGCCAATCATCGCTTCGTCCCTATTTACGAGCCACTTGAGCCTACCCATATGTGCCCTGTCCCGCGCGCTCTTACTCACGTCGGAGTATGCTGCGATGGCCCGCTGTGCAACAACAACCGCTCTGGCTATACCTACATTGTCGGCGACCGCTACAAGTGCGCTGTTTGTGACGATGTGGACTTCTGCGCCAAGTGCGAGGCGAGCCCCGCCAACACTCACAACAAGACCCACCCCTTGATCAAGTTCAAGACCCCCGTTCGGAACGTCAATGTCACGACTACCGGCGAGCATGAGAATGGACGCAGGATGCCGGCCATGGGTGATCGGCCGCGTTCTGGCCGTCGCGTTACCACTTCGCGTGCCACAGGTACCGAGTCGTTCCAGTCCAACGTCATGACTGTGGTGGACGTAAAGCCTTCCGAGCCTGCTCCCGCTGTAAAGACCGAGGAGGCTGAGACCCCGGCTCGTGCGTATGTCGCCACATATGTGCGAGACAAGGTTGTTGATGGTACCGTTTTCGGACCTGACCATGTCTTTGAGCAAACCTGGGTCGTCCGCAATGACGGACCCACTCCCTGGCCGGCTGGATGCTTTGTCAAGTACCTTCATGGCGAGTACATGGGTCATGTAGACCCAGCTCACCCCACTGCCACCGGTGACCTCGAGTCTTGCTTGCAATCCAACGTGTGCGAGCATCCGGTGGCTCCTGGTGAATCCGTGCCCTTCACGGTTCTTCTCCGGAGCCCTTCAAGGGAAGGCAGACATCTGTCGCACTGGCGGGTGTCCACGAAGCAGGGCCTCATGATTGGCCACAAATTGTGGTGCGATATTGTGGTCAAGAAGCCTGAGATCGCTCCTGAGGAGAAGGTACAGGAGGCCCCCGCCAAGGTTGAGGATCTCGAGGAGAACATGGCCAAGCTCAACATTGAGCCTGAAACCAATGACGCTGCCCCAATTGATCACAGCCAGGTTGTCTTCCCCAAGCTCGACAAGGAGTCACCTTCTGCCAGCGTCCATCAGGAGGTCGCCCACTCTCCGGTCGAGTCTCGCCCTGAAGAGGAAGATTACGAGGAGTGTGAAGATGTTGAGTGGGACGAGGATGCGTCCGAGTCCTTCATGACTGATGAGGAGTACGACATCCTTGACGCCTCGGATGAAGAGTCTGTTAGCGGCCCCAACAAGTAGTTTTGCTTTGCGCACTTTGCATGTTGGGATCAGGAATTGTGACGAGAACCATGGATAACGGAGTGCTTGGACGGAATGTTTTGTTGGGGTACTTGGGTCAATTGATGGGTGCTTTAAATTGCTAGTCTTTTTTGCTTTTGTTAACGTAACCTCGTTGTTATGGAAATTACTCCTCTCCTACTGTCTTCTGTTTAGTTTGTGCTTCATGTGATAAGTCCCAAAGGACAAGTGTCTAGAGAGAAATCAAGTGATTAGTCGACGGCTCTGGTGATGAATTGTACTCGGTGTCATTGCTCTACACTACACCGCTGCGCATTCATCTCATCTTTGTGTGAACCTGGCTATTCACCACTTCATAATCTAGAGGTCACTTCTCTTGTCACTGTTTATGGCCACTCAGATTGTGCTCAATAGCTAGAATATGTTAAAATAGATACATGGAGGTTGTTCCGTCATCAAATTCTTGGTCCATCCCGATCGCCAGCCGTAAACGACACGACCGTGCCTAGATATGCAGGGATGGATGTATTTCCAGTAATATCCTTGGAGCGTCAAGTTTTGCAGAGAGATGAAAGACTGTGTTAGCGTACCAGCAAGATAGAACGTGGTACACCTTTGCGATCGTCACGATGTGCATATAGGTATGAGGTGAAGCGCAAATTCGATTCCTCTGGCCGTCTAAACCCACGCAACATGGAAACAGGATAGGTATATAAGACACAACCTTAAAACAAGACAACATTAAGCTACCACCGGACACACAGAACCGTGGCGACATGATTCAAACCCATATTTTTCTCTCTCTTCCGCCGGACCCAAGAAGAAAAGCCCGGACCAGATCGACAGGACACTCGTCCTTTTTACTCAAAGGTAGTCTTCTTGCCCTGGTGAGCAACAGGCGCACCAGTAAGTCTGGCAACACTAATATCCTGAGCCGTCTTGATTTGACCATTATCTCCCTCTTCCCTCTTCTTGTAAGGAACCCTCTGTGGCCTCTCACCACCGTCTTGTCCTTGCTTCTTGCCGCCAGCAGCGCCCTTGCCTCGGAACCGCTTGTCATATCTCGTCTTGTCGTCCTCGGCCAACTCGATCTTGAGGGTGCGGCCATGTAGCTGGTTGACCCACCACTTGCGGGTCTTTATCCTCTTTTCCGTTTCCTTCTTTTCCTTTGTCTTTTCCGCGTCCGCGTTGTCACCGTCGTTGGCTTCGGCTTCGGCTTTTTGGTCTTCATCCATAAAGTCCTCCAACTCGGGAATCTCCTCGCGGATCTTGACGAACCCCTTGACCGCCCACTGCGCGGCTTCGCCCTCCTCAAAGTTCACCCACCCGTACCCCTTGCACTTGCCGCTGTCCTCAAACGTGGCCACCTTGACCCACCGGATGGCACCGCACTTGTCAAAGTGGTTGCGCAAGTCGTCCTCGGTCGTGTCAAACGAGAGGTTACCGACAAAGATCTTGGTTGAGCCGGCGAACTTGCCGCCTACTAGCGCCTCGTCCTTCTTTCCACCAGCAGCAGCGCCCTTGGCATCCCCCTCCTCCTCCTCCTTCTTCTTCTCCGGCCGTCCCTCGAACGACGTCGCGTCCTTGATCAACAACTTGCGCTTGTACCACTCGGTCTCGCTGAGAGCAATGGCGGCGACCTTGGTGGCCAGCGAATCAAAGTCGACGTAGGCGAAACCGCGGTTCTCGGGCTTCTCCTTCTTGGGCTGGCCGGGCTGCGCCTTGGCCGTGGGCATGTGCACGCGCGTGATGGACTCGGGCGTGATGGAGCCGCCGCTGTTGTCGACGAGCCATTGCTTCAGTTCGCTCTTGGTGACGGTGAAGCGCAGGTTGCCGATCCAGACGCCGTGGGGGGACCGTTCCTTCTTTTCCTTCTTCTTTTTCGTCTTGTCGCCGTCCTTGGCGGCGGTTTCGTTATCCGAGTCGTCGGAGTCATCACCCTTGTCGGAGGAGGGCTTGGTAGGGAGGGTCTTGCCCTTCTTGAGCAGACGCTTGGCTTTCTTGGAGGGAGGCTCGGGGGCGGTGACGTCGATTTCGATTTCGGTGAGCTCGGCCTTGCGCTTCTTGGAAGATTTCTTGGGTTTCTCGTCGGAGGAGGCGGCGGCGGCGGCATCGGCGGTGGTGTCCATGGCGTCGACGGTTTCGGCCGATTCAGTAGACTCGGCAGGCTCCTCTGTGGCCTTGCGCTTCTTGGAGGATTTATCCTTCTTCTCTTTCTTCTCCTTCTTGGACTTCTTCTCGGAAGCGAGATCGGCGGTGGTGTCCATGGCGTCGATGGGAGCGGACTCCTGCGCGGAGGCGGTCTCGAGGTCTTTTGTTGCTGCCATTCTGGCTGGCTTTAGCGTATCGGCCGAGATAGTATCAATAGGCAAGAGAAAAAAAATATTGGAAATAGCAACAAAATCAGAGTTGTTGATTCCTCAAATTTGCAATGTCTATAGAAGGGGGACAGCCGCGCATTGACGCTGAGATTCCCCAATTGCTGGCAGCACAAGATTTTCGAAAATTTACTTTGCGATAAGCGAAGCGATAAGGAAGGGGTCACTGTTTCTCGCTCCAGTTGCGGGTCCGCTTTCTTGTTTTTTGGAGCTTGGTCGGGTCTCCATCGCGCAAAATGCGGGGGAGCGGGCGGGACCTACCTTCAACCTCCACTTTCGGGTTCTCCACTCATACCCCTCTGAATCTCGTGCCAAATTTGCAAGAGCCGCCATCTTTTCAGATCTCCCGCCGTCATTTCATGATGGGACTTGCGCTTTGCTTGATTGCCCCTTTTTAATGCGATGTCCATGGGCCCGATCTTTGGGTGTCAAACGTGTCTTGCTCCGATGACAGGCCTTGAAGTGCAGCCGTACTTAGGTGGGCAAGGTAGGTACGAGACCAGCGTGCAGAATATTGGTACTCATCAACTGGAGTATGGTACAGTACACGTACTTTTGTACATTGGTCGCAAATGGATGGAATATTTCCCCGACAATGACAGCCCACAGCACCACGCAATGAGCCAAATGTAGCCACGAGCACAAGTCGATGATGCCAATATGCTGACTTGGCCCCTCTCCCACTTCATCATTGCCAGGATGTCCCTTGCCATGAATAATAGCTCACGGTGTATTGTAGTGTACCTAGTATGTAGACACGTCTGCCAAACTCGTCCATACTGAGCAGTGTACTCGTTGGGTTCTTGGAAGACGGTTGGACAAATTACTTTTCAGGGAGTCTCTTAGCCCGTATAGCGACCCTGAGCTATACAAAGCTGGACAGTTACTCCCGATAGGAAGCATAAGCCCCATTCAACTCTAGGCCAGTCACTCCCAATGAAAGGATATCAGATCCTTCGGAAGTTGTTCCAGAGTGATGGCCATTAAAGTCCCGCAGAATCGAAACGGAAACGACATGAGCGTGTTGCTGACGTTGCTCGAATCAACCCCCCGAAGCTTTGATCCGGATCGAGCGAATCGTCAAGGGAGCTGATCGGGTGGGCAGGTGGGCCACGCGGCCTCAATGTCGGTCCATCATCTCGCCAAGCGCAAGGGCCAGGAACAGAGGCAGCGTTGGCAAACGCCTGTCTAAAACACCCACTGCAGGCCGAGAGGATGCGGAAAAGCCAACAATGGTTTTTCCAAGGTCCTTGGTGCTGACGGTACAGTGGTTGGTAGCGCTGTACACTACATACCGTTGACGGCCTGTCGCGGTCGCTTAACAAAGTCTCATCGTTTTGCGTTTGATGACCGGAAAAGTGGAGGTAATTGGTACCCGAAACCATCTTTTTGGGGCCTCACGTGCCGAGAACCACCGATAGGGCTTGGCGAGATCTGGCGGCCTTGAAAAGAAGAAAAAAAAAACCGACAAAAGGTCCTCAAAGACTCCACCGGTCCACGTCGTACGTGTACACTACTTTTTTTTGGCCTCGGAAATGTCCTCACAAGCAAGAATTCATTGGCAGCTAGTCTGAACAGGCTCTGGAGCTTCTCTCTTACTACATACATAGCAACGCCTCATTGCTTGGGCTTGCAGGCCGGCTTGTCTTGACCGCTTGAGATCTTTCAAATGGTTCGTCGTCTCGGAGTTTGATGCATGCATGCACTTAAACATTCTGGTAGGGGTCTGCGAAGTACCAACCACAATCGGTTTTGTCAGGGGACTAGTACTTGATGCGGTTAGTATAGCCAAGGACCAAACAGCTAATAGCCTCTCCCGGTTAGCCACCATGTTGGCCACATGGACTCCCTCGACAAAACGGGCCCTGGGCCAGCTGTGGTGAGTGGACCGGGCGTTCCATGAAAATCGACATCCACTCTTTTTGTTTTGCCCGTCGCCGCCCTTGCTAGGTAAAAGTTCCTTGCAAATGCAAAGGGTCGCTGCTTGCTTGCTGGTGGTGCTGGTGCTGGTGCTGCTCCTCCCTTCCGATACACACCACTGGTTGACAGTCCCGACATCACCAATCGGCGTAAAAGCTGCTCAGACCTTGAAGAGGCCCAGCCAACCGTTGTTTCCGCTGGCAGACACTGGCCTCCGCAGGACACCACCTGGACACCACACACATCACACGCTGACTGGTCACTCATCACCACTGCTTGCCAGGACCGGGACGCCAGTGAGAACCAGGGAATGAGCCACTGGGAGGCTCAAGCGAAGGTCAAGCGGATGCGCTTTTGTTGTTGGCCTTGGTTGGTCGCTTTTGGCTTCTCCGCTGGCTGCATTGAGAGGGAGCACCTTTTCCCTCTGCGCATTCCTCCTCACACTCACAGTCCTTCATTCGTCGCAATCCCGTCGCAAATCCGTGCAACGTTAGGTTTGGTGCAGAGGGAGAAAAAGGTTCCTCACTTTCGGTCGCTTCTTCAGAGCCAAGAACGTCCAAGTGAAAAAAAAAAAATCCCCACCAGCCATTGGCATCGCACTGTGAACTGGAAAAGCAGTCCAAGGACTTACTAGTCTGACTGCGCGGGCCCTGCCTGCCATTCGCAAGAGTTCGCTCCATTCAGTTCTTCTCACTCGCCATTCTGCGCTTCCCTTGACCTGCTTCCACCCTTCCTTTCATTTCTACTAGTCTTTCTTCTCTTCCTTGACTCGCAATTCTTCGTTGCGACTCGCAACACTTGCAACTCAAAAAATTAAAATAAAAGCGAGCGGTCTGACGCCGCCTGCTCCCTCTCACTTTTTTCAGCCTCAGATCGCCTGGCTTCTTCCACCGCCGTCGACCCGTCATCCATCCGCATCGTCGTCGTTCTCCTATTTGCGTCGGCAGCGCCACGCAACGCTATACCGCCAAACCGAGCATTGTTTTCAATCCCACAATGAACGTGCTCCTATCGCCGCAGCCGCCCTTCTTCCCTCATCAACACGAACCCTCTCGCCGCTCGCCGCCTAGAATAAGTAGGTTGTTGCTGCTTATTTGTCATTGTATCCCAGCGTGCATCCAGCACCGCTGGTACAAAATTTGAAATTTACTACAGGCTTACTAACATCTTTTTGCCAGTGTCGCAACACACCATGGCGTCCAGGAAAAGAAAAGCCGATGACGATGACAACGAAATGTCGATATCGCCGACCGGCTCGCCCGCAATCAACTCGCGGCAGCTCTCGAGGCCATCCAAGAAGGTCAGGGCTGGAATCGAACTTGCAGGACGTCCGCTGCCTCTTCCTCGCCTTCTCGAAACTCTCGACAAGTCACAGTTGCGAGCTGTCCTCCAGACGATTTGCGAGCGTCATCCGGGCATTGGACATGAGGTGATGGTTTCTGCACCGCGGCCGTCAGTCAACGGAGCCCTCGAGGTTTTGGGCGAATACCAGGACAAGCTACGGGCCGCCATTCCTTTCGGCAACTCGAGTTCCGAATACACCTACTTCCGAGTCAAGCAGCCGCTCATGGCGTTGGTGGATGCTCTCGGCGACTTCACCCCCCAGTTCCTGCCGCCGGTTGAGCAGCAGACGACCGTATCGTTGGAGTACCTGAACCATGCAACCAAGATCATTCATGACCTACCCGATTTTGACAGCCAGCAGTATCGCCACCACAAGGACGGAGCGTACGACGAGATATCCAGAGCGTGGGCGTTGGTGATCACGGAAGCGGCCAAGCGCGGAGGAGGCTTCCACCTGCACAACGGAAAGTGGGATCAGGTCCTGGCTAAGCACAACCAGCAGTCCGGAGGAAAGCTAGAGCAGGCCATGAACGCAATGGTCAACGAGGTTGGATGGGTCGGCGCGAACTCGAATGCCCATGGGCAGGGTTCTTCTTCGGACCCCAACTCGATACTCAACCAGCTCATCAACGGCACATATGGCGCACCTGTCCAAGTTGGTCCCTTCTAGAACAGGCGACGGCATGAACATACAAGTGCGCCATGACTTTGGAATTTATACGGATACTCATTGGACTGGGAGGATAAGCAAAGCGGACATTAAGGTCGATTGCATCATGGTTTCTTTTGTCGTTCACTTTTTCAACATTCAGGGCATTGTTTGGGGCGAATGGGGAAGGATGACATAGACAGGCGTGGGTTACTTGCGGGGATCATTGTTTTCAAGGCGTTGGCGTGTTGGCTTCCTGAATGCTGTTGTTTCTTGCCTTCATTGTTGTCTTTCTGGCCACATCTCACTGGCACAAGATACCTCTTTCCTACCGGCTGTCTCTCGTTCTAGGGGAACGACTTGTTCGTCACTTGCATGTACGCAATCTTTAGCATATTCTTGCCGAGGTCGGAAGTTTGGAGCATGGGTGTAACCAACCATCACTACCATATTCATTCCACCATAGCCACGCAATTGGCAAAACGGAGTCTCGGATAACACAGTGTGCCTGGCGGGTGACTTGGTGTAGATACCCGTACACCCGTAACATGTCCCGGGTTCATTGGGTGTATCCCGAGGTGAATTTAGCGGTTTGTTGGGATCAATCAAACTCGCCTTGCATCTTAATTGATTCTGTGATCCAAGCAAGCCGTTTCCAGCGATGAAGTTGAAGTGTCCGGATAATGACGGGAGTCCAAACGCATAATCCAGATGATCACCGCTGCCTCTCGTAATGAAGCCCCTTGCATATTTGCTCCTACACGGACAGTGGCGGCTCCCTTTAGAACCACGTACAATGAGTTGAGATATGGAGTGGCCATCATGGAATGAATAGATATGGAGGCATGACTAAGCTGGACGGAACGTGAAGGACAACTGAAGTGGAGTTCCCTCCGACTGTGTGACGGGATGACAAGAGACGGAAAGGCCTAAAAGTTGGTAAGGTCACCACCTAAAGCCCCACCGGTCAGGGGCGGGTGTTAGGCAGACGCCACTAGCGCCCCCACGTGATAACGCACTCTGAGCGCGCCTGCCCAATCTACACAGCGCGTCTTGTCGTTCTTGCCTTGATCCATCTCTGCATGCTTTGCGACGTTTGCTTTGGGAAAGTCGCAAATTTTCAAAGCTTTCTCCCTTCAACACGTCAATTCCATTCCCTCCTGCTGGGATCCCACTGCGAACGACTCGCAAACCACCAGCCTTGAGGCTGCTCTGCTAGACAAGATGCCTGCGTATGTTTACCTCTGCTATCGACCTGTGTCAACCGCGTCTCCCGCGGCCTTCCAGCAACCGAGACCCTCATTAACACTTTAACAGAGTCGGCGACCAACACAAATCCATCACTAACCCATTCGAGGAGCCACAACGGCGAATCAGCGAATACACAGCCCAAGAGATTGCCACACTACAGAGCCGTCTCGAGAAACAACTAGGACCCGAGTACCTGTCGAGCCGCGCCGGCCCATCAGGCCAAAAAGTCCACTACATTTCGTCAGAAAAATGTATCCAACTTGCGAACGAGGTCTTCGGCTTCAACGGCTGGTCCTCCAGCATCCAGAATATTCAAGTTGATTTTGTCGATGAGCATCCTCAAACGCTGAAAATCAACATGGGCATTTCGGTTATAATGCGAGTCACCCTACGCGACGGGACGTATCACGAGGATCTTGGCTACGGCCATATCGAGAACTGCAAGGGCAAGGCGGCTGCTTTTGAGAAGGCCAAGAAGGAAGCCACGACGGATGCATTGAAGCGCGCGCTGCGCCAATTTGGCAATGTGCTAGGAAACTGTATTTACGACAAGCAATACTTGGCCAAGGTCACCAAGATGAAGGTCGAGCCAACCAAGTTTGCGGAGGATAACCTACATCGGCACTCAGATTTCGTCAAGAAGGAGCCGGTTGAGGCAGATGTCATGAAGGTTGTCTCAATTGGGGCTGGCGCTCGTCCACCAGCCTTGGGAAACGAGGAGTCTTTTGAGGATTTGCTCGGAGGTAAGGCCACTTGTGCACTACTTTTTGGTGGGCTTGGCTGATGATGGCTAGAACTCGATGAGGCGGACTTCAACATGGCCGATGAGGGCCATCCGGATGAAGTCGTGCTACCACAATCCGTGCACAACAGCTTGAACGACAAGCCTGTACATCAGCAACTGACCAATCTTAACCCACAAGCACAACAGTCTCGACCTCTGACGCGATCAGGGTCAACAGGCAGCTTGAACACCCGGCAGCAACCACAGACTTCCAACCAGTTCACGGCGAGGGCCCAAAGTCGGCCTCCACAGCAACAGTTTAACAGCAACCAAAGTCGTCCTATGGGTCAACCGGTCAATAATTCCAGCAACGCAAACACTTCCAACAACCCTCAGAACTACACAACACCACAGAAGCCTGCTCCTGCCGCCCCTGCTCCCCAAGCAGGTGCAGCTGCAGCTCCCGCGCCAGAAACTGTAGGCTTCTTTTCCGCTAAAGCTGTGACTCAACTTCCGGAGGAGGCATTGGCTAGTGGCCAAGTCGCGCCGAAACCAGGTCTGGCATTCAACCCTCACGCCGAAAGCCCGTCCATCCGCAAGACGCCTGGCATCGATCACACCAAGTCTAAACCATTAGCCAGAAACGGTCAGCACGTCCCTCCAGCCAAGACAACCGAGACAGAAGCTGAACCAAGCACATCGTTTTCAAGACCTGCGGGAGCTCATGCGGCATCACGACCAGTCACGATGAACGAGGCACGCTCAGCATCGGGAAGCTTATCCCGAGGCGGGCCACCGATGGGTGGTAATGCCGGAAATATGGGCAAGCCCAACGTCGTCAACCCTCAACTTGATCATACAAGGCGGATTGGCGCGCCAGGCATGAGCGGTTTCTCTAGCAGTCCCAGTACCAACAGAGGCCAGTATCGGCCGTTGACAATGAAGAGGCCTGCTACTGTTATGGGAGGGGGTGCAGGTCAGACCAAGGACGGTAATGGTGATAGTGCGGCGACGACAACGACAGCGGCGAATACAACAGCAGGGTCGGCGACGGGAGGTAATGCAGCTCCTTCTGCTGGTAATGGTGGGAGAGTACCGTTGACTGACATGTCGGCTAATGCGTCGAATGCTACCGCAGCGGGGACCGCTACTAGTGGGCCGGAGGTTAAGAGGCAGAGGCTGGCTTAGACGGAGGGAAAGGATGGTATTGGCAGGAAAGAGGTCTATGGATACAGTCTCTACTTCGGATGAGCAGCTCTTTGGTATGGTTGTGTAAGGCGTTCATGGCGTTTTTTGGGGGCGGGCGAACATCACTCGCAGAATTTATGGATGGCTCGTCTTCTCTCTCACGGATCTTCGGGGACAAGAGTAGTGGGGCCTATAAGAGGCACTCCGGTCTGCGGAATGATATATTTTCTGAGGCGACCCTCTGTGAGAGGATCAATGCTTTGTGGCATCTTGGGATTGTAAAATAATGACGACTCAACTCGGAATAACTTCGAAGGCGCATCTTTTCATGAGACAGTTGAGACTACATGGTTTAATATCCATTACCATAACGTGCGACAATGTCGGTACCTCAATCTGTAACATCCATGATCGATAGCAATCACCAATGTAGAAGGAACTTCAACCTGCCCTGACCTCTTCAACCAACCCTCAGAACGAGATGTGCTGCTTTCCCCGTGCCTACTCTTCAAAGAAGGAAATTTTTGTCATGAAGCCTGTTCCATCTCACCAGGCAAATACTGATACTGCTACTGATATCGGTAGTGCCCTGTAATGCATGAACCAACCAGTTGCGCACCGAGATACGAGGTACATATACCAACCTTCCCGCTCCTTCCCTCCGAGGAACTCATGGGCTCCTATATGGGTTGCAGGTGTAGTGGTCTTATTATCCGCTGCCCTGTAGCTTATAACTCGGGAGCACATGGGTTCACTCCGAATTTCGAGCAGGTAACAATCCTTTTCCCCATTTCCATCCGACCTCCTCCCCCCCGTCCTTCCTTTTTTTTTCTGGACTGGGTTGAGGTGGTGCATGGTTGATACCGATTCCCTTTGTGGCAATACTACTCATCCAATATCCCTCCCAACATGGCCTTTTTTTGCCGCCTTACTAGAGCAGACATGGTACTTCACTCAGTACTATTTGTGGAAGGCTCTACCAACAAGAAGAAATTCGGGCAAAATTCCTCGTACAGATTTTACGGAAAGTTGATTGCTCTTGTTCTTTTTCTCGATCCGGACTCGGACTTCACGAACTAAGTTGTTTTGAAGAGAAAACTGTTGTCGGTGAACAGGTAGTACCTAAGTACACTCAGTCACCTTTTCCGAACCTGTGATAGGAAGGAAGCAAGGTTGATCAAGGCTCGAGCTTCTTCCTCCCGGATACATCGATCAAGGAAGCAATGCAGCAATGATAAAGGCAAAGTCCAAGTGCGAAGTCTCGACCCCAAGTCCCAGTTGAAAACCATAAGTACACTATACCTAGCTAGTGGAAGGCAAAAGGTTTCTCAGTATTAAATCTTGAATCTTATGTCCTTTACCGCACTGGTTTATATAAACCTCTTTTATCTAGTAGAACAGGTAATGTAGGCTCACAATCCGTCCTTTCAACCAACAAATTGAGGTAAAGCTGCTCTGCCCGTTGGTATTTTGAAATGCCAAATTATGCCTGCCTGCCTGCCTCCTTCCTCCTCCTCCTGAACGCCATCCTTCCTGAAAACAAGAGAGAGAAATCCAACCGCCAAATGGTACAAAAGTGAAGCAAAAAGGAAAATGCAAAAAGTATGTGCAGTGTAACTAGTGAAGCTTATATAGGAGCGTATCTTTTGTTGTTAGATACGACCATCAAGCATCGTCTTGGCAATCAAAGGCCAACCGAGGAGGGTACCAGCGACGAGGGGGTAGCTATCCTTTCAATCAGTTTCATTCATCCCTCAGAATCACTTGAGAGTAGATGAAGTTGGAACTTACACAGCAGCTTGACCAGCGAGTTTCTTGAACGAAGCACCCCAGTCGGCACCAGCAGCGCCCGTCTCAGTGGGGATGCGCTCGTAGGGGGTGTGCAACTCCATGCGGCGAGCCCATTGGCGCATGGATTGGATGACGGAGAACTGGCGGGTGCCTTTGACGGCGGCGTTGCGAGAAGTGGCCTGAGTGGCAGCGCGGAAGGCGGAGCGGGCGAGGATGGGGGAGACCATTTTGATTATGACTTGGTGTTGTTGTTGTTGTTGTGGTGTGTTTGTGTGATGTTACTCGAAAGGTTTGGAGTGTGAGAGTTGTGGTTCGTGGTGCGATACCGATGTGGTGATTGGTCAAGGAGGAGTGTAAGTTGAGTGGATGATGTTTGGGTGGTAGTGGTGAGGAAGAATGTATGAGATCTAAGATCTAGGATCTATTGCTTCTTTGATATCGATGCTGATGCTGATACTGATGCTTGATGCTGATGATAGAAGAAACAAAAAGGGTATCACAACCATCGTCGGACACGATCATCTTATAATAACCAAACTTTCCATCATCCTCTTGCTTACTTTCCGTCTAATTCCTTCCAAACACCAAAAAGATTTTCCCGCATCGCGATCTTTCCCGAACTTCCCAACTTCCCAACTCTCCAAATTCCGGCAAAATCCCAAAGAGATGGGTCCAGTTCCCAACTAGACGGCACCAAAGGGAATTGGGCCTTGCGTGCAAGTCATCATCTCACCCAAAACCGTCTCATGATGGGCAGATCCTCCATCCAGAATCTCACCACCATCCTCCGACTTCTGTTCGTCCACACGTATAACCCTCCCCAACCCTTCATTCGCAATCAGTCCAGATGGGAGAAGCGAACGGCCCAAATCATACCACAGACATTCTAAAACACCAGATGCCAAGCATCGCCCCTGCTCCCCTGTTCCCCTGTTCTCCTGTTCTCCTCCTCTCCTCAGCTACTCAGCTACTCAGCCCTACGAGTTATGTATTGGGGATGATGAACCAATCAGATGAGGTGTAATTGCCCCCTCCCCCCGGATTCTTCCCATGTGACTGGCAGACTGCTGAAGGAAAGGATCCAGGCTTTCAGGCCCTTTTGCAGCAAGAAAATGGGGGAGTGAAAGGAGTGAACGATACAACAAGGGAAATGGCACGATTTGGTGCTGAGTCTCGGCTGGTCGTGGTGTGATCGGGGGAGTCCGACTTGCCTTGGTCGAGATGTGATTGGGCAATTTACCAAAAGGGGAGTGGGGGCGCTGCTGAAGGATGGCGTTGTCTGGCCGTTTTGGATGGGAAAAATGCCAAGGGAGTGGACAGCAGGGGTGGTGATTGGTGCGGTTGGGTTATGAATGAATGGTTCTGAAATGGAAGTGCCTGGATTGTTGTGTGTTGTTTGACCCGACGCTGTTTTCTGTTCCTGGGTTTGGGTTTGGGTTGAACTTGGGGAGAAGGCGAGACTGCTTTCAGCTGACCAGCGCTGACAGGCGGGAATTCTCCATACTGGCAGGAATAACTTGTCTCCCGGGGTCTGGATGTTTGTTTGTTTTTCCCGGATGGCGCCGGCGGGCGGTCCCTACGTAGCTACCTAACCATGGGAATGGGAAATGACGAAAACCTAACCCAGATTGTCTCCGGGGGACGGTTGCGAAATTTCCCGAAATAAGTACGGCGGATTGCAAAGTAGGCGGATACATACACTTTCCGCGCTTGGTGCCGTTTGGCATCTGACAACGAACGAGCACAAGGAATGACAGCTGCAAAGGTCCTTGATTCGGCTACTTCATCGCTGCCATATTCCGGCCCGGGCCTGGCTGGGATCCGAGTCGAGATGCTATGTACGTGCCACGAAACTTTGATCCGAGTTCAAGTCCAGCACTTTAGATTTCCCAACTTGTGAGACCAGGACCGGAAAACTACGGAATGAAGCCATCGTGAGATTTCTCGGCTCTTCCCGGATCGAGCGGAGCCCCGTAACGCGGCAACCGACCACATCCGGTCCCCGAAGCGGAGCCCGTCCAGTACCCGCCGAGCCGCCATGTCGTCGGGGGAGCTCCACACGTCAGCCGATCGCGAACCCGTTAAGCGCGGGACACGGATGCACCCGGACGACAAACGCAGATGGAGCCGCGGAAGGATACGGCGTGGATTTGCGCCTTGAAACTTGAACAAGTTTGTGGAAGCGGGAGTTAGTTATCCCTTCTTTTGAAATGGTGGGCCCTGGGCGGGGCTTGCCAGGAACAGAGAAACATAATATCGGTAGGCATCTCGTACGATCATCGGCATCTCGTGACCATTCAATACCAAGAGACCTCGCGGGAAGCTTCGGGATGAGGGATGAGGGGTATCACAAGATTTTCTTCTGTTTTTTTGTTCGTTTTCTCCAGTGTCTAAGCCGGCTCACTGCCCAATCCCGCTTTTACCAGTCTCTCCTCCATCTCTTACCACCTGGTTACCCTATCACGGGTTTCACAGGCAACCCCATCCCATCCCATCTCATCTCATCCCATTCTATGGGCATCTAAGCCCTAGTAACCGTAGTCCCATCCGCAGGCTCCAACAGCTCCCAACGGCAGACAATGTTGTTGGACTTAAACTCCTCAATGATCTTCTGGGCAATAGTCTCAAAGTTTTCCGTCGCCAGCGCCAAGATGGTCGGCCCGGCACCGGACAGGCACACGCCCAAAAGACCGGGCTGCGTGGCGGGCGTCATGGACTCGACGATCTTGGTCAGACCGGGAATCAAAACCTGGCGGTACGGCTGGTGCAGCTTGTCCTGCATGGCCAGGTTGATGAGCTCCGGGTCAGGAGGCGATTGGCCAAGGGCGACGGGGAGGAGGGCTATCCTTTGGAGATTGAAGGTCTAGTTGTAAAAAGTCAGTGGTTTGGTTGGTTGATAGTGAGATAAAAGAAGTAGGAAAGACGTACAACATCCGCACGGGGATACTCGGCGGGAAGAACCTCGCGGGCCTTGGCGGTGGGAACCTCGAATTCGGGAATGATGGCCACGGCCTTGATTTCGGGAGCCCAGGGGAACTTGATGTGGTGGCCGATGCCGTGGGGAGGCGAAGGGGGCTTGACGCCCGTGTCGACACCGCCGGCGGGGGCGGGGAGGACCTCACTGAGGGGAATCTCAGTGCGGGCGGTCTCCTCGGGGGTGAGGGGCTTGAGGTAGGTGCCGACAAAGCCACCGAAGAGGGCGGCGCCGACGTTGTCGGGGTGGCGCTCTGCAATTTTTGTCAGTGTTTGTTGCTCAAAGTGAGTGAGAGTATAAGTGACTCACCAATCATGAGGCAGTAGTCAAAGAGACGCTCGGGAGTGAGGTCGTGCAGACCGCCGACCTCCTTGCCGAGCTGGACACCGGCGACGACAGCGGCGCCGGAGGAACCCAGACCTCTTCCGAGGGGGATGGGGTTCTTGATGTGCACATGAGTCTCGACGGGGAAGCTGCGCTGGTCGTTGCAGCGGAGGACGTAGAGAGCAACACGGGTGATAAGGTTAACCTCGGGATCCAGGCTGATATCCTCCTCGCCCTGGCCCTCGTAGGTGATGCGGCAGTTCAGCGGCTTGTCCGAAGTCGTCTTGGAGCGGTCGATGGTGACATGGAGCTCCAGGTACATGGACAAGGCCAGGCCGATGACGTCGAAGCCGGGGCCGATGTTGGCGCTCGAGCAGGGCGTCTTGATGACGAACTTTTCGATCTGCTGGGAAGAGGCCATTGTGTCTGGAGTGAAAGTGTGGTTTACTACTAGGGGTTGAACCCAGTGGTGATAGTTTCACAGAAAGAAACCAACGGGAGATGGATGAACAGAGTAAACAATCGGCCTGCCTATGCCAAGAAACACAAATGCTCTCTTTTGTGAGAATGCGTCACCTTCACTGAAATTTTGTTGAATTTCAATTGATTTCCGTTTCTGGAGGACGGAGTGAGGGTGCCCCGATTACGGAGCGGAGCCCGGCGGGCAGTGGACAATGACTCCCCTCTACAGTGTCCACTTGGCGTTATGGAGCGCTGGGGGCTCCACCTTTTAGGGTTCGATCCACTAGTTTAAACCCCTGACTTGTCTGCTTCTTTTGCGTTTCAAGTCAAGACAGTCATCAAGGTTCTTCTTCGCTCGAGTCAACATCAATGTTACCATAGTAACGAGGACTCATACATCCGACAACAAGTGTTTCGATTGACTAGGGCCAGGTGTTTCGACAGCCACTTGTCCTTCGATGAACTTGCTTTGCCTGCGCCAAGATAGAGTGTTCCAAGCGGTACCTATTCAAAGACCTTTAAGGAAAACATGACGCTTGTGATTATACATATCATTTTACGAGTTAATCAAGATCAGTGCGATAAGGATTGCTTGCCGTTGGCGGTTCACGTTCCAGTCCCAATAGTAAGCTTCGGCGTACAACTTGACAGGGCTCTCAATGTCTTTTGATCTGACAATTCCTCGAGGTAAATAACACAACCAGTTTTTCCCATTACGGTGTTCCTCGAGGTCAACAGTTCTGAACTTTGCAACTAGGCAGAAGACTCCACACTTCGTCCGAATAGAAAGAATCAAGCATGATCTATCAAGGTTGCTTGACACTTACAAGGCTGAAGAACCCTTTTCGGCCGTTGCTGTAGCTACGGTGCCAAGAAGGCCATGTAAACATCAGCAACCGAGCTTGTGAAATGATTGTTTGCACATGAACATAGTATTGGTCTTTTAGTCTTTGTTTCCTGCTTCCTTCTAAATTTCACAGATCGTGCTGCTACCCGATACTGGTGGCACAGGTGCAGGCCCTCCTCAATCTTCTTTAAGGTTAATTTCTTTCATCCCTTTCCAAACACTCGTATCCTGCATCAGCAAGAGTATCGAAAGAGAAATTTTGAACACGTCTATATAACCACCTGGCAGTACTTTTTTTTTTTTTTTTTTTTTTTTCAAATAACCAAGACCTTTTCTATGGAGTAAATAGCTCACACTCCTGTTCCTCGGTGATCCACGAAGCTGTGCCCTCTGTCAACGTGGCGGTCCTGCCGAAACATTCGACAACGTCCTCCTCAGCCCGGCACCAGTAGCTCTCCTTTTAGGGTTGGGAGTAGTAATAGCCTTATCAGCTGTTTCAGACTCGCCACCGTGGGTAGCGCTTCCCGTAGACACGCTTGACAACGTCCTCTTCAACCGACTGCCGGTTCTCCTCCCCCTCGTAGTTGTGGCTGTTGCTGTCGCTGTTGTTGCAGTCGTAGTGACAATACCCGTAGTTTCCTTTCCCTTTCCACTTCCAGTTACAGGCTTCATATCCCGTAGTTTCTTGAGCATATCCACCCAAGCTGGATTATCCAACACTTTGTCTGGTAACGTCTCCTCAAGAGTCTCCGGTGGTCCTTCAGCCACTCGCTGTCTGTGCATACTTTGAGCAGCTCTGCCAAAGTTGGCTTTGCGTTTCCCGCGGGCTTGAATCTCCTTTTGCTTGGCTTCAAACCATTCTTGCGAGTGTCGTTGTGGCCAGTGTATCCGGGGATCGATGTGAGCGTAAAGTGGCTCGTCTGGGACCGGCGTTGGTGATTTCTTTGGCGGCGGACTGGCCTGTTTGCGTGGACTGAGCTGAGGTGTCGGGTTGGCTATGGGCTGGGGTATCAGTTTAGGTTTGGGCTGAGCTTGCGAGACCGACTCAAGTATGGGTTCCGGCTCTATATCTGGAGGAACCGGCTCTCGGCTTCGCACCTCTTGTTGTGACTTTTGACTCTGCTGTAACTCTGTCCTCTTCGCCTGGGGCTCCTGCTGTGGCGGCTCTGGAACTGATGCCGGTTCCGGTGGAGGGCCTGATTCTACTTGCGGCTCCGGCTCAAGCTGTTCTTCGGAATCAGACTCAGAATCTGATATTATGATGGGCTCATGTAAATTGGTCACTATGGGTCGTGGCCTGGGCTGAGGTTGTCGGGGTTTCTGTGGAGGCAGTGGTCTATGTTGCCCAACTGTTTGATTTGGATTACTTTGAACCGTCGATCCCTGTGGTAGAACTTGACTGCGAAGATCTGGGAGGGACTCTGTGGTATTTGATTGAGTTAATTCGGCCCCATTCGCGCTAAGATGAGCGGACATAGACCCTCGTATCAGCCCTGCTGGAGGGTTATAGCCCGCGAGGTCGAATGCACTTCTGGCATAATGTACCATAAGTCTATCAGCCATAGACATGTAATTACTGCTCTGACCGGTTGGCATTATAACTTGTACGTTTGAAATGCCTCCAGATGAATTCTGCTGATGAGTGGCAGGAGGAAGATTGTTCTGCGGCCCTGGATCCTGAGCGGGGATCGGACCTTTCATAGGTTGTTGGGGAGCATGCACAGCCGAGCCACTGCAGGCCACATCTTGCATCTCTTCCGAAAATCTCAGCTGTCGTGCAAGTTCTGCTATCCTGCTCGGTGGGAGCCGTGGGTTTGACGATTGTGTAGAACCATTTTGGCGCTCAGCCGGTGGTTGCTTTTCAGCCGCCAGACAAGGGGCGTCGATTGCCATGTTGGCGGGATTCGTAGACACTTGGACTTTGGTCTCTGATTGAGGCTTGTCGCCAGAGTCAGAACCGCTGATACGACTACTGTCAACACCGGTGGAAGAAGGCGATAAACTCGAGCTCTTGTTAGGTGGCCCACCGTTCGAATCTGACAAGGAACTGATGTTTGTGGTCAAACGTGGGGAGATAGAGTCTGCTGAGGTAGAAGAGAGGGTCTTAGGCTTGAGTGAAGAGGACCCAGTTGAAGCCAAGGTTAAGTTTTTCGCTAAGGAGGTAGAATCTTTATGCGTGCTGGGTCCAGGTTTAGGAGTCCGTCGGTTCAGGTATGGGTCTTTGCCGGCAGTTTTGCGTCTAACAATGTTTCCCGGCAGAAGTTTGGACCTCGTGGTAGGAAAGGGCGAGGAACGGTTCTTCACCGGACCTGTCTCCAAAGAATTCGGTTTGCAGCCCTGTGCGCTTTGTCTAGCAACATCGGCAACTTCAGCCTCGCTGTTTGTCTGGGCTGGTTTTCCGGCGCCACCTTGACCATCAACCGAATGTGAAGTGATGGATGACTGAGACAATGAGGATGGATGTCCTGATGACTTCAATGAAGTAGCAGCTGCGTCAGGTTTCTGGGAGGCAGAAGTGACCAGGTCATCGGGTAGTGGCACTGGAAAAGACTTGAGATGCTGGGCACAGAAGATATTGACCGAAGGTGCCTCGCATTGCGGAATAGAGCAGGGGATAAGACGGGCAGGCTGAGTGTTGTCGGTTGAGGAAGAGGAGACAGAGTAGCCCATCGCTGAGGAGGGCCTTCTGGGGAGACCGACGGTGGAGGTGGTGGAGAGACGGAGTGAGGTGGTTGACGAGGCTGAACGTAGAGAGAATGACGACCTGGCATGGTAATGATGGCGTCGTGCGGCCTCTTGGCTATCCACTACACAGCGATGACATGTCCAGTCACTGTATCATAGTAGTGGATGGTCAGTATACCCAAAGAATAGAGACAATCAAAGAAAATAGCGCGGTGGACAGTTAGTCTGTTCTTTGGACATTGGCGGGTGGACTGTCGACATCTGTAACTGAGTGCATGCTGAGGTTGTCTTGGAAGCTAAACTGTGAACTTGTTGAAGGTGAGAGACGACTTGGAATGGCTATGGTGATTGTTGTCTGTTGTGCAAACCCGCCGCCACAGGCAGAGAGGAAAGAACAAAATAGAAACTGAAGTGTGGAAGAGGCAGATGGAAGCTTTGATTGGCTACGAGTGGGCCCGCCCCAACTTTACCATTTTCTCCTTTCTGTCAAGAAGTACAGACCAGTATCTGATGTGTTGGTAGTCACCTCTTTTCTGACATTTTTGAAACTAGTTCCATGTTGACTGCAGTGACGATGAAGAGGTGCTTGCGAGTTCAGAGAAGGAGGGAATTTGAAGTTGTGCGTGAGTGAGGGATGACGGGCATGATATGAAGCACAGAAAAGAGAATGAGAATATGAGAGAAAATAGCAACCTACGTTGACCGGGTGGGGTGTGGAATATGGCATGCGGAATGATAACTTCTATCACAACTGATGCATCGGAATAATGGTCTTGTAATACTGGCTTCCTTTTTGCAGTATCTGCAACGAGACGGCATCGATCAGGTCGTGCCTAGGAAAGTCCGAGGCGCCAGCTGTGGTCGCCCTGGGCTGTATCAATGTACGAGTTATAACGTTTGGTCTAGACGTCTGCAAGGGGATATTCAGAGTAAGCGGGATGTATAAGCCGTCCTATGACAGACAGTCCAAAGACTTTGGTTAGCAGGCCAATCCCAGCGTGTGAAGCACGAAAACAAAAGTCTCGGTAGGCCAAGAACACCATATAAGGGGCGGTTTTGGTATAGTCCTCGTGATAGGACAACCAAGGCAACTTGCGTCTCAGGTCTTTTCAGTTTTTCCAAAGAGTCCTCATCCAGGCCAGCCACAACGGTTTCATGATTCTGAGGTATCGAGGATGAGAAGACCACGATCGAGATCGAGTACTCTTTCCATGTCTTTCCTGTCCCCCACTGCCTTTGGCCCGGCTTCATAGAGCACTTGAAAGCCAGGCTCCTGGAAAGTGGAAGTAGCCTCTGTCAACAGAGACTCAGAGAGCTCCGGACAGGCAACTATCAGATGTATCCAACCGCCAAGCATGTCGTGCTGCCGATAGTCTCAGAACAGCACGAGGAGTGGGCAAAAGAATTGGCAGCGGACGCACACTCACAAAGAGTGAGTGAGGCGCGAGAATCCCCATTGTACCAGCAGAACCATGACCCCAGAAGTGCTATCGGTCGTCGGACCTTTTACCAAATGCTCATCATAAACGCTGCCGTGTGAAGTGAGAGGGTGAGTTGGAGTGAGGCAAGCTTACCTGATGTGAGATACACGGGAATGCTCTCGCTGTACCAGTAAAGCAGTCAATGGCAGGGTACACATCAACACCAGAGCTTCCCTGGGGACTCAACCCAGTCTCAACCTTGCGTCTCTCCCGCTTGAGTAACCAAACCCCGCCTGCCGGATCCCGGAGTGCCATCCAGCGCTTCTGGAGAAGCTTGCTTGCCTAGGCCATGTGAGGAAGCAGCATCGATGTTGTTGACCATCGACCAGAGACCCGGCGATCGCAGAGGCAGGGCTGAAGACTTGTGGTGTGTTAAGGAAGCTTGCTGGTCATGAATGGGCACTTTGATGTAATGATAAAAACAAAAGGAAGCGTAGGACGTTGTCAGTGGAGGAAAGATGACGACGGCGGGGATGGAAAGACAATGTGGGTGTGGAGTGTGGCCCAAAAGTTACAGTAAATTCTACCATAGTGGAGCCCAACTTCCCATAAAATTCCCCGGCCTCTCCTTCCCGAACCCCCAACGTCACGGCAACGGGCAACACCCGCCGCTAAAAAGTGTGAATCGTGCACGGACCTTTAACCACCGAGATGTCGATGGAGGCTGAGTGCTAGGGGCCACCCTGGCCTACAAGCTCCCTGTAGCTCGCTAGCGTCGTGTTTGAGGTGATCAATCCACTTCCAGAGCGGCGCTGCCTGCAGGGGATTCCCGTCGCGATAACTTGTCCTTGAACAAGTGCTTTGTCGCAACTTGCATGCCACCGCCCCTTTTCCCGACTCGACTCTCCAGACGTCCAGATATCTTACTATACGGATTCAGTGACGAGTAAAGGCAAGGCCCCGGCCATGGACTTCCTCAAATCGGCTGTCGCGTCAGCCATCGCAAAGGGGCCTCCATTCCCCTATAACTTTGGCGACAAGGTCGATTTCGACCCCTCCATCTGGACCCTTTACAACGGAACTCGACGCGTATGTGCCCGCCCTTGTTACGCCCTCCTTCTGCTACCCGAGGCACACAAGAAATTCGCCAGCTAATCCCTATACTGTTTCCAGGAGGACGGGTCCAACTGTAGCATCTTCTCCTTTGATGTCTCCGCCAACCGATCTGCGCTTCCCTTAGCCAAGAATGCGCTCAAGAAGCTACGAACACTACGACACCCTGGCGTCATCAAGGTGTTGGATACGGTCGAGGTAGGGCATCTTTGCCCATGGAACGTCGTGGTCGCTTAAGCTGAGCCTTGCGCAAAAGACAGACTCCTACATCTACATTGCCACTGAGCGGCTAGTTCCCCTGAGCTGGCACGTCAAGAGAAAGAGCCTCAGCCCGGAGACTGCGAAATGGGGTCTTTATAGCGTAGCGGTATGTTTGCCATGATTCTGGTTTGACTATGAGTATCGGCAGCTGACCCTGGATCTGCAGAAAACCCTCAAGTTCATCAACGGTGACGCATCCTCGATACATGGCAACCTCAAGGTCGCCTCGATATACACATCCGAGAGCGGCGAATGGAAGATTGGCGGCTTTGAAGTCCTGAGCAATGTCAAGGATGACGATGCTTTGATATACGTACGTCTTCAAAAATCGGTTCAGGCATTCTGGAGAACATGGAGCGCTAACGTGCCAAAATAGAGATACGGCAGTGTTGTGCCTGACTCGGGGAGGTACACTCCCCCTGAACTTGCAAACGGCGGATGGGATGTCATCAAGAAGAGCCCTCACCATGCGGTTGACTCGTACGACTTTGGTATCTTGATCTACGAGGTCTTCAACGGCAGTTTTATGGGTTCCGACCAACTAGGACAGACCAAGAGTATCCCGCCCAGCATGCAAGCGAGCTACAAGCGCCTCATCAACGCCAACCCCAAGGCCAGACTCAGCGCAGCCCACTTCCTCGAACAAGGACTAAGGAATGGATCCTTCTTCGACAGCCCATTGATCAAACTTACCGAGGGAGTTGACAACCTGGGAATAAAGTCGGAAACCGAACGCGAGGCCTTCCTGGAGGATCTCGACCAGCTCTCAGACGACTTCCCGGAAGATTTCTTCAAGATGAAGGTCCTACCCGAGCTACTCAAATCGGTGGAATTTGGCGGTGGTGGTCCCAAAGCCTTTGGAGTAGTGATGAAGATTGCAACAAAGCTGTCCAACGAAGACTTTGACACAAAGGTTACTCCTGTCGTGGTTCGCTTGTTCGGAAACCCCGATAGAGCGATCAGGGTATGTTTGCTAGACAACCTGTCGCTCATGATCGACAGACTACCACAAAAAGTGGTAAACGACAAGATCTTTCCGCAAATAGTAAGTCTCAGCCTTGTTATTGAGCCCATGTGCATAATGCTGGCACAAACAGAGCCTCGTGCAGTTGAAGGCTAACGGTAAACACTTTTAGGTTGCGGGTTTCACAGATGTTGCACCCATTGTGCGCGAACAAACACTCAAGTCCGTACTAGTCATCATCACCAAACTATCAGACCGTACCATCAACGGCGACCTCCTCAGATACCTCGCCAAAACTGCCAACGATGAACAACCCGGCATCCGTACCAACACGACAATCTGTCTCGGCAAGATTGCCAAGTACCTGGGAACTTCCAGCCGAGCCAAGGTCCTTATCGCCGCCTTCACTCGCTCTCTCCGCGACCCTTTCGTGCACGCCCGCAACGCCTCCCTGATGGCTCTCGCCGTAACAGTCGAGTATTTCTCCAGCGAAGACTGCGCCACACGCCTAATACCCGCCGTCTCCCCCCTGCTTGTCGACAAGGAGAAGTTGATCCGTGACCAAGCCAACAAGACCATGGACGTCTACCTCCAACGTATCCGCAAAGCCCAACAAGACATGCCCGAGACCGTAATACCCCCTGAAACCGCCCAACCCCGTATGAGCACCCCTCAACCAGCCGAAGCCGCCACCGGCTCCAGCTCCGGGTCCGGCGCCGTAGCAGCCGCCTGGGCAGGCTGGGCCATCTCCAGCTTCACCAATAAGCTCTCCAGCGCGGCAGGGGAGATGCAACCCAACGGTTCTGGTGCACCATCGCCCGTTCCGAGCGCCAGCGGGCTATCCACGCCCACATCCACTACCACTCCCAAACGGCCCACCTCATCTTCTGTTTCGGCGCTACATAGACAAGCGCTCAAGTCCCCATCACCTTCCATTACTACTACTACTCCGTCAACAGGAGACTCCTTCTTTGCCGATCCCGAACCACAAGAAGACGATGCAGACGCTTGGGGCGACATGGGCGATATGGATGACGACGCTACAGCAGGCGCAGGAGACGATAACTGGGGCGCGAGCTCGGAACACTCACAACCAGCGTCGTCGTCAGCAAAGAGGTCAGTAAGCAGTAGTAGGAAACAGCCATTCGGCGGCGGCGGCGGCGGGGTTGTTGATGATGATGGGGAACCTGATTTCGCGGGGTGGTTGGCGGCGCAAGCGGAGAAGAAGAAGAATCCTTTGGGGGCAGCTGCTGCACCAAAGACTTTGCCCAAGGGACTGGCGAAGACGGGAAGCGCAAAGGTTGGACCACCAACAAGTACAAGTACGACAGCGGCGGTGAAGAAGACGTTGCCTATTAGTAAGAAGCCTGCTGCAACGGCGACTGTGAAGAAGATTGATACGAAGCCCAAGGTGGATGTGGATGGGGATGATGGGTGGGGGGATGGGTGGTAATCTGGCGGTGTCGAGAGGGGTGGGTGGTGGTTGGATCAGAGTTGGAGACGGAGGACAGCATTGATTGTGTTAAAATCTAAACTTAGTCTATAATGGATCAAGATGAAAGCGAACTGGCCCGAGTGGTTGGTTGGGTTATATCCAAATCTACGGATGATTGTCTAAAGTTGGGATCATATCTTTGACTCATCAGATTATATTAACCAGCTTTCATCCATCCATCGAATACCGTCCTGTCTTCCTGCCAGTCACGTATCACGCAACACAGTTTGATATCTTCAACGGTCTTTTACATGTGTTTTTGCCATGTATATCAACACTAAATACAACTTGGTATATGCAATCTTCTTCTCATCTATCCCGTCCATATACATTTTGTTTATGTCCGGTTCGGTCTTGATCCGTTCCCTTCTTTTTGGTAAAACCTGTACACCTTTTTTTCCCCCTGTACCTGCCTGTATCCACCCATGTCTTTTTTGTATGTGCATAAACGCTCATCAGGAAACATGTCAACTCGCTTCGGGATATCATCCTCCTCTTTTTTTTTGCTTCTTCTTCTTCTTCCTTTTACTTATCCTCTCCCTAGGTCCCCTTCTTCCACCGAACCGAAGTAGGTGCCACTTAGTTACCCTTGGCGAGCAAGTTCAGCGCGCTACCGGCCAGAATAAAGCCAGCCTGGTCCTTGGAAACCGCATGCTTGGTCTTGATCTCCACCACCTTGCCAGTGTCCTTCTTGGTAACCCGGAGGGAAACCTCGCCCTGGCCACCGTTCTTGAGCATCTCGTACAGACCGACAGTAGCCACCTCATCGCCAGCATCAATCAGATCGTAATCCTGCTCGTTGGCGAACGTCAAAGGCACGACACCCTGCTTCTTGAGGTTGGTCTCGTGGATTCTGGCAAAGGACTTGGTGACGATGATGCGGGCGCCCAGGTAACGGGGCTGAAGGGCAGCGTGCTCGCGCGCGGAGCCCTCGCCGTAGTTGTGCTCGGCGACGACGAGCCAGGGCTGGTTGCGCTGCTTCCACTGCTTGGCCAAGTCGGGAATGGTGTGCTTGGAGCCGTCGAGGTCGTAGGCGACGTTGACCTCGCCCGTGGCGGCGTTGACGGCCGTGTTGAGCGTGTTCTCCGAGATGTTGGGCAGGTGGCCCTTGTACTTGAGCCAGGGGCCGGCGGCGGAGATAGTGTCGGTTGTGCACTTGCCGGTGACCTTGACGAGCACGCGCAGGCCGGAGAGGTCCGAATCGGGGAAAGGCTCGAAGGGCTCGAGGAGGGCGAGACGCTCAGAGGAGGGCGAGATGGCGACTTCAACGTTGGGGTTGGGGGATCCCGACTGGACTTGGAAGACCTCGCGGCCGGCTTCGAAGGGGGTTTCGGGACCCTCGAGACCCTTGGGCGCGGGGAACTTGAATTCCTTGCCGTCGGGGGTGGTCAGGCTGTCGGTGATGGGGTTGAAGGTGGTGGAACCGGCGTAGGCCATGGCGGTGACGATTTCGGGCGAAGCGAGGAAGTTCATGGTCTCGAGGTTACCGTCGTTGCGACCGCGGAAGTTTCTGTTGTAGGAGGTAAGGATGGCGTTGGGAGTGCCCTTGGGGATATTATCCTGGCGCTTCCACTGGCCGATGCAGGGACCGCAGGCGTTAGAGAGGACAATACCACCAGCCTTCTCGAAAGTCTGAAGGGTGTTGTCTCTCTCAAGAGTGGCACGGATGCCCTCGGAACCGGGGGTAATGTAGAAGTCGGCAGCGGGCTTGATACCAGCCTGCTCGGCGGCCTTGACAATGCTCTCGCAACGGGTCATGTCCTCATAGGAGCTGTTAGTGCAGCTACCAATCAGACCAGCAGAAAGCTTCTCAGGCCACTTTTGCTCCTGGACAGTCTTCTTGAACTCGGAAAGAGGGATGGAAAGATCGGGAGTGAAGGGGCCGTTGATATGGGGCTCGAGCTTGGAAAGGTCGATCTCGATCAACTCGTCGTACTGGGCGCCCTCGTCGGCCTTGAACTTGAAGAACGAGTCCTGACCGGTGCCCTTGGTGAAGTTCTCGAAGTTCTTGGCGTCCTTATCGGCCTGCTCGCGGTTGGTGGCCTTGAGGTAGCGGCTGGAAGCCTCGGTGAAGGGGAAGATGGAGGTAGTGGCGCCAATCTCAGCACTGTAGCAACAAGGGTCAGTCAATACGTTCTAAATGGCGAGGGGGAAAGCTTCGAGAGGACTCACCCCATATTGCAGGCAGTGGCCATCGCTGGTAGGCTGAAGTTCTCCAGACCAGGGCCGAAGTACTCAACAATGTATCCAGTACCACCACGGACGGTAAGACGGCCGGTAAGGTGAAGAATAACATCCTTGGCGCTGACCCAGTCGTTGAGCTTGCCAGTCAGGCGAACACCGAGGATCTTGGGGGCCTTGAGCTCCCAGGGAGCACCAACGAGGGCCTCAACAGCATCAGCACCGCCGACACCGATAGTAATGGTAGTCAAACCACCAGCGTTGGGAGAGTGGCTGTCGGTTCCGAGCATCATGAGACCGGGGACAGCGTAGTTCTCGAGGACGGTCTGGTGAATGATACCAGCACCGGGAGGCCAAAAGTCAATACCGTACTTCTTGCCAGCCGACTCGAGGAAGTCGAAAACCTCGTTGTTGGTGGCAATACCGGCCTTCAAGTCCTCATCGGCACCCTTGGATCCAACAATCAAGTGGTCGCAGTGAATACTGGCAGGAATAACGGGCTGGGGGAGGTTGCAAGTCATGAACTGCAGGAGAGCCATCTGGGCAGAGGCATCCTGCATGTTCACACGGTCGGGCTTGAGCTTGAGGTTGGCCTTGCCGCGGATGTCACGGCCGCCGTTGGTGTTGGAGAGGAGCGACTCTTCGACATTGTCGAGGTGGGAGTAGAGGATCTTCTCGGCCAGGGTCAGGCGCTGCGAACCCAGCACGCGGCGGACCTCGGAATACTTGTTGTAGAGGGTCTCATATCTGGGAGGAAGAACGCCGGTGTTGTTGGAGGAGGTGGACGAAAAGGAGCGGGCCGAAGCGCATGCGACGCGCGAGGGGAGCTGCTTGGCTTGAATTGCCCGCTACGAGAAAGGACGACTTGTTAGCGCTGGTGAGTCACTAAATAGCCCTTTATTTTGTACAGGGTTAAGCCTCGGGGGAAATGGCCTACCTTCAGGGCAGCGCCTGAGCGACTGGCGAGATCAATTGACCTCATGGTGACAGACTGTACAGGAGGGAAACTTGGTTGTTTGGAGGAAGAAAAGAGGAGAGAAAACTGAAGTTGCCGGTTACACCATCTTCACTTGGTCCGAATTACGGAGCCATTCCACTTCCACTTGTGAGCCACCCAAACAGCAAATCCGGGGATTGCGGTACATACACTACACTACATACCGGTACGCTAACTGCCTTTTTGTCCAATAATATCCCGCGATTTTCAGTGAATGCAACTTTTTTTGTCTTTATTCCAATTCTGAGTTCGGGGATGCCCAAGTCCTCAAAAGTTCCGGATCGCTAGTAAAACCCTCCAGGCCGGCAGTACCCTTGAACCAATGTTGACTTTGAATCCGCCAAGCCGGGGCGTACACATACAGTTGATCCACCTTTTGACATTTTAAGCCAATCATGACTCGTATGTTCCTAATCGATTTTCTCAGTCAGGGACTTCGGCCGAGCTTTCATCTTGAATTGTTCTTATATCCGACGGAAGTGTAGTCTATATAGTATATAGCAATACTTATTGCTACTACCAAGTACGTATTATGAAAAGACGTGGCGGGCGTACTTGGGAATTCATGTCGTTGTGTGATTTTCCACTCTAAAAACATTACTTGCATAACCATAAAACGCCATTGCCATAGCCGATTCTACTAAACAACCCGCCAGTCGCTCTCAAAAAGAATATCCGGGGAAAATAACACATACAAGATGCCCCTGCCATGACACTGCACTTTGCAGCTTCATTTCCTCTTACATCGACAGCCCATCATAGAGACGTAAAAATTGACATCTTTCCGCAGCCGCCCTACACTTCAGCCGTGTCGCAAATAGTCGCCGTCTCCTCAGCCTCATCCAAAAGTTCCCACTAGCGAGCTTCGGAATAATCGTTGAGAGCGACGCATACAATACCGCGGTGATGGCCGTTGTACTGTCTGATAACAAGCTGCGTGTGTAACTCCCATAGCCGCGCATAATGATCGCTGCAGGCAGTTACCAGGTAGGCACTATCAGCGCTGAAGGCACAGTCCCATACCCAACGCTGGTGCTCCTTGAGAGTGGCCTCGAGAGGGAACGCCTGCGGTTCCGAATCGGCCGTGGCAGGTTCCATTTCCCTGACTTCCCAGATTCTGGCCGTATGGTCGGCGCTACACGTTGCGAGCTTCTTGACATCGGGCGAGAGTAGGATGCGTGTGATGCTTTCCTTGTGTGCGGAAAAGTGGGTGAGGGGAATCAGCTGGGTGCGGTCATAGGCCTGGATGAGTTGCCAAACGAATACATTGCCCTGGCAGACAGAAAGGAGGTGTCAGTATCGGGAAGATACAGCAAGGAATGACTCGGTGGAGAGAAAACTTACAGCAGTGTTGGCCGCACAAAGAAGTGTACCGTCACTGGCAACCGTGACACTTGTCACTGAAACATCCTCCTCGGGGATTAGCTGGTGCGAGCAAGTGTTCTCGGCCAGATCCCACAGTCGGATGCTTCCGGCGCGGTCGCAGCTGATGATCTCTCCCTGATTAGGGTGGATGACAACGTCGTTTGCCGGAGAGCCGTGGTTGTAGCTTCGCTGGATGGTTCCGGTGCGGGTTTCCCAAATCTTGACCGTTCCGTCCTCCGAGCTTGTTACCATCCACTTGCCCTCGCAGTGGAAGGCCACGCCGGTCACATTGCCGGTGTGGCCCTGGAAGGTCATGAGGGCCTGCGGGTTTGTGGAACGAATGTCAAAGAGTTTGACATCGCGGTGGCCGGCAGCGGCGAGGTATCGCTTGTCAGGGGATATGCAAAGACGGTTCACTTGAGACTCGGGGTGTTGGATGGTGCGCGAGCAGATTCCTGAGAGCGCCTCCCAGAACCTGATGGTGTGGTCGTAACCAGCTGTAAAGGGCAAAGCGAAGGGTCAGCAGCTGGTCCAATTTGGGAGAAGGGAGGAACTGGATCAAGGGGATGGGGCATTACTGCGTCGGCAAGGTAGACCGGGACAAGACAAGCCATACCTGTGCAAAGGATAACCGACATGGTAGAGGTAGCGACTGCGACGGGGATACAGAGGCTATGATTCCATAGTCCACAGACACTCTTCTACTGCACCGGTACTTGGGCAGTCGGTAACAGACAACGAACGCGTCGATATGGGAAGAAGAGATGTGGATCACAGGAGAACTAGTTATATCGCAATGGCCCGAATTGAAATTGATGTCAACAACGGAGCTGAGGCCCTGATGATCGCGGGACGGCACTGGACCGCACCGATTGATACCTAGCAGCGGATAGTAGCGCTGCATGGACAAGACGGGCAGGGCGGCGGGGCAGGCAACACAACGAAGAGACCTACGGACGGGATGAAGTGGAGTGGACTTAAGGTTGCCCCACAGGGCAGTGGAGGGACAAACGGTGGGGTCCGGGTCAAGTTGAAGTGGATGCAATTGCCTGCCGGCACCGGCACTCACTAACACATGCTCGACCAACCAGCGACGGAAAAGCCCAAGCGATTCCGTTTCCCAACTTCAACTTTCCTTCCTCGCTTCAAAGCACAACTTCAGCATCAACTTCTACAGCAAGACATTGATGAATATTTACTATACATGTACATCTTCTCTTTGCTCAAGACTAGGAAACCACGTATAACGCACTTCCATTTTCCTCCTCGCCTGTTATATGACCCAGTGATAGCACCATCTCAAGGTCAGCATATTGTCCTCCTTCTCAGGGCCTCTGTTCCCCTCGTCGTCCAGCACGCACACACTCGGTTTCTCTTGTGATGCCGCGAAACACCATGTACAAGGACACCCGCCCCATTCCATCTGATGCCGTCATTAGCCATACCATATCCGTCTTGGATGTGCTACTTTGACACCCCCGGACCTCGCACTCATTGGTGAGGTCTACGGCAAATCCGAGTACCAGATGTGTTGTTTCCCTTGCTTCCCGTTTCCCGTCCCCCGCCTCCCAGGTTGGCCTGTGATAGAGTGTCCTGTACGTCCGGCGATATCCGTTCAGTGGCCTACTAGAGGTAGTTAGTATTCACTCTCTGTTGGTCAACATCTGCTGGGATCTGCAACTTTAAGCGCGAGTGGGCCCTGCTTATGTACCACCGACAACCTATACAGTCCTGCTTAGTCCGTGGACAGTCTTCTTGTAAGTTGCCATCGATTAACACCTGAGAGCACGAGTGGAGGCTGACCTGTCTAGGTTCCTTTTCTCCTTTTCCCTGCGCAACCGAGCCCCGGCCTGACGAACACTCTACACAAGTCACCACCGATCTCAAACTCCATAATCGGCTGTTTGCGTCTCAGAACCCGTCTTCGCAGCAGACGTCCACCTGTTGGAGCCTTTCTCGGTGCCCGAGTGTGGTACGGGTACCCGATTCCGCCAAAGTCTTCGGATTCTTCCGGTTATCAGCATGAACAACCAACTTCCACAGGGCACCATTCCCGCACTGGACTTTTATTTGCCCGATCAACTCCTCTCAGCGACCTGCGTCATGTCGCCCGCCATGGCTGTGCTACCTGTCGGTTTCGTCCCATGTCCGAACTTGGGATGAATCCAAGCTGGCCCGCATCTCGAGAAGCACACATGCTCGGTTTCCGTTCCGAACTCAACCTTCGGACTTGCGGTGAGGCCAAACCTCAGGTAGCACTCGGAACAGCGTGACTGGACGCTTTTTGTTTCCCATACAAGGCGAACCGAGGATTCGGGTGTTGGGCAGCACAGCGCTGGTCACTCGGGTGGATGCCCGATCTCACCGGGAGCACAGCTGGCCACCGGGTCGTACAAGGAGCGGCTCTCCACCCACAAGCTTGTGCTTCCTCGAGCTTCACCTCTACCACAGAGCCTTGGAACCTGTTAGCCTTGGGTTCTTGAACGGCGGCGAATCCATCTTACCCGTCTCTATCAGCAAATTGGCCCTTCATCTCCTGCAAAACTACCGGTGGTGCAAGCAACCGATATCAAAGAACTGCATGGTGGTATGCATGCATGGTACCGTTTCCTCACGCGATCACCCAGCAAGGCCCGATGAACCATTTCGTATCCCCTTGGAATGAACCAAGGCACGGGAATGCGGCTGGTAGCAGCAGCGTTGACATGGGTGGCACTGAGCCATCTAGAACGACAGGTGGTAACATGTCTAAGCAGAATCCGATGACCTTCTCGGCCCCAACCGAGGGTTGAAATAGTATTCGGTTGAGACGGAATGAGCTGAGCGAATGATTCCTTTCCGACCTATTCCTTCTTCGTGGCCACGCTGCAGTCCCGAGACTGCAACCTGACGCACGCAACGCGACGCAGCGCAATGCCAGATAAATGCCAGATCAACTGATCTGAAGCCAACAAAAAAGTCTTGTGCGGCCTCTGGACACCTGCAGAGAAGAAAAGGGGAAAGGGAAAAAGAGGGAAAACAAAAACCGGAAACCAAACACCCAAACCCCTGAACCCTTGAAAATGGAAAACAAAAAGATATCAAACATTCAAGACCCTGACTAAAGCACAACCCCCAAACACCTTGCCCAACACAACATAACCTTGTACTCCTGTCTTTAGCCCAACGTCAGCACAACCGTGACTTGTTGTTTGTGCATCCCGATACCTTCAGCATCCTTCGCTCCACATCACACTAGGCGGCGCGTCCGTGTCCATGAGATGTTGGTGCCCAGCCACCATGCTGACCACATCTCCCATCGCGCCCATCATTAAATCCACCACTGCCTCCAGAGCCACCAGGAGCGGCACCGCTTAATGGGTATGACGATGTGGAACGTGCGCCGTGAGGGCACTGTCTGTAGACCATGCCATCGACACAACTTCCACACCACCTAAGTATCGTCAGCAACGAGTCCAGGGCTGTGATAAATACCGATGGGATAATACTAACTGGCGCATACTGCCGGCACAAGCTTCGCAAGTGAACACTTGTAGCATCTGACCGCCGATCAAAGGGCATCCGCAGGTTTCAGGGATGGGCTGGTGGCCAGTCATGATGATAAACTTTTGTTGGTGGCAAGATAGTATCGATTTTGCGAGGTCGATGGCGAGTTGTTTACTCAGTGGTAAGGAGGATGGTAGTAAGATCAGATTATCGTGTCAGACTGAAGACTAACGGGACAGACAAAGCACGACGTTGGATGAGCGGAGTTCTTATACTTATGAACCTCTGCACGCACTCGAGGTCTCCAGATACAAACGATTATGACTTACACGGAGACACCACCTCACCGCTAGAGCCCAAACTTTGCGCCATATCCTGACGTAGCATTTTCTACGCAGGTGTTTGGCATTCCTATCCCATATCCGAAGCCGTTCCAGAGGGGTCTGCTGATCGACGTGGTTGACCGGTGATGATGCCGCTACTCTGGGATGGAGGGTATGTTGGACCATCAACGCCCTTTGATCGGTGCCATGGCACTCCCAAGCATATCGCGGTTGGGCCGAGGGCACACAAGAGACCGGCCCATGTTGCCAGCGAAGTAAGCCTACCCAGGTTCGACCCTGTATCAGAAACTACCCTAGCTCCCTTTCTGGAAGACGTCTCCCGCCTTGTCTCGGTTGTGGTCATCCTGTTCTTTGCAGCAGCAACATGGACATCCATCCTCGAGAGATTACCCCAAGCAAGATGCACTATCTTGCCGAGTCCGCGATCCCGCACATTGCATTGGACGCTGCAGCTACCCGGCTCTGAGCTGTGCATCGAATGGCAATAAAACTTTACTACGGTCCTGATTGGAAAAGTCCATAGTCCGGCTTACTTGTGTCGACATACTGAGTTTCTCTTGGCCTGGACTACAATAATAGCGGATGCGTGCATACACTTCCTCCAGTAGCACGCAGAAAGGCGGGCAAAGAGCGCCCAATAGACCAACTTCTGCTACCTGACCGGGAACTCCATTACCTGCCTACGACAAGGACTCACAATGCTCCCCCCATCAACCTATTCTATATCAGTACAGTGAGAAGTCCTTCGGGCTCAAACTGTCCACATGTGGCTTCACCTCCAAGATATGAGACAACACCAAGTCGACACATCAGGATACTGTCTCAGCAAGCACATCATCCACCCCTCATGACGCACCTACCAGTAAGGTCGGCTTATACCGAATCCAGCGGATAAAGTCACTTATAGTTCGGATAGCAAGGCCGGATATTGCCCCAACCTGCTCCTACTTATTCGTTCCCCGCCATTCCTTTAGGCAATACTTTACATTCTCTTCCTGTTTCCTGGTTGGTCATACCATCGAAGTATCCAAGGCCCCTCAAAACATGATGTCCTGTTTCCCACGGGTCCGCCTTTCGAGATTTCATCGATCATTCGAGGAGAGTGGTGCGACCAATCAGACTATACTCGAAACCTCCCCATCAAGAATCTGCGCTTTCGCAGGTCTTTGCGGTTTCCTTACTATTCAACGAGAGCTTAAGGATGAAACTTTCACGGTTCTCGATGCAGGGTTAACACACCGATCAATTTGTGACAAGTCAAGTGTCACTTAGCCATACATGTGTGCGTCGACATAGACGCTTCGTCATGTGCCGGTCACATCACTCGTCAGTGAGGTCAAGAGCTAGACCATCATCAACTGCCACCCCAGTATCCTCGCTACGCCTGCATTATCTCACTTGGCTTTTATGTGGGGTGCGCAACACTGACAACCCATTGTCTCTAACAGAGTAAAGACTAAGGAGCTTCAAAGGATACCTGGCCCTGGTGTAAGAGCCGCTTGTTACACCTGTTTCAGTTATTACGCTACTCCGTCAGACTTCTCAAACAAGCAAGCTTGCCTGGTATAGTGAGCTCCGCCGTTGAATCGCTCTTTCGAGTTTACTAGCTAGCTCTTCTAAGGATTAAGTACTAATATGGTCAATCCATTTTGGTCAAGCGTTCGGATGATGGTATGTTATCTAGTCTTGATCGGTTCTCTGTATGATTATACCGATTGGGCGGGAAAGACCTTCCTTATCGAAGTTCAAGCGCGGAAGTATGCTACAACGAGGATAACCACATATTTTAGGGCGCTTAGCACAAGAGGTGGGAATAGGAACATGGGGCTGAACTGGACCAAGGTTTTTTAAACGGATGCATACTCAGCACATTCTAGCCTTGGCGGTCACCATTCCTCACTCACCATTCATCTCTGTCCGTTCTTGAAGGAATATCTTGGCAGTTTCGGCTACCTGCCGAACAGAAAGAAATACTCGACATGCGGTTGGCGGCACAGCTCACCGGTCAACCTTGCGAGTTCTCATGCTCTCATTCCCCGACTTCGTGTGCAGTACCCTACAGTGTGTGGGCGCGACTCCGAAATCCATTACAGGAAAAGGCCGACAGACAGCCTATAGAGTCTGGGCGCTGCCCTACGTTGATTAAAATGGCGGATTCGAGGGAAGGGCGGGAAGGAAAAAGGAAGGAAAAGCCGCAGACTCAAATGCCGTGGTGTTATGACATCTATAGTGTCGAAAGGGGAAAACTTCAGAATCAACGACGATGGGTATTATCGACGACTTGTGGCTACAGTAAGACTCCATTCTACTCTCACCGTTACTTACCATACACTGCCATTGTTTTATGCTCCGCCCATTTGTCTCCTCATTCTGCAACAACGATCCCCTTCTTCTCTTTTACATTCAATACCCTTCACCTGAAAAAGCAAAGAGACCAGCTGCTGCATCTTATACAGTGAACATCTGCGCATTGTGTGCATGTAGCTAGTACAATAGCTGTCTTATGTGCGGCATGAAGAGAAAGCTATCTCTTTCCTACGTCAAGCACTGTGTGCGGAACCTCAACTCCAAGACATCGGCGGCGGCACGAATCAAGGCCTCGGCCAGCACCTGTGGGCTTGGAGTTGAAATGTTTCAGGTGATAAGGAGACAATTGGATGGGATCGATGGAAATTGCAAAAAAAAAGAGTTTCTTCCTGCGCCTTTTATTCAGCTCTTCCAATATGCGCAGAGTAATTAACTTCGTCTATAATCGAGTGAAAGAGGATTAGGTACACTGAATGGAGAGACGAAACAACGGGGTAGTGTCCTGAAGGACGGGCTTCAAGTCACAGCAAGGCAATCTGGATGGATGATCTTCATGACTGACAAGGCTCAATCATGCAAGGCAAAGGCAACCACAAGGCGACCGCGCTCGACCGGTCTGCTCTGCATCAGCTATTATCTTCCGTCTTCATCTTTTTGCTCTGAGTAACAGCAAGCAGGAAAGGCGAGCGTTGGGCCTCAATTTAGTGTGGGGGGAGGACAAGAGACGGGTTGGAGCCAAAACTTCCATTCGCCTGGAGTCACTGGTGACTGGAACCGGGCTGACCGACTGGACCAGACTGGTTCGATTCGATTGAGCCATGCGACGATTGCAGAGTAGAGGTGGTTCGGGTGTCATGTCATGAGGCTGATCATCTGGTATGACATCGGGAATGGGGAGAAGCGGGTTGAAGCGCTGGAACCGCGGTTAATGCGGTTCTGTGATGGGTTGAGGTACGTATGTCTATCCGTCCGTACGTGCCAACTTGCAGCTACAATGCTTACACTTTGACACTCGACTATTTCCCTCAACCCCAGGCTGGGTGGGTAGTACACCCGTGCGGATGTTGGTTGATGGGTAGTCTAGGTAAGGGATGGATACATAAGATACCTAGGAAAGTATCGGACTGTGTGTTCATTTCACTTATGAACTGCTGCTGTCCTGACGGTCACTTCAACTTGGCCGTTTACCCGCACATTCCTACTGACTCAATAGTTACTCTACTCTATTAACTCTTGTTGCGGAATGTGGGGGAAAAAAAGAGCATATGGTCACAGCCTTACCTAGGGTATTCGAGTCGCAGGCTTTACCTCGACCTCCATCCCGTTCATCCAGTCCTGTCAGACCCTCCGGCAGATGTCCCTGTCCCATTGCCTTACTCCGGAAGGGAACCCGATGATAGCTACCTACCCAAATGCCCCATACATGCTGTGTACACCGATTTGTTCGTTTGGCTACATACTACACTCTCGCTGATTACCTATCCGTTCGGCATTCTCCATCGGGGGTGGAAATCAAAAGGAACGTTGCCAACCCTTACCCGCCCGTCGCCAAGCAGCTGATCAGATCAGAGATCGCGCTCAAACTCACCATTACCCGCCCTAGCTATCCGACCAGATCCCGACCAGGTCCCGACCAGGTCCTGGCCAGGGTCTGGAAAAAAATCCGAAAAAGGTCACAAGCCAAACTGCCTGCGTGCTTGCCTTACCTTCACCTGTTCAGCTGTGCTTGCCGCCGTAAGCACGACACATGGGCTGGAGCTACCTAGGAAGTAGGGAACTAGGGAAGTGCCTACGGCGGATGCTGTCTTCACTTCCGTCACTTCCGTCTAGAGTCGCAACCTGGTGAGCGGGTACGCTTATGGGTACCTAGGTATTTCCCTTGGCCTTATCCGATATGGAGATGGGTACCTAGGTATATCCGTGGCTTAGTGTGAGTAGTCCTGACTTAAATGGCCCGCCTGGGCCTTGATCTATGGTATCTATGTACTATCTTCGTCTTGAGAAAGTTCAATTCCGAAGCACGGAGAATGCCTACCTACCCCTAGGTAACCTCCTACTATCTCTACCTAGGAAGATCCCGTACCAGCTCTAGGTAGGCTTGTGTCAATGCTAGGTACCTACCCAAGGCGGGAGCCGCAGTGAAGTATGACGTTGACTGTTAGTTACCTAGGAATCTCAGACGCGGAGAAAAGCCATTCAGCAAGGCGACGTGTACGGGATGGAATCTCGCAAGCGGGCAGAGGGAGAAAGAAGCCTTATAGGAACATGTGGTGAACAGACATATGGAGATGAAGTGAAATAGCCCGAGTCAAGTGCTCCAGGTCCCGATCCACACGTTCGGCCTGTTCACTCCTCCGTTGAGACTCGGCCTATACCGGCTCCCGCCACGGATAAGAACCTGACTTTAGGATTTCATCTTTCAAGTGAGTCGTTCCCAAGCCATTGCCGCAGCTAGGTAAGTACATAGATCTCTCTCATCTTACGGCGCGTTATAGAGAACCCTCCTATTACCTCGATAATAACGGTTATTCGTCTCTCCTCCGAGTAGTAGTCCAGTGACTGCCGTTAAGTACAAAGAGGGTAGTAGTCAACTCTATCCCTCATAGTTCTTCCCAGGCAACAGAGTTTCACCATTTCCACAGCTGTCGTCGTCGCACTTGCAACAAAAGCTTTGTTGCTTCAAGAAACTTTTTTTTTTGCCCACCTCCACGTTCATAACAAAGGGAAGCCAAGAGGTTAGGTATGATTATTCGGTGAACGAGGTCCACCCCTCTCAAATAACGACCTGTATACCTTTCCCTATAGGTACCTACCTACCTACCTACCTACCTACATCTACCCTACAGCATTTACTCTTCTTGTCCTTGTTTCATGTTCATCTCTCTAAATGCCCTAAAATCGTCCTCGGTATATCCTTGATTCGCTGTAAGAAGAAATCCATTTAGTTTAGTCAATGTCAGAAGGGAGAGGTAGTTCGTTAGGAGTATCGGTACTAACTGTACGGCTCAAACTTGGCAAGCTCGTCCCATCGCTTGTTTTGCAGGTGGTCCGAGGCTGTGTGCAAGGTGCCTTGCGGGAGGTATATGCTGTGTTGGACGCCTTTGTCATCGGTGTAGACCATGTTGTTGGGTTGTGCTGTTTGGATGGGGGTATTCAAGGGCTTGGTTTCGGTCGCTGGTGGACTTGATTCCATGATGGGGTTATGTGAAAGCTCCTTAGCTTGGAGTCCTTGGAGTTCTGGGTTGGAAGCAGTTGGAAGCCGAGAGGGTAGAATTCGGACCAGTGGTGATATAGGTAGGGCGGCTCGAGGGCGGGGAGGTGGGCTTACTTAAGGTATACTTGCGTCGTGTACCGGTCGGGTGATCCTTCCTGCCTACCTAGTTGGATGCTTACTCTGCAATAGGTGCATGTCTCCTACACCTATAATCGTCTATAGACGTTACACAGTATAGCGAAATATCTCACTAGAATGGTTCGATGACGGTTATTGGATGAGAGGTAAGCAACAGTGAATATACCGTTGGTACATGAACTCTTTCTAACTTTAACCGAATCGCAAGCTTCTTAGACTTGATATCTTGTCAACTGGAAATGATCTATCAGTCTTCTTGAGCGAAATTCAACATACCTCGAGCACATTAGGTGATGATGTTTTCTAAGAAGCCAAAGGTATGCTTTCATTCATCTCATAAACTACCCAGCTACAGGTCTAACACGCAACAGCAAAACCACCAACTTGGTAACCTATCACAACTCAACACGCCGAAAGTGGTGTGAATATATCAAGCCTGTCCTCGACTGGACCCTACACCCTGCTCTTCACTGCTTATAGAGTCAGGGCAGGTCGCTTTTTACTTGCGTTACTGCTTTGCTTACCTACCACCAGTTCCCTTACAGCGTCAACGCCACCAACGAAAGATACCAAGGCTTAGGCGTTGTTGTTGTTGGCTAAAGTAGGTAAGGATGTTGGCAGCGCTCGCTAAGGGGTCGTCTAGATGTCATCGGTAGTGGGCCCGCGGTACTTGCTGGCCCATTTCGCCGCAAATTCCTCTGCGGGCAGATCTAGCAAGTCGGTCATGATCTGCATGCGTTCGGCCTCGGAGCCGGTGATGTAGTAGTCGTGCCCGTCGATGGTGGCTATGTTGATTGGGACCGTCTCGATGGGGGTGTTGAGCGACCCCGAGCTCGTCAAGACGTTGCAACCCAGGTCAGCGTTGTTGCATTTGCCGCTGTCGAACCGTCGCGGAGAGATGGGCCCTGCCGAGGCAAGCCAGGCGGTGGCAGTGAGGAGAGAGAGGCTCAGTTTGAGATGCATATTGAAGATGGTGTGGGTGCTATCAAGGTAGGCACGATGTGTTGGCGTGTGGTCTGGATGGATAGGAAGTCACAAACAGATAAAGATATGTCGACTGACAGTGGGATGGGAAGCTAGCTCTTATAGACTGGCAACTGAAGCACCTGTCTCGACGAACGCACCGCCCGAGCACGACCAGAAAGCGACCGAGTGTTGGCCGAAGCGCTACCACGTCACCGCTTTTGCCGCTGTGATAATCATCAAGTTTCGGGGGAATGTGTGCTGAAGGATTCATCTACGGATCTGTATGCACTATGAGTTACATGACATCACCCGTTCTAGACTACGTATGTAGTAGAGGTAGGTATCGTGGTAGGTGGAACTCCACGGACTAGGCTACAACGTAGGTTTCTTGTCAACGTCGTATTATCTCGTATACTTTGGGCAACAGAGTTCTTGTTCGATACTGATTGGTGGGCAAGGGTCACTGCTGTGCTCGTTGGATCTACAAAGTTGACCATCTGATTAGCGCACCCGAAATGCTGGGACTGGTGAAGTTATGGCTTCATGACTGCCTCCATACCCAAACTTCATGTGATTCTCCTAGTCCCTTGACGCCAGCAGGAAATTCTGCCGGCAGCAAACTCCCAAACCGACCCATCAATGTTGGCGAGCTATTTGAGCTACTTTTACCTCGCCTCGTACTCAGCGCGAATTCTGCAGCATTGGCTGATACTCAAGACGTTACTCTGAGTCATATTTAGGCCATAACCACCGAAAAGTACAGCCTGAAGCTTTTATCGAGTAACCTTGAGGAACTCTGAGCCAGAATCCCCCTGAAAGAGTTGGCACAAACATTCCGAGGCGCAATGCCCTTCACTCGGCAGCTTGGTTACAGATTTGTCTGGATCGATCCCCTGTAGGACTCTGTTGAAGACTGTGGTGTTATCGCCGTTGGGTTCAGGAAGATTTGCATGTTTGGCACAGATACTAATCTTCTGTCACAATGAGTAACGGGATATCCAGGGAGGAGACGAACAGGGAAATCACAATCGCGTTGAAGGGCTACGTGAGAAGGGGTGTATGGTCTGGCGAGAAGATGATGAAAATCGAGCCTTTCGAGAAGACATCGGAACGGCCCTGGCCGCCCTGGTTATTGATTATATTTGGAGCAAATGTCAACTTTGGTATGGGAATGGCCACCCACTGACGGGGACCTCTTGCTTTGTCTGCTGGTAATTTCACGAAGAAAACATCACAGATCCAAAGTATGAAGAGGAGAGATTGGTCTTAGCCTCAGCGCACGACAGAACTCATGATGGGAAACAGGGAAAATTTACAAACGAATGGGGTCTCGTATAACAAGACTATCCTGAACGGAGAGAGAATGAGCAAAATCATTGAAGGTGCAGAGGAGATGGTCACGACGATCGGCCGAGAACATTGACGGTTGGAATTCTAGTATGTTTGTTCTTTATGCCTTCCCAATTGTTTATTCTTTTTCATCTGAGTGAGTAATTTGATCCAAGAAAGAATTGTTAAGTACTCTTGCAAAGAGCACGTTGATGGAAGGTGTGTGTGTGAGTACACATCATGAGGTCTTCAGGATGGCAAGTGCTCCCCTTCGTGACTTCCTCCTCTGGAATTATCTGCACTTCTGGAGAATCTGTGCGTGCGGCGGGTTTCAGATGCAGTGCCACACAATCCTTCCCATGGTTCAATTGAATCCTTTCTCTTGCGTGTCTCCTTTTGCCTTCGCAAGGCTTTTTGGGCAAAGCCGTAGGCTTCGATCGCTGTTCGTGGCAACCATAAACCAAAACCCAACATCACCCTCCCCAGAGTTCCTCCATCTTTGGAGCATCAGTTCAACAATGCTGCGCTCCAAAAACGCCCCAAACACCGTCATGGGGCCACCACCCCCAAAGCGCCGACCAAACGAGCCCTTGCCCAATGGTACCAAGCGGCAGCAGCAGCGTACTTCTCCCAGGCTAGCCAACAACAAGAGGGTGACCGACAATGCTTCATCCTCGCGCCCTTCTGCTCCTCAGCCAAAGCCAGCTCAAACCTTCAAGGAGCGTCTCTTTTCTCGCCCACAGAAGAAGCGAAAGCCGACACCTGAGCCTGCAAAGGTCGATCTTCACTCCCGGCCCCAAACTACCATTGCCCCATTCTTCAAGAAGCTTCAAGCCGCATTTGGAGAAGAAACCCAGCCTGCTTCGAAGCAAAAGCAACAGCATAAACCACATGAAAAGAAATCAGATTACATCCGCGTTCCTCCTCCTCATCTAAAGCAGCAGCAGCAGCAGCCAACAGTCCAAACCCGCAAGAGAAAACGTGAATCCCCTGTCAAAGAAAGCAAACCCTCTTCTGAAACCGAAGACATGCTCGCCGAGCTCCGAGGTACGTAACTAACCACTCTCCACCCCTTTGCGATATCCAAGACCAAGTACACTGACAGCAATCCTACCCTCACCAACAGCCCACTACCTAACAGCCGCCACGAACCTCCACTCCCACGCGCTCACCTCCCTCACCAAAGCGCACTCCCTCGTCATCAAAAAGCTCGACGAGGGCATTGGCTCCTCCGAACAGAAATTTCTCCAAGACGTCGAGAAGCGCGCCTCCAGGCTCTCACTGCCGTTGTCCGAGTTTGTTATTCGCTCTGATCAGCGCGGGAGTGATGGTGTAATGAGGAGCGAAAAGCATGTGATCAGCGACTTGGTGAAGAAAGTTGAGAAAACGTTGGTGAAGGCAGAAATGGAATTGGAGGGGCTGTGGAGGGAGTGGGTGGAGAGTGAGAAGGAGATGGAGAGGGTTTTGGAGAACGTTTTGAAGGAGGTTGAAGATTTAAACACAGGCAAGAGCGGGAAGAAGGTGGATGGTGAGGGTGATGATCTGCCTGGGGCGAGCGGAGACGCTGGAAAGGCACTCGAAGCTGACAAGAGCGATGAGCGGGATATGTTGACTAAGTATGAGGAGGCCATCGAAGAGGAGGTTGAGAGGGCGGAGGAAGAAGTGACGAAGTTGACCCTTTCGACTTATCAGATGATGAAGGATCTTGAGAAGGTAAGGCTATTCCAACCATTCACTCCGTGACAAGTACTGACATCCTTTTCTCAGGATTACCGGAAGGCGATCATCCCGGATTTGCACCTCTTCTATACCTCCATCGAAGATGTTTGATGAAACTACTGCCATGTAAAAGCTTCATAGTTGGATGCAAGAAACGCGGCGGGTGGGGGGGGAACCCTCTTCACTAGGCGTGTCGTGTGAGTGCACTTACCAAGAAAGGGGCCATCTCAGTGTGCACATCCTGCTATGTTGATGTCGTGTCCAGCTGGATTTGTGCGGCTGCGAATCTTGACGAACCATCTAAAAGCAAATGGAATCGCATGCCCTCCAGCAACTGAACTGAGCGAGTAGTCAATGGGAGAGTAAATATCGCAACATGACACCAAAATCCCCTCTTTGTTGGAGTTTGTGATGACCAACTGGCACCCAGTCTTTGAATTTCTCTCGGGACCGTCTCGGTGAAACTGTCTAGCCCACATTGACAACATTGACAACATGCTACCTACCCAGATCCCCTCATCAAGGTCAAGCTCACAGTTATACTCCACAATCCACTATCCAAAGGTCGATCGCCATGGAACATCATCACATGTCACGGTCACTTGACACTGTTGTTTCTTACCTTCTTTCCATTTTTTTTGTTAGTATATGAAGCAAAACAAAGAGCGGTGTTTGGTAGCCATGATGGAGAATCGCATAATTGTCACCTGTATGTCCGCGTCTGGGATGGCCTTCCGGGCCTTCCGGAGGAGGTTGGGTGGGGGGAGAAGGAAACTTATAGGTGAAGAGGCGGTGATGATGCGATGGGTATATAGGCGTTTGGTGCAGTTCAGTCAGGTAGGATCTTAATTACTGTATAGGTAAACTCGCGGGGGGGTTGATTTTTAATTTGGTTTCAGGGAAATCAGGCATAGGTAGAGTAGTCTGTAAGAAAGGGTACTGCGGCAACATTCATGCCCACCAGACAGAAACTGTAGGTATGCACAAGACGGCAGCGATTTCGAATGTCTCCACCCCTCTCCAGTCCAGCGCTTCTCGAAAAGAACTTGAAAGGTTGGAAAGGGGCAGGGAGGGCATCAGAGAATTTGAATATGCAGTAAGTACTTCGGGGTAGTAGCATGTCTCATCCACGTATTGTGGAGGACATAAATTGCACATTTTCGGGCAGTATACTGGCAGATTATTCTGCCTGATTTCCCTGAAAGTTGATGATTAACCCCCGATTTATATGGTACATCTACATCAGAGGCGTTGGAACGTGTATATATGGAGTATGATGATGTGTGTGTGTATAATGTCGCACAAGAATGGAAGAATGACGGATTGGTTTTATAAAGGTACCGTTGTCGAGATGATGAACGTTGGGTAGATAATATTATTTGGGAAACACTATGATAAATCGCCGAGTCGTCAAGCGAGTGAGTCATGGAAGATAGCGAAGCAGTTCTGTCTATTCCGTAGAGGATTAAGCAAGATGCTAACTAAGAGTGAGTGTACCTCGTTGTGAGAGAAAGCTGGTATGGTGGATTGATAGGCGGGTTTGTCAGTATGGTCCTCCAGCGTCAAATATGATGTTGATGGGATAGCCAGTCTACTTGGTGTCGTATTTAGCGTTCGCGTAGAGTTCTATATGTTGATGCTCGGGTTTTTTGCCCAACGATCGAGGGGTTACCTCCGATTAGGTGTTCATTTTATTTTGTTTTTTTTATTGTTTTTTTTTTTTTCGTCAAAGGGAGGTTTCGCCATGGAGACTAACCATCATTGTGCTGTGTCCAATGTGATATGTTAGTTAGGATGAGGTCTACCTTCGATGTCAATATGAAAAAAAAAAAAAATCTGTTATGATCTCACAATGTCTCGTCGACGTTCGAGTGGACGATTCCAATCCCGAACGTGAATACAGCGGCAGCCCATGACATTGTATGTACTTGGGGGTTGGAGGGCGGCCTGGTGTGGGTCCTTTTCTTCCCCCCTCTTCATTAAAGAGGGGGGAAAAAATTAGTAGGACAAACTTTTATTCTGGGACAAAGCCGATCGGTACTATATTAAATCTCCTATTAATGCCCTACAAAATCGCTTATTTGTATTGTAAAACCGGGCCGCATTTCGCAATACAACGCATTGCAATATATTGTTCTTTCGTCGTTTTTACTGTAAATCTATAAAAAAGTGAGTAATTTATATATTTATAGATTAATAGATAAGTCGTTAATTTTACTCGTATTATAGTGCCTATAAATTTTGATAAGCATTTTGAGGAGTTGGGGGAGGCGCCCGCTGGGTATAGAGGCGCCCGTATATATTTCGATGCCCGTAAACATTTCGAACAATTGAAGTTATCGTACAAGCCGCTGATTATTAGAGAGATCGCTGCCATTACAGGAGAGTCGCGTACCTCTATTACTTATTATATTAAATTGTTAATTGAGACTACTAAACCAATTATCTTATTACGGCTGGTCGGGCGACTCTATATATTAATTGAGATAAAGGAGGATACTATTATATCGTATATAATATTTTATTTTTAGAGACGGTTCCTAACGCTATACTAAATGGTTATTGCGGCGGTAAATTAATTACGTTTGTTGCAGGGGGTTTTAGAAATTTATAATATAATGTAGTTAATTAACTTCCTTAAAGACTATTTAAAGTTTAAAACCTCTACTTACCGTACAGTTAATATTAAATAATAATTCTAGGAGTTGAATAAGGAGTTTATTAATAAATAGTTCGATGAGTACAAAACTATTATTAAGAAGTACGGAGTTGAAAGAGGCGATATCTAAAATTGTAACGAGATGGGGGTAAAATTCAACTATGTAGTGGGTAGGCGAGTAAGGGTAATTATATTAAGAGAGTTGGTAAAGTAAAAGTTAGAAATTAATAATATTATTAATTATAAGTTTATTACCCTTATAGTAGGAATAAGTACGGCAGGGTACGCAGTACTAGTATATATAATATTTAAAACTAACTTAATAGAAGATTTCTTTATTAATAATCTAAATAAGAGGGTTAGATTTACTAAATTACTAATTGGCTTTTCGAACGTAGAATTTACCTTAGACTAATTAAAGTACTTTAATTACTACTCCTTCTACCTATTACCAACTTTTATACAGTTAAGAGAAGAGGACAGCTATAAGCTAGGAAAAGAAGAGTTTTCTTTTACTAAGTAGTTTGGGTGTAATTAGTATAGTTATAATGTATTTAGTTAGAAAATCCTAAATTTAGTATATAGAGTAGGATTAAGGAAGTTGTATAAATTAGTCTACTGTATTCTAATTATTAATAGGTTTAGTAGTTATTGCAATATAGATATTAAAGAGTATACCGATGCCTTCAATATTATTTTAATGGGCTTGCCTCCTTATTTAATATATTTAATACAATTATTTAACATTGGAGTATTCTCTTTATTTAAATCCTATTACTAGAAGGTTTTAAAGTAATTTATTTAATAAAACGAGTATAGCTTTATTTATATTACTTTTGTTAGAGAATTGAAGGTAAGTTAGATTTAAATTACTACCGCCCGTTCCTCCTATCTCGCTAATTAATTAACTATATTGCCTCCGGTCTTTTAGAGTATTCTCAATAATAGTATAATCGCGTATAATATTTTCAACAGATTCTCGGATATTAGGATGTAGTTAATTAATAGGATACAAGTTCTGCTTTAAATCTAGGTAAAATAGCCAAAGTAATCCAACTCCGCACTCCCTTCGATATTCTTTAGCGAAGACCGCTTTGCTAAGGTAGCGAAAGTTATTATTTATATTAAAGATAAATACTATTATACTTTTAATTTGCTAATATATTAACGTTATTCTACCATTAAGACCGTTGTTTATAAGGGACTATTAATATATAATACTATTTAAGAATATAACCGATAAGATAGGGAGAAGGCTGCTATTTTAGATTGTAAAATAAGGAGATGGGTATATAAAGTACTACAAGAGGGCGAGTTTCTCTCCCTTTCGAAGGAAGAATTTAATTAGAGAGCCATAGAGCGGGTATAGAAAGAGTAGGCTATTAATATAAGAAGGTAAATATTAGCCATTAGATTAGAGAATAAGAAGATTTAGAAGTAGTTATACGAGTAATAGGTTAATAATCTTATTAATGGTAAGGGTAAGGTTATGTAGAAGGTTTACCTTAATAATTGGAAGAAGGAGTAGTTAAAAGAAGAGTATATACTATTTTATAAGGAGGATATATTCAATACGCTAGACGAGGAGGAGGAAGGGGGGGGACTGTATATACGTAATACATATAGCATATTAGTGCTAGAGTCTTATAAAAGAGTATAAGGTAACTTATTTAATTTATTATTTAATAATTCTATTGAGTTTATTTTAAATAATAATCCTTCTAATATTTGCTTGTTAGAGTTCCCCTCCTTACCCTTATACCTTCGCCCTTTAATTATTAAAACAGCTTCTTAAGTTATTACTCGTTTTGATATATAGATAATTAATAAAATATTCGAAGATGAGACTACCCTTATTAATAACGATAATGATAAGGACGAGGCTATATTTAAAAAAGTCTACGATAGGGATAATAACAAGGAGAAGGAGGAGGAGGATTTACTAATACTCCTCCCTCTAATTAACCGCTGTCTCTTTAACCCACCCGCTACACCTAAACCTCCCATACAAATTAGATTATTAATACTAGCTACTTTAATACTAGCTCCTACCCTCTTATTTACCTTATTACGATTAAAAGCTCTAGAGTTAATACTATATTAGAAGGTTATAAAGTTCGTTAAAAGTACTATAAGACCCCGTATATAGGTACAAAAGGAGGCTATACGTATAAAGAGTACGCTGTTAAGGCGGGAAGCGGTTGTGTAGGAGGTTACACCCGCACCAGCACTTGCACTAGCGCTAGAAAATGATAGAAAAGACTGAAACCTAGTCTCTTATTTACTTACTATCTAATTGGGTAATATATTAGGTTCTTAACAATATTGTATTAATATATAATGTAGTAATTTACTATAGGGATGGGTTATTTCATTAGTAGATTACTACGTGGCTTGTCCTATAATAAAAGTTTGTCCTATTTTTTTTTTTCCCCCTCTTTTATGAGAGGGGGTTGACAAAAGGTCCCACTTCGCCCAGCCCCCAAGTATACCACACATTCGTCATCAAGTGCCGGTGGTCCCTTGTTGCATTGTTTTGGAATCACGGCAAGGACCGATGTGGTTGTAGCGTAAGTGGAACTGTCAAAGAAGTGACAGGTCGACAGCTACATACCCCACAGATGATAATAATGAGGGGGAGGGCATCCTCAGTCGTGAATGGCGCTTTCTTGGGAGGAGATGGCTTTTCTGACGCCTGGCCATCAATAACCTGGCACTAATTATTATGCGCCTAATCTTCTTTCCCTTTGTGTTAGTTTGTGTCCTTTGAGCAAGGTCACTGTCCAAAAAGGTAGCAACAACGTGGCTGGTGTCCTTATCGTAGTGGAAGAAGCCCGGAGGGCACATATAGAGGGGCGAGTCGAAAGTTCCGCGGACGGCCGTGGCCTAGTGTTGAACCGTCTCTCAGCGGCAGACAACCCCAGAAAGGTCGTATTGTTGAGGATGCGAAGTCTATCCCTTTTCGAACGTACGTCTTAGACAAGGTGCGGTCCGAAGCGAGGCTGTGATGTGCGTACACAGTTCCTGATATGTGAGTGGCTGATAAAGATTGATTGGTAAAGGGCGCCGGGATCAGAAATGCCCTGGCGTCCAGCTTACACGGCGCAGGCTGGGCAAAGGGCCGAAAGCAGCAAACGACTTTCAGGAAAGTTTCAAAAACACCGTGACAAATCAGAGTTAGGATTGATATTCGGGAGGCAACAAGTGGCTGATTCCCAGGTGATGAGGATTTCGTGATCTTGGACGCAGGGCTTACCTGCATGGAACAGAATAAGGTTGATTCCATGAGGCTTCGACTGGCCTACCTCTCTCTCTGATAGGCAAGTCGATGACCCTGCGGTATCAGATTGAACCACAAAGTTTATTTGAAATACGTCTGGGTTCTGGCAAGATTTGTAATATTGAGATCACAAGATCTTGTGTCTGATTGAGGCCATGACTCTGAAGTGAGGGTATCCCCAGTGTCCAAGACGAACAGCAAAGATCGGCAAGCAGCTCGCTTGTCCCAACTGGAACTGGTCTGTCTCCAGCACACGACCATCCATCCACCTCTCCAGCCCCCGGAAACATGACTGTCAGAAAGAAAGAAGACTGACTCAACTGCTGCACAAGCTTACCGCCTCGAGACACGCACGCAGGACATGGAGAAAACCCCCCATCCGTCGAATATACATCAGCCGGGCCATCCGTGAACTGTGACGTACCCAGTCACTGTCCGTACCTAGCGCACCAAGCGCACCAGTGACAGACTGACAGATGAGATGCGATTCACGGATTGCCCACGTGCTGTCAAAAGTTGTTGACCAGCTAGCCGGATCAAGCCTGGTGCTGGTAGCCAATGGTCTGGACAGCTCTGGTGTTGGATTACTTTGCTTTCGCTTGTGGTCTTGGAAGGGCGCTGTGTCGGGCCCGCGGGGGGGCGACGTGTTGTAGGAGAAAGTGGAATTGAGCGAAGCCTCACTCACCATGGAAGACCGACAACGGACTGACCGCCTCGCGGGGTGCTGTGCGTTGCCAGAAGGGAAGCGGAACCTTGATGGCCCAAGCTTCCTCACTCTTGTTGAGCAGCTGGGCCACCCCCTGTCAAAGCTTCCTAGCTGTTCAGGGTCGCATTTTCCCCGCCAGACTTCCCCACTGTCTCAGGAACACACGGCAGACAGCCCGCCAAGCTCGGTAAGGCAACTGGCAGGCAAGTGCGAATCTGGCATCTGGATCAAGTCGTTGAGATCTTGTGACTTGGTTGGAAGGCAACTCACGAACCCCCCTCCTCCCTGTAGTGGTGCTGGGGCTGTTCCGTCAGGTCGTGGCCGTACGAGGAGAGGGTGGGTTCGGGATGCTTGGTGCGAACTCCACAAACACTCCAGTGCAACACTCCCCAAGACGACCATCTCACCGGCTCCAAAACCTGGGGCTTTGGTAAGTAGTCATTGTGCGTGTTAGTCACTGCTAGGTATCCGGATGCCCGAAATGGTGGCGATCCGGGTCAGTCAAACCTGTGAAACTCGGGGCAGAGGAGAAATGGAAGGCCGCGGGAACACAAAGCTGCAGCCATGGGCTGTTTGACGCTCGAGAATACTCGGGATTGCGCACTCGCATCTACGTCGTCATCGGCTCATACAGCGGACCCCCCTCCCCCCCCTAGCTTGGACCTTTCGGTCCTCTGCCCATTCCATCTCGGGATGCTGCGAGATGCTGGGACTAAAAACACCAAAACGGACGATCAAGGCCATGATAAACATTGTAACCCTGGCAACCTCCAACGTCGCCATGTCTAGTGCAGACATGGTGCCAATCAAACACCATGTTCTCGTCCCCAGGCCTCCGACCATCACTTACATAAGAAAGAGGGGTCCGTAGTCTGGGGACTTTTGGGACTTGGGAGTGATGGGACAGTCAATCAATCGCCACAGGTGCACCTAATCGCAGGAGGGGGTGGCATTGGACCTGTATGGCGAGCTGTACCATATGTAGTATGGGGATGCAAGAGCGATGTGCCGGTTTGTTGTCGAGCGGCGGCAGTCGTCTCCAACAGCAACGCACGAGTCAACTCTTCACGCAGATCAAAGTCGAATCCTCATTGCTGCAATCATGCATGCCGCCAACTCCAAGCTTCCCTGTCCCCTCCTTTCTTTCTTGACATCTTTTGTACCCCCCTCCCCCCCTGTCAGTGAGTGTTCTCCTCAGATTGGCTTTGGTCTGCCCAGATCTCTCGAGTGAGGGTCCCGGAGGTCCGTTCCCGGCCTCGACTTATATCGACTGCTTCTCTCCCCCAGCTTCAGTCCCCAACATCCTCAACATCTCGTCAGCTCCCTTGTTCAACTCTGAACTCAAATACCAGCCATCTCTCTCCTCTCGACTCATCTTCTGTCTCTGTCCTTTCATACTCTCAATCCTCGCACCTCTTCGACATCAAATAGCCATCCGGTGAAGCACTCGACACAGCTTTCCGAATCGGGAAATCATTCATACTGTGTAATACATATCAACACCACACAACCAACCAACCACAACAACAACATCAATCATGTCGAGAATCGCGGCTCCCGTCACAAAACTCACCAGGTCTTTGAGCACATCTCCTGCTGTTGCCAAGCCTAGCTTTATCCTCAATGCCACCAGCAACGTCAGCAGGACTGAGAGTCTTGATGTAAGTTCCCTCCCCCTTTGTTTCTCTCCTCATTGCTCCTTTTCCACCTCTGCCCCTCCATTTACATGACACTGCCACATTTCCTTGGACCATGGTCTCCAATTGCGGACTTCCCTCACCACACGGCACCTATCAGATAATCGAACCATTATCTCCTATCATCTTCCCGTCCTTGCAGCGTAATCACCCAATTCGGGAAATGCTCTCTCACAAACGTCCCGTTCACTTCCGTCCACACCACCAAACTCAATGTGAATAACCATGACACTAACAAATCACACCAGGCCCGCACTCCTCGCAAGGTTCCCCTGATGCAAGGCTTCCGTACCTCGGCCCCTACCAACGCCTCCATCAACCCCTCCTTCTTCGCCAACGGCATCGACGCCGTCGTCCTTCCCAACCTTGCCGCCATAGAATCCAGCCATGCCTCTGCTTTCCACCCCACCTACTTTGACACCATCCGCGTCCCCCTGCTCCCAGACAACAAGACCCCTCCTCCCCCCACGGTACAGCGCATGCCGCTCTTTGACGAGCTAAAACCCGAGCAGCGCGGCGAGATGGCCTCTGAGGGTGACGCCGACCTGATGGCCAGCAAGCCCGCTGTCGCCGTCGTCGCCAACAAGCCCGGCCAGGTGCTCCCCGCCTCGCTCAGCCAGGAGGTTGTCGATTTGGACAACTGGACTGGTGCTGACTGGGTCAGCCTTGGCTTTGTCCGTGACATTGCGCGCGACGAGGCTAAGGCGCAAGAGGAGCAGGCTGGTAGCCAGGGTATGATTAGGGATCTGTGGAGTGGTATGGTGGAGGATGTGTTTGGCGCTCGTGCTAAAGGTGGCTCTAAAGCTTGATGTTCTCTCTCTCGCTCTCCACTAAACGCGAGAACATTTCATTGAGTTTTTGATCACTGGAGCGAGCGGTAATGGGTTTGACACATGGTCATGGGTTTCCTTTTTTTGCATATGAGTACCTCTATGTACACGACTGGGTCTCTTGTTGTTTGGTTTTGGGCGGAGCAGGTGTTTTGGGTCCTTTGCTTGTTTTCTTACTGTTTTCTTTCCTTATTACGATATGTGGAAGACTGGCGACAACGTCTCAGTAGTCTTGTCTGTCTTTTGGATAGTCATTACCTACTACCCTACGAGCGAATCACTCGTGGGCTCGCTGACTCGATAACGAAATTGAGAAAGGCTAGAGCCTCGAAATTCATCATCACTTAACAATTTTTCACATGTTTTTACGTCCGTGACGGACAGTGATACTTGCGCATGTTTTTCTCGATTATGGTATTTATCTATCATGATTCCAGTCCGATGTCATTCACATGCATTTCCGTCACACCGTTAACACCGTCTTTGTTGCTAACATGTAATCTTGGTATATTCACAAGTTTCGACGATAAGCTTCCAAATACCCTCATTCTAACCATCTTTATAAACCCGTTCCTGGCAACCCACATGTATTAAGTAGACCCACCCCCCCTTACACCAGAACCAACAAGCAACTAAATACCGAAATGTTCAAATGCACGACATCAACCTCCAGGGTCTCCTGTCTCCTGTCTCCTGTCAGATCTCCACAATCTCCGAGTCCGGTATGTATGTATGTACATACATACATGCCGAGATCACATGCTCGCTTTGCCTGTTCACATGATCAAGTCACATGCTTACCTACTAAACTTACCTACTTACTTACCTACTTACCTGGTATCTACCAGACCCCAAAGCCTCGCAAAGAGGTCCAGACTACCTAGGCTACGTACCGCACATTCAACGCCTACGTCAACTTTGAACATGCCGCTCGTTAAGTCAAGCCTCGTCGGGGAACTGAATTGGTGGGAGCTTTCATGGACGGGGCCGGGGTTCCGGTTACGATTTGGGAGTGCCGATTCCGATGTTAGGTGGCTGTTACAAAGTCTTAACGGGAGGGGAGAGTTTGTGCGCGTCGCAGCTTGTGCAGTGTGTGCAGTGTGGTTCATGCTCTAGGTAGGTATAGTACATAGTGAGTGTATAGTGATTGCAATGCCACTCGATATAGGTGCTCTTAGCTTCATCCTTGTAATAGGATATATGTAGTAAACGCTGGGGAATTAAGTAGGTGTGATACTGTAGTCAATTCCAAGTCCAGTCGTTAATCGCAATACCAATTTGTGATTTCGAGGATCGGATAGAAGCTTATGTAGGTAGTGTACAAGAGAGGGAAAGGCAGGAGAGGTAGGAGAGGTACACCACTACCTGGAAACAAGGGTCAGGTTAGGTTAGATTAAGTTAAGTTAGGTACACTAGAGGTAGAGGTAGAGGTAGAGGTAGAGGTAGAGGTAGAGGTAGAGGTAGAGGTAGAGGTAGAGGTAGAGGTATGTTCTAGAACACTCCTCACTGTCGTATGTGGCTTTTGCTTCTTATTTCATGATTCGAGAGCCCAGTTTCGTATTAAACACAATGGAACACAACGAAACACGAGGGGACAATCAACTAGAACATTGGTTGTTGATAGGGGGTCTGAGTGTCTGGTGATGTCAATGATGTCATCGAAGGTCAATCTGTTTATTTATCATGAACCGACGGGACAGGCTGAACTGTCCGTGGGGACTTGGGGAATCGAACGAAGCTCGGTGCTTTTCATGAACTCTTAACAAATGAGAAAAAAGAAGAGGAATATAAGTAACAGGAGCGAACTTATCTATGGCAATAACTGAATCGTCATGGTCGAGTGAAGAGTCAGTCCCCAGTGACTATGAAGACATGGTGGCTTGAACGAGCTTGATACACTACTTACCAGCTTTAAGGTTCTCGGTGAAAGATACAAAGGTCAACGAACATAGCTCGTTAGTCAGAGAGTCTCTATATTCGTTTCTGGTGTTTTGTTACGTCAAATTCCCATCAAATTGCTACCTTGATGGACACTCGTCTATAGTCAGTCCGTCATCAAACACGAGATGGAAGAATGGAAGATATGATTACGGACCTGAAATATAGCTCAGTCAATCCCTACTCGTTACACTTGAAACCCATTGATTAACCTAACTGCCTAAACTACCAAATTCATAAAAGAAGTCGCGCTGCTGCTTGCTTCCTCTTCCTTTCGTTCTTGCCGTGCAGACCTCTGGTATCGTTGATTCTTGTCATCCATCACTTTCGTACCGTCTCTTCGGCCGTTTCCATACTACTATAACATGACCTCCTCCATGCTTTGTCGTTTTGTATTTTGGTCCCTGGTCTGGAAGGAATGCAACTTTTCCTTATCCAGATACTCCGGATAGCCAACTTTCCACATCACTCTTCGTAGCTCCTTGTGCGTCTTACATGCATTTTCCATTTTCTTCTATCCCCGTTCGTCGTCGTCAAGTTATGCCCCTACCTCTTCTTAACGCTCGGACGGGGCTTGCACTCGTCCTGCTGTACTGGGTGAAGCATGACCTTGGTCGGGTACGTGGGCGAGTTGCCTTGGTACCCCTTGCTCCAGTCATAACTAATGGCGTAGGCAAAGATGCTGCCGGTCTTGTTGAACGTTGTCGAGGTGATGCTGCCGCCGACGTTGGGGTAACCCTTGAGACGGTGCTTGGCGTCCTTGTCCCAGAAGTGGAAGGTGCCGTCGCTACCGGCTGTGCTGAAGGTGCCGTGTTGAGGGTGGAAGGAGATGTCGTTGACAGCGTGGACGGCCGTGGTGTTGCCTTGGGCGGGGTCGCGGTGGCACTTGAAAGAGAAGTTGGAGCTGGAATAAGAAGTTCGTTAGTCGGCGTGTTCGGCAGATGGGATAGTAAAGGGGGAGGTGAAGACGTACGCAGAATCCTTGTCCTCCACATATTGAATGGCGCATCTACCCTCGATCGAGCCGATAGCAAAGCCCTGGGAATCGTTGAAGCAGCTGACCACGCGAGTCTGCCATTTGAGAGGGCTCTGCATTGTCTTGTAGAACTTGCCGGGGTCCTTCAGGTTGATCACGTTGATATAGCGATCAGCGGTTCCGACCACGAGCAAGTTGTCGCGCACATCCATGGTATAAACGCGCTCCTGGGCCTGCACCGTGGCGGCCGGATTCGCGGAGCGGAAATCCCAGTACTTGATCTGCTTGTCCCAGCCACCTGTCACCGCCATGGGCGTGCCATTGGCCTCGAAGTAGCGAACGCACTTAATGGGCATATCGTGGGCAGCGACCTGCATCGACTGACCGGTGGCCAAATCGAGAACCTTGGCGGCCTTGTCGGCGCCGGCGGAGATGACCTTTGTGCCGTCCTGTTGGGAGGGGTGCATGTCAGTGTTTTGTCGGGCTACCAAGCCAACCGAGGCAAACATACCTTGAAGAAATCGCAAGAGAAAACGGGGGCATCATGCTCAATCATGGCCTGTCCCTGACCTTGACCATTACTCAAGATCTCGTAAATGCGTGTCTTCTTGTCCCAGCTGGCTACGGCGAGGAAGTCCTTCTGATCGGCGGGATTGGGGTTGAAGGCAAGGTCGCTGATGCTGTCCTCGGGGGGTTGGCCGAGCTCGACATCCTGCTTGAGATCGCCGAGGGTGTTGCTCGCGGATGCGGCGGCGGAACCGAAAAGACCAGCCATGTTTGGCTTGTGCTGGGAGTCGTGAGACTCGAGCTGGGCAGTTTAGAGCTGTCGCGCGTATCGTATGTTGTGGTCGTGATAAAAAGCCGTTCGTCTGTTGCTACAGGTTCTGAAGCTGTGCAATGGTGCAAAGCAGCTTCTTATGTATCGGTTGTTGAAGTAGAACCGCTTCGAAAGACGGTTCGTTAAGACTACTAAGCAGCAGCGACAGGTATTGCTGCTGGCTGAGGTATGATGGAATCCAAGTCGCGGGTTGGGTCGCGCTTTGATAGTGGGATGGATGGATGGATGCACACACGCCAGCCGGCAGAAAGTTTGGAGAGAGGCTGCAACCCGACTCCAAGTTGCCTGCCGTTGCCTGCCGTTAGGTTGCCTGGCGCTGCTGCCTTTGGTGGTGTGCAGTGACCAGTCACTAGGTTCACACTGCACCGTGGCTCAGCAACATCATTCGCTCATCGACCAGTCCTCACTGCTGATTGGACACTCAGCTCCACCTTGAACCACAAAGACCCACCCCCGCCGCGAGTGCCATTTTTAAGAAAATTTCGGGACCGCAAACCACACTTTTCCCTTTTCTTCTCCTCTCCAAGCAACTCCCCCTCGTCCGACAAATCGCTATTCGAAGCTTCCACACGGAGAGATCACGCTTTTTTTGCGCGCTTCTTTCATTTCCTCGAGCTTTGGGAGAAAGTCCCCGGACATTCGTTCGCTTGCGAACGGATTGCGGAAACGCGCCGCCATAGAAGCACTGCGGCTGATCTCGGCCGCCCAGTTCCTCGTCTGTCTTGCCCAGCCCTGCCCGTCACACCAAAGTCGGCCTCGTCTGCTTCTCCGGGGAGGGTGTCGCTTTCCGAGCTCGGGGACCACATGGACGAAGATATGAGTCCGCGCCTCGGGTGACGAGTTTGATGCCTGATCTGGGGAGCTGGGGTCGATGGCGGGTTCAGCCGCTTGGGTGGTCCGGACTTGGGGCGTTTTGACGGTGGCTCGAGAGGTTTCGTCATGATACCACAGATATGCGATTGCTCGCTCTTGTTTCTCTTCGGGGAAGCCGGGGCGAAGTTACTCGACGGGGCTTATTCTTGGTGCGAGGGGGGTTGCTTCACAACAACCCATTTCTTTCCCATCTTTGCTTTCTTCGTTTTGTTCCAACCTGGACATGCGACGTGGTTTGGATGGACATCTTTTGAAACTCTAGACTTCGCGGGAAGTCCCCAACCCGTTCATCCGATCATGTCACATTGTCTTGGCTGGCACAAACGTGAAAGCATCTGCTACGATCTGGGGGGCTTCACAAGTTCAGGTGATGAGAAACACAATAATAGAGTCAAGCTCTGAAGTGGTGCCGGGGTAAATCTTCGCGCATCACCCTTGATGACTCTTATTGAATACGATCTGATGAACTTTCCAAGCGTTTGCTTTTTTATTATTATTCAAGCCTTCTTCCCATCATTACGTAGTACTAGTCTAGCTTCGTCCACTCCTCGTTGACACCGTTTATGATGCTCGTGTCTCATAAGCATTCCCTGGCTTACTGAAAGCCGTCTATCGTATTACATCTCCGTGACTCGGTCTATCCAAGTCCGCTGTCGAGATTTCCCCTTGCTCCAGATGCCGATGATGGATGGTGTTGTTGGTATGTTTTACCGCATACGGCATCTCTACTCCTTTTGCGCGGCGATGGCCTCCTCCTTCTGCCTCTGCTGCTCCTCCAGCAACTCGCGCTCCCGGTGGGCGGCCTCGATGTCGGCCTTCATGCCCTTGGCCTTCTGGCGAGCCTCATAAAGATCTCTGCTCTTCATGATTCTCTGGACGATGGTGCCGGCATTCACGTCCTTGTACTCGTGTTGGCCAATCTCCTTGTAGATGCCCAACTCCTTGGGAACCGCGTACACGTCTTCGGTGTGCGGCATGAACGAGGTCGGGCCGTGGTAGACCGCATCAGGAGTGCCCCAGGGAAGAGAAGTGAGATAGCCCTTGGTTGGTTTGAAGGGAGCGCCGAAAACGACGGCGTTGATGTACTGTAGCGAATGTCAGCATCAATCGCTTGACGACTCTGTTTGATGAAAACATACCTTGCACTGCAAAACGCAGAGACCACGCTCAAAGACGTTCATGATGGGATAGTTCACGCCCTTTTCGCGGTTGATGACCTCGTCATCATGAACACCAGCCACCACAAATGCCGGACCGTAATCCGCACCCTTGCCTTTCCTCTCGTCAATCGCCTGCTGCGAATACCACCCCTCCTGACGCGCCAGCTCCTCCTCCTTCTGCGTCACCAGCCTCAGGAACTCAATATGTCCGCTCGAGAACAAATCAAACCCTCCATCCACATAAACAACCCTCTGCCCCGGCTTGGGTCCAATCCCCCCAAACAACTCCCTGAACACCCCCTTCTCCTCCTTGCCCTCATCCTTCTTCTTCTTCTCCTCCCCCTTCCAAAACCACACATTCGCCCCAGGGTTCTTGGCCGTCTCGTCCGTCGCGTACAGCCTAATCCTCTCCTTCATCTCCTCCCCGACCTTCTTCTCCTCCTCCGCCGTGCCATTCCCTTCCTCCCCCTCCAACATCTTTTCCAAATCCTTGATGAAATGCGTCCGCGTACACAACAGCATCCTCCCCACCAAATCCGTGGTGCTGATACTCGGCGTGCGCTTAACCACCTTGAACCGATTCGCCGCCTTCACAAACCGGTAGCAATCCTCGCCCGAGCTGTCGGACGTGATGTCGTCCCCGTGCACCACGTACTTGCACCCGAAATGGCTGATCCAGTCCAGCTGCGTGACGTAGGGCGCATAGGCGACCGACTTGGTCACCCACCGGCAGGCGTCGGTGGCGAGCAGACGCTCGCGCAGCGTCATGACTGTGGGCCCCTTGTTCTCGAGGATGGCTTCGTCCGAGTGCACGCCGACGTACAGCTCGGTGCCGAGTTGGCGGGCCTGCACGACGGCGCCGGCGTGGCCGTGGTGGAAGAAGTCGAAGCAGCCGTCGACCCAGAGACGGCCTTCGAGAAGGGAGGGGGCGGGGGTACCCGGGGGATTAACGGGGTCGGAGGGGGCCATTGTTGGTGTTTGGATTATTTGGGTTTGGGATGAATGTGGTGAGTTAATAATGTCCTTTTTGAGTTGGGTGTAAACACCGGTAGTTTATGAGATGGTGTTGGGCTGTGATGGCTTGAACTAGGTTATCCTGTTTTGTGGTACCTAGTACAAGAAGGGATACTTGAAGGGTTGCAAGAAATGAAAGTTAATCCAAGAACGGTTGGCTGAAGCTCGTAAGGAATAAGTTCAGTGATTAGCAATTAGAGAAAAAGTGTTGCTGAAACGTGATGAAGGAGAGAAGGCGTTGTCACGAGGAAGCTGTGTTGATCAGTAGTGTAGGTACCTGAATAAGACCAATGATACCCTATCAGTCCTACCCCTTTTGTTGCCCCCCTCTTCCTAATCTGCCCCTCCCCCACTTATTATTCATGGACAAAAAAATGTTGAGGCCACATGGTGACACTTTATGACGGTCTAGGGACATATGTTCAACTCAACGTTGTTGAATATACATGACGGAAACCATGGTCTGTTTATTAATTTCACCAATCCTGTCATTGTGCGTGGATAGGCGTGTTAGTTTAGTGTTGCGTCAAGAAACGCATTGTTTTTGTCTCTCAGTAACAGTTGTTTGCAGGTTAAATTGTACGGCGCTTGTTCCGTCCTTCCCGCCCAACAACTGCGGCCCAAACAGCGACCCGATCGGTTCCTCTCATTCAGCATGCTGTGGTTGCCCTTTTGAATGGTGAACTATTGGAGGCTCTTTTTCAGGGTCCAATTTCTCCATTGTTCCTTGCACATGGCCTACATACCATAGTGTTCAAGTTGCCAACATTTGTTGTCAATCTTCTACATTCCATTCAGCTCGCTGGAAAGGGCACCACTGTTGGGCTCGTAGAGCTCGCCAGAGACGTTTATTTTTCAAATTCTCAACAACCAAATTGTAGGCCACTGGCAATGTTTATTACGAGCTTCTTGGGACGAAAAGTCTCAGCTTGGCTGTCTAAAAATCCCAGGAGATCTCTCGTTTGCCGGCCAATGCTCTCATCGAATTGCCACGAGCAGCCGGGCGATTAATGTCTCTGACGGGCGGTAACTGGGATTCCGTTGCTCCCATTCCTCGGACTTTTGCGGCTGGCGGCTGCTGATTTGCGATCAGGCGGACAAACGGACAGGAAAAGGTCGCACTCCCGTTTTGTCGTCGTTGTCGTCAGAGCTTGGGCCCAGTCTTTGATGGTCATAGCATTTTTTTGTTTTTTTTTCGAGGCAATTTATATCGAGTTGGGACCCCGTGGTTGCGGGCAATCATATCTTGTCTCTTCTCAGAACCTGCGACACCTCGAATAGGTATCCCATGTGAACGAACGACGTCGTCTTTCTGGATATCCACAGCATCGAATGTGGCCTGCCGAGGATACCTTAGCTTGCGGGGATGCGCAGCGGAGAGGAACCTCGAGCCCCTGGTGCGCTGACAGGTCAATGACAATTGCCAATATTCGACATTTTAAGGTCGCATATCAGCAAAATAACGTGTGAGACATGCAGCGAACCAGTCCGACGACATTGCCTCTTTTTGGGGGGGAAGAAGGAGAAGAAGGAGGGAAAACAAGAAGGGGCAAGGGCAAGGGCAATGGCAATGGCAATGACAATGGCAATGGCGATAACGACATGATCGATCCTTCATCTCCTCCTGCTGGGAAAGAGGCTCCTCCCCCGGTCCCCAGCAAATCGCCCAAATCTCCCTGGAATAATAGCCCGTCGTCTGGGAGATCGCGACCGCGACCGGGGACCAGTTCGGGTACTGCTGCTGCTGCTGCTGCTGCTGCTGCTGCTGCTGCTGCTGGTGCTGGCGGAGACGCCAAGTGGAATCCAATTCCAATTCCAGCTCCCTCGCCGTCAGGGGTGCAGGGCCAGGGACACGTTCAGGCACAGGCACATGCACGGGGGCAACCACCACTACCGCCGTTAATACCACCACCTCCATCATCATCACCCAGTGCAGTGCAGCACTCGCCAATCACATCCGCCAGGCCCAGCATTAGCCAGGCTAGCGCCAGCACCAACGGGAATAGCGCCGCTGGCTCGACGCTCCCCCCCAGTCCAAGTCTACCAGATCCCCGCCAGCACAAGGTCCTCCACAAGGACCCTAAAGATCCCAACACCCAAGAACGCGAGAATCGCGATCGCCAGCCTTCATTCAGTCGCAAGTCGTCCCTTTCATCCCTCATCCACCGACATCGCCGCGCCGCTTCATCCCTATCGACATCCGGAGCCCCAGGGGGAAATGGCCCTGGCAGCGGAGCCGCAGCAGTGACGAGTCGATCCCGAAAACCGTCCCTTCAACCCGTCGGCACCACCAGCCACAGCTCCTTCAGCTCCAACTCGATCCCGCCCGTCCCCGGCATTGCGCTGGCCGCCTCGCGACTGACCGACGCCGTACGCCCCCCGCCGTCTGCCACCACCGAGACCGTCAACTTCTCGAGGATGTTGAGCCGCAGCACGCCCACGCCGGTGAATGGCTTCGGGCCAAGCACCACACAGTTAGCGCCTCCCGCTATGGTGGCTCCCGGGCCCCAAAGCGAGCTGGGCGAGGTGCACGCGCGTATACAAGAGACGGCGAACAAGAGGATATCGACCTTGGATTATCTACGGAAAGCGTACATCTCCCCACTCACGCCGTCAAAGAGCCCACATCATATGCTGACCATGTCTCCTTTTTCTTTTGCGCAGTCACGAAGGCCGTATTTACTGGTTCAACACGATCCTCTTTGACAAACCCGACCTACAAAAGATGCCTTATTTTAACAGCACCAAGCTGGGCAGAAGAGCAATTAACTACCTTCTCTTGGGTCTCTCCCTACCCACCGTTCTTGATCTCGTCTGCAACAACCCTACCGACTTTTTGCGAAGTCTGAACCACCTCCTAGCTGAGTTCGAAACCTTCCAACAGCTACACTCGGAAAATGGCACAGCGTCAGCCAGTTCCCTATCACGGGCCCGCATCCCGCAAATGTTCCGACGAGCTACGCCCAGCGCCAAAACAAGACGATCAAGTAGTGCGACTGGCATGGGAGGAGGCAGTAGTAACACCACCGTGAACGGATCCAGCACCCCAGCGATGCCCATCCCGCCACCGACAGCGAACGGAAACGATCCTAATGACTTTGGTTACGCTCTTGAATCCGTCCCCTCCCACACGGGTACTTTTGACGAGTCTATGCTCACTACCACCACTACAAATTCGGGCGCGGGAAACACTTCAACATCGACAGAAAAGACGACATCAACAAGCAGCAGCGGCATTCCCTCGTCAACCTCAGCAGCATCAACCGCCCCCTCAACAACAGCGTCCACCATTGCTGGCGCCCCATCCTCGGGTCAGACCGCACAGCCAACAACATCATCCGCCAATTCCCCAGCACCCATATCCTTCTCGCCAGCCGAGCAAACCGAGCTGCTTCCAGGGGAGGAGTACACACACTTACTAACGCCTAATCTACCATTCGATCCGGACTTCTTCGAAACTTTTGCGACATTATGTGACGTTTTAATCGACACTTATACGAGGCTACTATCACTGGTACCCACGCCCAGGGAGTGTAACGGCACGGTGGCCGAGTTGTTCACCAAGGCGGACGCCAAGATCCGCAAGATTATTGTTCAGGGAGTCATCAAAGAGTTTGAGGAGCAGAGTCGAGCAGGGGTGAGGGCGGAGGTGGGAGCGGTAGGGAGAGTGGTTTTGGGGGGTTTGATGTGAGTGTTTCTTGTGCAATGCGTGATGTTTGTGATGTTGATGTTTGTTTTGACGTTGTTTGATGTGTGATGTTGCCTTTTTTGGGCGATAGTGTGATGATTATGTTTCTTTTTTGGGCAGGCTTATGTGTGAAAGCAAAAGTATTGGGCAGGGCAAAGAAAAATTCAGGGGACCGGGGGCTATTGTGTTTCAACGCTTTTGGACTTTCTTTTGCTTACACTAGCTTCGCGAGAGGTCGTGGTGTGGTTTCATTATATCCTTATCTGTGACACTTATTTGTTACTACCCGCCTGTCTCACCTACGGACCCAAAAACCCAAAAGGACACACGCCGAAGACGTTTAAGGGGTCCAAAGGGGCGGCCTTGCCATCCATCCATGTCCAAAATGCAACACAACGCAACCGAACTGCCATGAAACAACGACCCGAATGAACGACCAACCATACAAAGTGGAACACCGAGCTAATTTATTCCGATTCCAAAACACAGGGAAACCGCCTCCTTGGCAGAACGAGCCAAAACCCTAGACAGGGTCGTGGAAAGCAACAACGAGAGCGGCAGCGGCAAAGGCAGTCACAAGAGCAAGAGGTACTCCTAGGTGGATGAACCTTCTAATGTCTCTGATGATGACGACGACCCTTTTGACGACACCTTCGTTCTTGTCGACGACGACAACGACGACGACGACGATACTGAAGGCGCAACCGAGGTGATGAGCCTTGTCGAGGTTCTCGGGTCCAGTCCACCACCTCCCTGTCGGAGGATGATCACGGCCGGAACGACCCCGAGGAGCAGTCCTTTTGGCTCCATTCCCATTGGCCCTATTGGCCCTATTGGCCCTATTGGCCCTATTGGTCCTCTTGGTCCTCCTCCGTTGAGGTCACCGAGTTGGGCGAGCCAGGGGAGCAGAACACCGAGTTTGGCTAGGAAGAGCTCCATGAGCTTTAGGTCGCTGAGGAGAAAGGTTTCGAATATGAGTATTGGTGGTGGTGGTGGTGGTGGTGGTGGAAGTCAGGGAAGTCTGGAGTAAGGAGCAAGTAATGCCGTTCCCCAGAGATCATGTCAACAACCGCTATAGGGGAGGATTCGTTCATCCATGGGGTGGGGGTATTTAACCCATCGTGTGTCCCAAGATTCTCTAATGATCTTTTCTGTGAAAGGGAAAGCAAGGAGGCGTGGAAATACAACGACACGCAACCAAAGGACATACTGGGTTGATAGAAGTGGGCGGGGTCATAAAGGCAAATATGGGAAGCCGAACGAAGAAGGAAACATCATCAAGTTTCATTAGAAGATCAAGATCAAGATACCATTCTGTTAGTTACATAGTTAGGACTACTTACGTAGTCGATTCAGACACTTTACTCTGAGTCTTATAATGTTTATATGGCATTTAGAAGGACGTTGTGTGTTGCTGGAGCCTGTGAAAGACAAAAGGGTAGTATTGATTGCTTTACTATTTACCATGCACAGGGGTTATATTATGACTATTTAGGAGACTTTCTACTATGTAAGGCTCGATGTATGTAACTAGGTTTAGGTATTAGTGACGACAAGGAGAGAGAACAAAAGAAGAAGGACAAAAAGAAAAAAAAGAGGAGAAAGAAAGGCGCGTCATGAATATCAGTTCGCTTGTACTCGGAGGACTTGTCAAAAATTGCCAGACTGCGCATCGTCAATCTGTATCTAACATTCTTAACAGGCTGGGGTAAGTTAAGTACCTTATCAACCCTGCACAACCAAATACGTAGGTAGTTGTAGTTATAGTACTTGACCCGAAGTACACGTTACGGTTAGTACACTATACTTTTAGGTACCTATCATCATTCTTTTCTTGTGCGTCTCAGCGTAGTGGAAACACATCGGTTTTCAAGGAAAAAAAAAAAAAAAAAAGAATCCTTAAATGACTCTAACGGATATGTTTTCAGATTATGGAAGAAATCCATCCGATCACGGTTTGGTAGTTAATGGTCTTTTCCTACCTAGCCAGCTATGTAGCTAAAGCGAGCCGCGCGTTGGACTTGCTTATATCCCCTTCGGTGTTGCTTCTTCAGGTATGATGACCTATTGTGGGTGAATATGAAGTGAAACCCCGAAATTTTTGGGACGTATGTGGTATTCCGTATGTGCCGGGTAGATACCCGAAAGGGACTCTTTTTTTTTTTTTTTTTTTCTTGTTGCCTGGAACCACAGTCATAGTTGATTCACATGCTCTTTCAGATATTCTATACTATTTACGCTCGGTATTTGCGTTTTTTTGGTTTTGTCCCTTGATGCTCTCTATCTATGTTATGTTATGTATGGATGGATACTACCTATTCCATGCCATGCCATGATGCCAGTTTGATGCTCAATAATTTAAACCATTACTCATTACATTCTTTCGTTTTTGACAATTTAGGAAACAGAAAACAAAAAAGACATGACAGATATGTGAGCGACCTCGATGTCCATCTTTCTGTTTTGTGTGAACCGAACCTGGGTTCAGGGTTATTGCTGATATCCATCCTCCTATTTCAGCATATTCCCCAGAAGTAAGCTGGTTATCCAGTGTGTATGTATGTGGCTAGACAGCAATAGACTGCTTAGAGGTATGCACCCCCTGATGCCCATGATGACTACCACTCCCACTCCCACTTCCACTCCCACTACTTTTCCTCCTCCGCCCCGATAAATGCAACCGATTCCCACTCCTCCCAGGACTCGAGTCCCTATCGCTACTACTACTGCCCTTTCTTCCAATTGGAGACCCACTCCTCTTATCCTTTTCAGACGCCGCCGACGACGACGACGAAGTGGACGAAGACGACGATCTTCTATGTACCCACGATGACGACGAAGAACGTTTATGATTATCATCCTTCTCGCCAATGGTGATTTTCGGGATGAGGATAGGGATAGTGAATGCCGGGAGTTTGGGTGAGGGGTGGTGGTGTAGTTTCTTGGGAGGTGTTGCGGGTTTAGTGGCTGCTAGGGGTGGAGAGGCGGGGGGTGAAGGGGGAGAATGATGTTTCCCGTGAAGGTGGTGGGTAGAGGTATGGGTGTTGTGGCGCTTGGAAGAGATGACGGAACGGAGGCGGGGGCTGGACCATTTTTCTTGGCTTTGGTGGTCTTGGGACTCTGGGGTGAGTAAGCTTGGAGATGAGGTGTCGTCCGTGTCATCCGTGAAGTCTTCGTGGGCGGTGGTTTGTTCGGGTTCTACTGAAAGTAGTAAGGCGGTTGACTGTCTTGGAGGTGTTGGGGGCATTGTCGGTATGTGTTCCTCGGGTTCCTGGTAGTTTGAGTTGATCTTGGTGGTTTCCATGGGCTTGTGATCGCTTTCACCTCCGCTTTCGCTGTCTTCCTCTTCGTCGTCAATGGCAAATTCTTCCGCGATCGGTGACAAGACGATTCCCCTTGGTGTCTTGATCTCGAGCAATGTCTGGACTTCTTGGTGAGCTGGTTCAGCTTCGAGTTCAGCCAAGGGCCAGTCTCGGGTTTCTGCTGCTTCAGTCTTGAAACCGATGTGTGCCAGCTCTGTCTTGTAATCCTCTTGCTGTGCTTCCAGCTCCTCTTCCAGGGTCAGGTCGTCACAAGGGAAGCCTGTGTCAGGCTCGGGCGCAGGCAACACCAGATGGAGGCTTGATGACCTGTATGAAGCCGGAGAGGCATCTCTTCTCGCTTTCCTTGGGCTGTCAGATTCCGGCTTCTCGTCATCCACATATATCTCCTCGAGCTTATCATCCGTCGCCGCCAGTTCCGGGCTGGGTGGGGTTGTGCCGCTTTTGCTGATGAAATCCGGATCAGGGTGACTGGAGGGCTCGGCTCGGTACTGTTCGGCTTCTTGTTCTGCTCTCTTGCGCGCCTCTTCTCGTTCTAGAGCTTCCTCTTCTTCCGTTCTCTGCCAGTACCGCCCCATTGCTGCTTGGTTCGCTCGATGCCTTCGCTGCTTCGTCGGGCTGGTGAGGTTCTTCTTCAGAGAGTTTTCGTCGTCAAAGCGGGAGATGTAGGTGACTGTGCTCTTGCTCTTGCGCTTCACCGGTAGGAACCGACGTCCAGGTCCTACTTCAACTCTGTGTACCGTTGCCGTGGCAAATCGGACGGTGGCGGTTCCGTGTCTCTCAGGCCTGCAGATGGATGATTCTGAAGAGGATACCGAGCCGGTAATGGAAGTTATGCTGGAGTCCGGTAGAGGCACGAGACAGGCATGGTCTGCTGTGGGCTTCCTGGGGTCATACTCTGGAAGCGTGGTCGAAAAGCAAGGGATCTTGCGTGGTGGTGGTTTCCGCCCATCTGGACTGGCGACTCGAAGAATTGACTTGGGCTTTGGTGGGGGAGGCAACGGTTGTTGTTGCTGTGGGCTATGGCTGCGTCAATTATAATTCTCTCACTCATTTATATCATATAACGATAGGGACTTACCCTGGGAGCTTCTCTTTGCTAGCTTTTTCTTCGGAATGGTCCCCGTTAGAGGCTTCTTCTTTGACTTCTGATGTGTTTTGGTCCGAATTGGTTGATGCGGATGTTGTTGTTTTGTTGATGGCGTCTGTTGATGCGGCCTTGGTGGTCGTCCTGGGAGCAGATTCCGATGCCTTATTGTCCAGCGTCCAGGAAGGGGTCTTTTTAAGCTTGGCCTTAGTGAGACTGTCTTCGTCGACAGCGGCAGCACCGGGGACTGATATGGAGAATCTCCGTAAAGCCATTGAGCGTCTACGTGCCTTCTTTTTATCATCGGTACTGGAGCTGTGCCTGCGGCCTCTTGACAGGCCATGGTGGGATGGTGAGGTGGGTGCTGGCTCGGAAGATGAGGTGGAGGGTGTCTTGGTAGGGCTGGATCTTGGCTGTAACCCTGCCCACGAGAGAACGGAAGTTAACGAGTCCCTTTTATGCGGCTGACGATGCCTGCTTGACTCTCTTGGCTCTTTGGACATGGTGACTGATGGTTCCTTTTCTGTCTTTTTGTTTGTGACCGATAAGGAATCCGTTGGTTTAGGGTAGGATACAAAAAAGGAGGGGTGCCGGCTAAAGCGCTTTGTGCCAGCAAGTATATATCGTAAGGTGACAGCAAATCCAATCACCTGAGCGGTCCCTGAATGGACTAAAGAATCCTGCGAGAAGGAGAGGGCCTGAGTGGTTTTGAAAAAGTGGCTCGGGCATGTTTAGGTCAAAACTAGGACGACTTCACATCGCGATGAGCCATTGGGATGGCACTGTATGGTACGCGGGGAAGCCAATCACGGCGTGCAGCCGCGCTTTTTGTGCTGGCTGTATGCCATTTGGCATCACTGGATGAGATAGATGACATAGGTAGTCGTCGACTCTCAGAACGTACTGGATACCGGGTGAAGCGCCCGGAGAGCGGATTGCTAAGAAAAAAAGCAAAGTCAACAAAGTCTGTAAATACTTGAGGTTGGTGTGCCCCTGAATTGGCCTCGACTATCATGGGCATCCCAGCCTTTTTTGTGCCAACAAACACACATCCAGAACGCCATTCCTCTCTGTTGTCTCCTGATGGCAACCAATGGATAGGCAATGAGCGCGTACCCGATGGATCTTTCTGTTTCTCTGTTTCCGAGTGATGGGTAAGGGCGCCAGTTGGCAGCAGTTCATGCGGCCAAGCTAGCACTAGTAAGCAGCAGCAAGCAGATCCAAGCAAATCCAGACAAATCCAACACTTGTTTCTGGTGGTACAGAATGGAGCCAGGAGTTGTAGAGATTGTGTCATTGGTGGTGCGAGCAACAGCAAGTCGAGGCACTCATTGGCGCGGCCAGCAGCAGCTAAGCAACCGAAGGCGGAGTGAGCGGAGCGCAGCGATTTGGTACACGTGTTGAACGCATTCTCGTAGAGGCCGTGAGCAAACAGGAACTAGAGGTGATAGTGTGCGGTCGAAGAAAAACATGAAACCCGACTTTCTGTGTTTCGGTGAGATGGATGAAACATGTGGTTCTCAGCCGTGATCAGTTGTGCCCAAACTATGTAGGTAATGTCGGCCGCTTCTGCCGTACAACTGAACCACAAGCAAGGCAAGTGACTCGGTAGGCAGCGGTAGTGATAGTGGACGGAGAAACGGAGTGACGGAGTGACGGAGGTTAGCCGACCGGGTGTAGTGACCTTTTTGATTCGGATCCGCTCAGGAGCCGAAGAGACCTGGACCGAGGATGTCAGGACGGGATAAGCGGGCTTCTTCACCGATGGACTCGGCCGATGGACCCTGCCGCGTTCAGCCCCGGTGCTCTCAACTTGAATGAATGGCTGCTGCCGAGCCCGACCGCCGGTCCCAAAACCATCACTGCGAAATTCCGAGGCAATGAACCAATCGGCGGACTCTCGCTCCAGACAACGGGAATCTTCCCTCTTAGTAATATTTCTTATCTTATCTGAACCTCGCAAGGTCCTCAGGATACCGCATATCTACGGCTACTCTCGGCCCAATTGACGTCAAGAGGTCAAATTCCGTACTTTTGAGTGATGGGAATTCCAAGCTACCAATTCGTTGCATTTCACCGCATCTTACACTAAATACGTCGGAAAGATCAATGACAATCTGTGTGTTATGTGAGTCTTGTTGATCTTACGTACCTGTAACAACCCCTCTGTCGTGACGCCATGAGCAATTGATGGTGATGATAATGACTCTTCTGTTGGAGTTTCAGGGGTAAACTGAAGGGCGCGCCAATGTGGACCCAATTTGCTGGAGGCTGCGAACTCGGCGGCAAGGGTCCGTTCCAACCGACATTTTTCTCCTCCCACGGCAAACAAAAGTTGTGTTGATACGACCTCCATGACTCAACATCCATCTTCAATTTACAATGAATGTCTGGTCGATTACAATGGCCTCCGTCTTCGGTGGTTGGAATCTGCACAACAAACGTGGCAATGGGGCGGCATTGACGATCCGACCCCTCCTGTGCTCCAGGTTCCTTTTGCTCGGGTTAAACAATGTGGACAAATAACGTGGGAGTTACATCGATCCCAAACGAGGAGGTTGTTGAAGACTGAGACATTGATGTAAGCTGCGCATATCTGCGGCACATCGCTTGTCCAAGGCCGCGGATAGACACAGCGCACCTATGCGCCGTCCCTTCGAGAATCTTGGACAACTTTTCTTTTTACCCACATCTCGAAAAATCCCCACCTGACCTCTTGTTAATGAAAATCCATTGGTCAATGGGTCAGACATAACCAGTGTCAGGACTTGGGAAAGAAAAAAGAATGACTCCGGTCCACGAGTGATCCCGGTCTTTGTTATCGGTCCCGTCCCGTATCTGGGCCTCGGGTCCCCCAACCCTCCGTCTCCATCTGTCTTTTCTCTCCCGTGGCGTTGCCGTCTCATGATAAAACCTTTTCCCCCCCCCATCTTGACATTTTTCCTCTCTCTATACCTTCTCTTCATACCATCCCAACTCCCGGTACCACTACGCCCCCAATAATTCAAAATGGTGTCTCATTCCGAATCCCCCAAGGAGGACCTTTCTGCCGTTGCCCTCGAGCACACCATCGACGAGGCCAACGCCCTCATCAACGGCACCTCCGATGTCCCCAAGATCCAGGAGCTTGATGCCTCCAAGCTCGTCGTCACCCTCGCCGACCCCAATGCCCGCCAGGTCCCCGACGAAGCTACTGCGAATGCTGCCTCCGAGACCATCTGCACCGACCACATGGTCACTGTCTCCTACAACGTCGAATCTGGCTGGGGCATCCCCGAGCTCAAGGCCTACGGCCCCATCTCCCTGATGCCCACGGCCTCCGTCCTTCACTACGCCACCGAGTGCTTCGAGGGTCTCAAGGTCTTCCGCGGCTTCGATGGCAAGCTCCGCCTCTTCCGCCCCAACCTGAACGCGAAGCGCCTGCTCATGTCCACCCTCCGTATCGCCCTCCCCGGCTTCGACCCTGTCGAGGTTGAGAAGCTCATCGCCAAGCTCGTTGCCGTCGATGGCGCCAAGTGGCTCCCCAAGGACCGCCCCGGCTCCTTCCTCTACATCCGCCCCGCTGTCATCGGCACCCAGCCCCAGCTCGGCGTCCAGGCCCCCAAGCAGGCCCTCCTCTTCATCACTGTTTCCTTCATGCCTCGCATGGACAGCCCCGCCGGTGGCATGCGCCTTCACACCAACCCCGAGGATATGATCCGCGCTTGGGTTGGCGGTTTCGGCTACGCCAAGGTCGGTGCCAACTACGGTCCTTCCCTCCTCGCTACCAACGAGGCCAGGGCCCGCGGCTTCCACCAGATCCTCTGGCTCTACGGTAAGGAGGCTTACTGCACTGAGGCTGGTGCTTCCAACTTCTTTATCGTCTGGCGCGCCAAGGAGTCCGAGGGTGGCAAGCTTCAGCTCCTGACTGCTCCTCTTGACGACAAGCTCATCCTTGACGGCGTTACCCGCCGCTCCGTCCTCGAGCTCGCCAAGGCCCGCCTTGCTGGCGAGGTCGAGGTTGTCGAGCGCCGCTACACCATCGATGAGGTCATCGAGGCTGACAAGGAGGGCCGCATTGTCGAGGCTTTCGCCGCCGGTACTGCTGTATGTTACTCGTCCCCCCCCCCCCCCATAGCTCATCTTTCCGCCCAAGCACGTACTAACTTTGCCGTTTACAGTTCTTCATCGCCCCTGTCTCCCAGATCCACCACCGCGGCACCGACGTCCACATCCCTCTCGGCGAGAACGACTCCGGCGTCTATACCACCAAGATCAAGTCCTGGATGAAGGACATCATGTACGGCAACGAGCAGCACGAGTGGGGTGTCGTCATCAACGAGGAGTAAGCCTGCCCAATACACCCACATAGCGATCTGATATCCCCCCCCCCTTTGGACCATCGACCCTAGCGAGCGAGGGATCTTCCAACTCCGGCCCCCCCTTACTGGATTCCTGGATTTTCTTTTTCTTTATCGCTGTGCAATGTCTCTTGTCATTTGATTGTTTTTGGAAACCAAGCGTTTGCTTTGCAAAAGAGTTGGGAAAAGAACAAGGATTATTCACACGACACTTGATACAAACAGGGATGAGGCTGTCGCTGGCCAAAAGAGGAAGAGAGAGCAGAATGAGGAGGCAAAGCGCGAGTAAACCTCGCTCGCTCCTCTTGCCTTTCATCGACCACTACAAAGAAGGACGACCGCCTATCTAGAGTGGAGGTTTAGAAGACTGAACAACAACAAAAACAAAACGTACGGATGACGGTACCTGGTATGCATAGCATTTATATATGCGAGTGCATGGAGCCATACACAAAAGAGGAATGTTTCTGCATTTCAAATGCATTTCAAATGCAGTTTAAAGAGCAAAAGCAAAAGCAAAAGCACCAAAAGCATGCAGGGAAGAAAAAGAGCGGCACGTTTGGGCGTTTTGGGTTTTCGACATATTCCCTGGAGGGGATGTTAAGTGTAGAGAGATTTCTTCGTCTTTTTTTTTTTTTTTAGAAGCGTCTGTATACCCGGAAGAACGAATAAAGTCAACAAAGATTAGCTCTGTCCCGTTTGTGAAAGATGTGTGGTGCAAGGACCTTTAATATGCAACTCGGCTGGGTAGGTAGGACAGGCAGTTAATCAATTACTTCCTTATCTACCTGTCTACCACCGGTTAAATAGACATGAGGTCGTTTTAAGGGTCAGTCAAACCTTACCTACCAAACCTTAGCAGTGCTAATGACAACGTGCAATCACAGCATCGCTTCCAGGTTACACAGAGACATGGACATAAGACGAAGTAACGGAACATGTAAATATAGACGCAACCAACGCTGTGAAAACCTGAAAATTCTGTAGATCTTTCCAACTCAATCTCGACGTCTCCGTATGTCTCTGCACATGCCCAGCTGATATCATCAAACAGAAAAAGAAAGAAACCAATTTCTTCTACATCCGTCTATATCTCTCTCTCTACCTACCCTCCACCACCACCACCTACCACATTTTGGTTTTTACCCACCTACAACTAATCATCACGCTCATGTCCCTTCCCACCCAACATACCCTCACTCGGCCCTCCGGCCCTCCTCCTCCTCTTCCCCCACACCTCCTGACACCAATCACTAATTCTATACCCCCAATGACCCGCCACCAGCGCACCACTGATGACATTGACGACCTTGATGATGAAAACCAAAAACGAGTCCCGTTCCTCCTCAATGTTCAGCAGAATCGGCTCAATGTCGTACTTGACAAAGATGCCCGGGATGATGCGCTCCGTGACTTCCTGCGACTGCTCCGTGACGGCGTACTGGTTCGTGACGATGGATTTGCCTGACGACGAGTAGACGGTGGGGACGACAGAAATAAAATACTGGAACTTGTGGAAGTTGGCGGAGGCGATGTTGACGGTTTGGTCGAGCGGGTTGACGAGGGAGGGGAGGAAAGGGCCGAAGGAGAGCTCGGAGATGATGTGGGAGAAGTTGAATGCTGTTTTTTTTGTGGTTATTGTTAGTAGTTGTTGTTATGGAAAATAAAGTTGGATGGGATTTGGGGGAGGGGGGGGAAAGGTAAAAAGAAAACAAACCAGAATGATCCAAATGCTGGCCAAACTCCATATATCCATGCCCTTTAGCCGTAATATGAAAGTCGCCCTGGACCTTATTCAACTCCAGACTTCCAAACACCCTACAGCTGTCCGGCGTCGCCCCCCACAACCGCGGCGTCCTCGCCCACTTGGCCTTCCGCCTGCCCAAAGAAACAATATCATGCACGTGCTCCTCCCCAAACCCTTCGTCATGCCCCTGCCCCTGCATGTACCCCTCCCCCGTAACCACCTTGCCCTGGGCGTCCCGTCCCAGCTTGTGAATCCCCTTGTTGTCGACCCAGTGCTGCCACACCGTCGGGTCGCGATGGAGCCTCGAGGCGGCCAGGATGCGGTCGCCCGCCGCGTCTTGCACGTTGATGTGGATGTCTTGGCACTTCATCTTCACGACAATGTCGAGGTTGATGTCGAGGGCGTGGGAGACGCCCTTTTCGACGGCAAAGGTGTGCGATTCCGAGCCGCGCCACCAGCGGGAGGCTTCGGACCAGAAGAGGATGAAGGAGACGAGGGCGACGAAGACGGTCCATTTGCCGCCGGCGGTGGTGCGGGTTACGTATTGGGGTTTGGATTTGGCTGTGTAGTAAGTAGGACTTTCATGTTAGTGATTTGAAGATGTATGAAAGCGCATTGAACGTAGGAAGGAGGGGAGGGACGTACGGAAAGCGTCAAAGGCGCTGACTATGCTCCCCTTGGCGCCAAAGGCGTCTTCGTCTAGGTGACGCTTCTCGTCGTAGCCGTTCATCTTTACGTATATGTGTTTGTGTATCGTAATCGGAGTTGCGAAAAGGTATGTCTGGTCTGGTTTCGTATGTTGGATGCGATTCAGCACTGCAATCCGTCCCGGTGTTGTTGGTCTCCCCTTCTTCCTCTGCCACTTGTCAGGGCGGCGGCAACCCAAGCTGTCGGTTGGTGGTGACAGTGACCACTGTTTTCCGTTTTTGGAATTTTTTTTTTTTCGATTCCAATCTCCAGCGGATTTCTGATCCTGAGCTAGTACCGCATTGGCGTTTTATCGAAAAGTAATTTGTCGTCGAGACCCCGATGGTGTAGTTCCGGAAGGACACAGCCGGCTACTGCTGCAGGTAGCTCTTGTCCTTTGGGGGAAATTGCGAATGCGCCCACTCAGCTAATTCGTCATCCGGTTCGCGAGGATTGGCTCGGTTGGACTAAACAAATCCACTCCCTGCTGTGGAAAGAAAGATGATGATGAATATTCAAGCTATGTACACCAAGCACTAAAGAAAGAAGAAAGAAGTTCTATGGAAAAAGGGTGGTGATCCTGGCGGCTGAAAGACACCGGGCGTTCGTTCCCTTGCATGGATGCCATTCGGAGGACATTCATCGATGAGGACAAGTGGACGTTGGTCCCCGCGAACCGATCCGCCGTGACTTGGCGTTTGGCCGTAGATCCCTGTGTGCCTGACAGGGGCCTGTTACGGGAACTAGGCTGGAATTAGCTCGAGCATGCGCATGGCTGGTGGGAACCCGTTTGCCATACTTAACCCTGACCCTGACAGACCTGTCTTGCTTTACCCCTGAATCGTCCTCCTTTGCGTGCAAGTCGTCAACAACATCACTCCGTTACCGTTACATGACATTTTGTCTGGCGCTCGTAACAACTTCTTCGCCGGCATATGAAGGGAATCCAGGATATTATTTGAGGGTCTTTACGTGCTTGTTCGCATGTCCAGTTCTCTAGACCCCTTGTTTTGTCCGGTTGTCTTTCATTGAATTTCCGAGCATATATCACGGTGCTGGTTACGATCTCTATGTATCTTTACGTGCTTTCAACGACTCCTATCACGGCAGTAATCCGTTTTCAAACCCGTCTCCCTTTTTGAATGTTATGACTCCGTAACTGTCTGTCCTTCTCATGTACCTCATAACATTGTTGGCCGTTCAAGGCTTGGTCTCTGATGTATTGGCTTTGTGTCCATGTTGTTCAAGGAAGTCCGGACTTTATGGATACGAGGTGTGGGCGTGGTATGTTTTTAAAACACTCCCATGGAAATTTACTTGGTTTAAATCTCTTGGTCAACATATCCAAGCGCTTTTGTACCTATCCAGTTAGCCCCCCGTTTTGATGAAGATGACCTAGCCCTATCTCCAGTGTGCTATCTTAGATACCCTTGATGATATTGGTGAGTGTTCACATCTACATTTTATTTTATGGGCGTTTAAGATTGTTGGAACAGCTGTGATCAGGATCACATCGCAATCTATCAACAAGAAAAAAACAAGTCCTAGACTGTATCTGCATCTTGTAGAAGACGTCACGTTAGAACAGAAAAATAGAAGTCAGATAGAGAGCTTGAGCATGTATTATACTTCATGTATTCTATGTATGATACCATACATTTTGACCTGTTAACCTTTTACTCCTCTCTACTCGCTTGGAGAGACACAATTTTAGGGAATTTCATCCTTTGTCGTTCGCGATGACAAACAAGAACAAGAAACGATCTGGCAGACCGCCGCGCGGTCAACCATTTGACTGGATTGTTACTACTAAATGATGGAGAGCTTACCTCGTTGACAGGCCGAGATGTGGTACTTCTCATTGCCGTGAATCCCAGTGGGATAATGACTAGGAAACTCCTCATGCCCATTGCGGTGACCACAAACATATTCATTGCACCTACCCGATAGCTCCTTGACTAAATCCCGAAAATCTTTTGACGGGAGTTCTAGCCTTTCTCGTCTCCTGGATGGATTTACGAGAAGATAACCGGAGGCAACTTCCTTTGACATCCCGCTATCAATGCAGCGCGCTCACCGGGCCCCTTCTCCTCGAACAAATATCAACCTTCATCCCTCCTGCAGCTCAATCTGGAAGTTACTTCCCCACCAGCCATCGAAACACTCCCGCTCAGCTGGGAATCCGGCATCTTCCCGTCTTCAGCTCCGTAACTCCTACGACAAGCAGTACCCGCCAAGAAGGTTTCCCCGCCATACCTGAAGGTACCGCTTGCTCTACTTATCCTTTCGAACCGCGGAAGGGCTCCGTGAGTACTTTCTCATCCCCCAATTACGCAAGCAAACATACTCAAGAGGGGAAGGCACGACGTACCTGGACCCGCTCACTCCACTACCTTCCCATTCTTCCTACCTTCACCCAAGGTTTGTGTCAGATTTTCTTTCTCGGAAAGTTGCCAAGCATCTGGCCACACTTCTCTCTCCTTCCATCGGTGTCTTGTCTCTCTCCCACGAAGCCAGTACCTAAAACCGGCAATCTCTTCCTCGATCTGTCTCAGCTGGCTCGTCGTCGAATAGTCACCATCCGGTAGCATACCCAACAGCGTACACTCTACACACTTCCAAGGGTGGACGCGTCCAGAGAACACGTATAATACTCGGTAGGTATATTGACAGGAGCGCTCATCTTTCCGCATTACTAACAAGTGATGACTAGCATTGCGCTATCCAGTCCAGGCGGCCCTAGTCGCGGATCTAACATGACGGACCGCGACAAGAGTGGCCAATCGGCCGCCGACGAAGAGGAGCAGAGGAGAAAAGCCATTCTGGCAAAGGCCATGATGGATGATCTCGGCACTGCTCGTGTCGAAAACCTGCCGTTGGAGGATGTTGACCTCCCTCCTCGTCATGGTCGTCATGATGGCCGGGGACACTCCCGTCTTACGATGCCTCGGCCTGCTCCCGCCGTGTCTGATATCTGGGCAGAGGCCCAACGACAGGGCGTTTTCAACGATGATGACGCTATTGCTGTGCGAGAACTTGATGATCTTGGAGGCGGAAGAATCTACGCCACCCGCCAGCAGGAAGTCAGCGCTTTGGCTAGCCGCCTCGTTCGTGGCGTCAGAGATCAGTACGTATCCATCCATTCCGAACACTGGATGTATGCTTGTGTTTTGTGTTAAATCTTCGACTGACCTTGCCCTGATAGTGCTCAAAAAGTATTGAACCCCGAGCTGGACAGCCGCCTTGCTAAACAATACCATGGCCGCGGACGCGAGATACCGCCAAGCAGAAAAATCAACATTGGCAAAGACATGAAAACATCCACTCTCGGTGTCCTTCATCACGCATCTCAGCCGGTTAGGCAATTCCCCCCTAATTACCGCCCATCTTCTACATCACCCCGTCCATTGACTTCCACAAAGCCCCTTCAACAAGTCTCTTCCAGTCAAGGACTTTCGTCTTCCCGGGTTCGAGTTGCATCTTGTGCATCTTCTACCCCGCCTTTCAAAGAGACCTGTCGGACTACTTCGGTCCATTCTACTCGTCACGCAACTATCAGTCAAGGACCCCGTCATCCACCTGTCAACCAGGCTCAAACACAGCCTGGCCTAGCTACCGCGTCTACTGATTCACGCCAAAGCTCTGCGAGGATCCGGCAACCGTCTACGCCTACCACTCAAGGCCCAGCAAGTCAGCAACTCCTGACTTTGGGCAATGAGCATAATGTTCCCCCTTCGGAGAATGAATCTTCTCCACTTTCGCCAGAGCTGTCTAATGTTCTCTTCAAATGCGAAGTTGACTTTCCTAATTCAACACGTCTACCTAACAGAACGCTTGTACCCTCCATGGTTTATCTCTCTGCGGCCGGAAAACCCCATTTGGGGTTCTTCACACTGACTTGCGAAGGCAAGCAGGTCTGCCAGTCGCCTATCTCTCAATACTACCATCATACTATTGACTCTGGATCGCGACAACTGATAATTATTTTCAGAGGCCAAGAGGGTTATACTAGCAGTCACATAGTCAACTTCATGGCGTATATGGACGCGGAAGATTTTCACAGGACACTCGCCTGTCTCCGTGCTGGCAAATATCTGGACCAGGTCAACGACAACTCCAGGCAGATGTTGGAGGCTACCATTCAAGAGGCAGCTCCAACTACCGGGGAGGCATCCCCCACGCCGACTCCTCGGAAACCCGTGTCTCAAGCTCGAGCGGAACAAGCAATCACGACAGATTTTGACACGGTCTCAAGACAACCATATGCACCAAATTCAACCACAACCCAACGTGCAGAGAACCAGGAGATACTGGTTGATACGCTTATTGACTTGGACACTTTGGATGACGCTCCATCGACAGTCCAGCCACAGTATGCTCAATCTGAAGCTGCGGAGCTACTCTCTACTCTTGATCCGTTTGACTATGAGCTTGAATATGTCGACGATCAGCTTCAGCTCCAGCAAGCGCAACCTGGAGTCACGGAACATAACTATGGGCTTGATATTGTCAAGCAGGAGTTTGTTGATACATACCGATTACTGTTGCAGAACATGATTAAGGTATTGGGTGAAATGCCGAGCAACAGGACAAATCGCGGTGCTTCTACGATGATTGAAGGACTCCAGACATTTGTGACGAATCAAGCAATGACTGATGAATGCGGTCTCGATGAATCAACCAAAAGAGAGCTTCTGAAGGAGGTCTGGGGCGACTCTCAACCTGTGGATACCGACGATGTTACCAACGACATTCAATCAGCTCCCAATTCTCTGCCAGATCGCCCGGAAACTCCCAGACCTCCCCCCCAGACCGCAAAAACCACTTCTCGTGAGACTACTAGAGCACACTCCCCTGTGGCCGCTACGCATACTCGCCGCCATGTATACCAACTTCCGTTCCTTGTGTCCCTTTACGACAACCGTTTGCAGCCTCCCCACTGGCTCAGTGAGCTGGGTTTTATGCCCGCATTCTCTAGAAGGAACCAGCCCCCCTCGACTTGTCAGAGCTTGGAAGCTACGCTTACAGCCACGAGGCCTGCCACTCCGCTTCCAGCGGCTACAATTCTGGCTCCTGATTTTACCAGGAGCAGAGCCAATCACGCCTGGGTGATGGCAACAGAGGCCTCAGAGACCGTAGAGCCTACGCCCATCATAACTTTCGAGTCAACGACTCAAGGTGTGCAAGCAGAGACCCAGGTATCACAGATCAGAGAGCCTACATCGGTAGTTCCCAATGAGACAACTGCGAGTCTATCCCATGAAGAGCACGTAAATGCAGATATCTGCAGTGAACCCGAGCTCATCTCTTTGGTCACTCCGAAGCCACCAAGGCCTCCACCAACACAGATGAATGTTCGTGGCCTTCGAAACTCATTGTGGGCTAGACCTGATGATCGTCTTGAGACCGAAGGAGTCTTTACAGGTCCTCAATTCTTGACTAGTGCCACCCTTCGAGCGCGAGCGCAACTTGATCCACAGGCCCCAGTCAGTGCTACTCCTGCCGAGTTGGCGGAAATGTTCTCTGGTAGGCCCTCTACTCAGAGTATTGAGCATGTCACTCCTCACATTGCACCTGGTGTGCAAAACGATGGACCCATTTCAGTGTCTAATCACCGGCCCGCCACCCCCGCCGACAATACTTCAAATGTTGGAGGACCGGCTCCTCAGGATCGAACACCTCTTTCAACCCAGCGTGTCGTTAACACACCTATTCAGCAGCCAAGCTCCGTCATCACACCGCCTGCTCAATCGCAGTATCCGGTCATCTCTAGCAGTCTTTCCAACCATAGCCTGGCTAGCTCAGGGTATGCGACTAGTTCGATGCCAGAGAGTTCCTCCAAACCAGGTCCTCCTCAACCCGAGCAATCTGCTTCTTCTAGAAGCTCCACCAACCCTGGTTTAGCTGGGTCTAGGTTTGCTAGCAGTTCGGCACCGGAAAACTCTAATGGTACCGACTTGCCCGTTGTTCAAGCCCAATCGCCGGCTCCTGTTTTCGAGGCCCAACCGACGGCTCTCGCTCCTAGACCTATCAACCGCGGCTTGGCCGGATCGAGATTTGCTTCTGGCAAGGTGCTATCCAGCTCTGGTATCTTTACGGGTCACTACGCTCGAACGCAGCCACATTGAGATTTGGCAGTCCAAGGGTATATCGAGAAGTACGGGAACCGCGATGATTCGACATATGAGAAACCCATACTTGACAATATCCTGAAAACGCGGCGAAGGGGAAGGCAACAAACAATTCATGGATGGAATATTGGAACTAGGTTTATTTCATTTCCTTTTTTATTTTGCTGCTTTAACGTCATAATGCAAGCGATATGAGAGGATGGTAGTATGACATGACATAGATGAAGCAGTGTGGAAGGGGGAAGAATTTAGAATGCGTAAAGAACCACAAAATAGCTTACATGGATCAAAATCCAAACATATGGCGGACAATGTAGAATAATGTAATTATTAGACTTCAACTGCTATCCCAAATGCTTGTGAGGTGCTTTTGGTGACAGGGAAATGATTGAGTCGGAGGTTGTGCGAGTGGGAGAACTTGTGAGCGGCAAAGGTCAGCACCGTATCATCAGAACGCAAGTAAAGAAGCCCATTGCAAATTGAGAACATCTTGGTTTTGTTCTTGGAGGACGGAGAGGAAGGGATGGAGAGGAAGCAAACATGGTATTGTAGCGGATGCACACCTGGCTCCCATCGATATGAACACCAGTGTCACTCCCACCCCAACGCAGACTTTGATCACTCAAAAGCACATACAACGACACGCCAGTTTCTTGTCCTAAACCCATGGTATCAATCGCTCCAGATATAAAGTGTAACTATTTCTTTTAGTCCCTCTTTCCACTTCCCAAACGTTTTCGTCACCCACCACTTCCATCCCCACCACCATTTCCATTTCCACCTCCACTCCCACCCCCAGACCCATTCCCAGACCCCAAACCTCCCATCCCCGCCGTAGTCCCCAGAAAGAAATCCAGCCCATCCGAGTCACTCCCCGGCCCTCCACCACCCCCCAGCAGCATTTCATTTTCCGCCAACTGCTCTAGCAGACTCAAAAAGGGGTCCTTCTCTTCTGTCCCAGTGCTACTACCCATGTCACTCTTCGGCGTTGGCTTGTTGTCGCCGGTACTACCAGCACCGGCCGGGTTCTGATGAGTGTCATCGTCTGGGTTCCATAGTAGTTGTGATGGGCTGGAGAAGGCGTTGGTTGGGAGGTCGCCGAACATTGGGTCGAAGTGGTGGTGGTTGGTGCTGGGGGTGGAGGGGCGTTGTTGTTGTTGGACTTGGAGGTTGGAAAAGTTTAGTTGTTGGGGGCTGCTGAAAGGGGAGTTTGGAAGGTTGGGGGAGAAGGAGGAGATGCCTTGGCCTAGGGTTATGGAGTGGGAGCGCGGGTGGGTGTTGGAGGAGGGGGTGAGGGAGGAGAAGTTATTGATTGATGAGGAGGTTGTGTGTGAGGGCGCGATGTTGGTGTGAATTGGGGAGCCTAGTAGCATGGAGTGGAACTGTGCTCGTTCGTGTTGGATGTCATGTTGTTGTGCTAATGATGGAGTGTGAGGTATTCCCCCGGGGGATGGGTGAAGGCCGCCCAAGGAGGACAAGGGGAATGTTGCCGTGTGGGGGTGGGATGGTGTGGGAAGGCCGGTGCTGAAGTTCCCGTTTCCGCTGATGGATAGTAGACTCTTGATATCTGGCCGTTTTCTCCCCGAAGGTGCGGTATTCTTCCTCTTTAGATTCGGTCTGTTGAGCGCCGACTCACCAGCGCCATTGCCGGCCAGACGAGGCGCATACAAGTCGTGCCCAGGATATGTGTCAGTCGTAAAGTCCACTATCACGTCGACCAGACTCAAGTTGGCCGCATCAAAACTGAATGACTGTCCTCCTGAACCACCGATGTTGGCATATCGATCGAAGAAATCTTCCAAATGGAAGACTGGAGAGTATCGGATCGAATTGTTGGCAACACTCTTGACAAGCTCCGCGTGAGCATCGTATATACTCTGTAGTGTTTCGCGCTGATGCTGTACACTGGCCCACGAATACCGCAGTTCGCTCAGCTGTTGCATTTCCCGAGATAGAAGCTCCGGCGAAGAGCTGAACACATTCATTTCTCCCGTTATCCCATGTCTGCTGTAGTGGACGCCATGGACATGTACCGTTCCAGCCGTACATACACAGTAGCCAACAAACGCTGGCCACTCGATAGACGCCATCCGTTTTCCGAGTTCCACGAGTTCGGCAATGGCGTTGGCGTGTAGAAAACACATGTTGGTGGCCTCAATTTGCCAAGATTGATGCTGTCCTGATCCAGCCAGTTCGGAGAGGTCAATCGGAAGAAAGGGTCGGTATATCAGACAATGAACCAAATGGTAAATGAGTTTGCTCAGAACGAGCACGGTTGAGTCTGTGTGACCGAACAAGGAATGTAGGCTGGAAAATGCATCTTCTGTCCCAGAAGCCCAGACATCAAGGTCCTTTCGGATCTTTGACAGGTTGGAGAGCGAGTGCCATGGAAAGTGCGAATCGCCTTTAGCTCCTCCAGATGCCAGATATTGATTCGTAGCACCGAGAATTCGGGCAATATCGATAAGCAATCCGTTGCTTCCTTGCGATCTCTTCCCACTCCCATAGAAGTATTGCGAATTCGAACCACTCTGGAAGAAGTCCCCTTCAACGGGCAACGCTGCTGGACTGAGGGACCAACTCGGGAGCCTCAACAAAATTGTATTGTCCCTAATCAGAGATGGCCTCTTTGAACCGGAGACCATGAACCTGTCGAGTAAGTAGCAGCTCCAGAACAGTCGTCTTCGCGTTTCTCGTTCGATAGGGGTAACTCGGGCATCGATGTCCATTTCACGGTGGAGCTCTAGAGCCATGGCCATTCCTACAGCGTTTGCTAGTACAAGTTAGCTTTAGAGGAGGGCACGTGTGCTTGATGTAGAATCATACTCAGAAGCATATATGCCTTTTTCCCTTTCCCTGCGGCGGTAAAGGCCGTTATCAATAGTAACAAGGCCTGCAGAGCATCCACACTCGGTTCATCCGTGTCTAACTCTGACCTGGAACGAGCGGCGTAGTCTTCGCTGAGCTTGATCGCGGATTGGTATCCTTTTGGGTGAGGTGTATACCTTGCGGCCACAGCACAAACAGCATGTAACAGATAGTTTGTGACTTGGTGCAGCTGAAGACGTTGGCGGAATGTCGACTCGTCAAGTATGTGGAAAGGCTTGGCGTGAAAGCGAGTGAAGTATGTGTCGTACAAAACGGTCGGCTGGACTTCTGGCATTGATATCGATTGCTGCTCGACATTCTGTGCCCTTGCTCTGTTTGTTAGCCGCCATTGATCCTCACTCGGAGCTCTACATTGCACTCACTGACTAGGAGATTGGTGAAGCTCTTTAGAATCGTGTGGTCGAGGAGAGTCCAGCGGGCCATCCTTTGGGATTTGTTCCCTTTGGTTCGTACTGGTGCTAGTTGACGTTGTGGGAGACAAAGAATCGGCTACAACGTAGGGTGTCTCTGGGACTGCTGGCGTTTCTGACTCCCCCTTTTCCTTTAATTTTGCTTCCAAGCCATCCACTCGCTTCAGTAATGCCTCCAAGACATCGGTCTTTGGGCCCCTCTTCTTGGGTACAGCGTCTATGATGAAAATTACCTGTCAGCGTTCTCTGCTCGGCCTTTTAGGTCTCATGACCTTCAGGAGCCGCGGATGGGGCAAATATTTGGGTATGACAACGCACCATAGATGCATGGACATTGGAAGATTTGACAGGCTTCACAGGCCGGTCGAAGGCGGTTGCATTTGATCTGTGAAACCCGGCCCGGTTAGCTTGGTTGTGTTCCCAGGCTACTGAGCACGTGCGGAGGGGGCCTATATACCTTGCGTTTTCGACATGACTTGCAGTTCATGGATTCACGTGGCTCATTGCTGAGTCGGCGGGCAGGCAACCGCTCAATGCCAATCTGGGGACGAGGAAGAGACATGGCTCCTGGACGAAGTGTGGGAAAAGTGGTGACGGTCCCGGCATCATAGGCCTGAATGCTCAGGACGGTTTTGGTGGGTGGCGATGAAGGTGAAGGTGGAAGTGGAAGCCACAAAGTATTGTTATCGTCGTCTCTGATATCGCATTGTCGTCAAAGGATCTTTGGGCTTGGAGTCTTGCCAAAAATTGGAGGTGATGTAATGTTTGGACCTGGCGAGAGGGCAACTTTGGCCAAAGGCGACAACGTGAAGGATTTCCTCTCTTCCGAGTCTAAGTCTCCCTAATCATACACCAAGCGCGGAGGAGATGGAGGCGCGGATGGTTGTGGATGTCGGCGTTGAAGGATGACAAAACATGATCAAGTAAACTTCAAGATCATGACAATGGCGAATACGAAAGCATCAAGCAATGTTCGCAAGCGAGTTCGTGGAGTTGAGTAGAGAACGAATAGCGAGAGGTTTCAACGCAGGGGACTTGGCCAAGAAAAGTAAAAGTGGTCGAGTAAAGGTGTTTACGGTCAATACCACCTTGACGACGGCCCGGAGTAGCCCCGCATCATCGGTACTGGCAGGTAGTGTAGTGCCGGGTGAGATGCTGGGAATCCTGGAGGTGGAAGTGATGGCAGCTGTGTTCGGTACGGATCGAATTCCGTAGGTAAGTTAGCTGCCCGAAGGCTTCTTGAGGCGAACAAGGGACTCTGGTGGGAAGATGACCGACTGCCTCAGTCAGCAAGCAGAGACGACGACGACACTAGCCGGCCGTGTTTACTCAGACAGGCAAGTCGCCAGATAGGAAGCATGCATCCATCACATCACCGACCACGGGAGTATGTAACGGTTGTTGGGTTGTATCGATTTGCATAAAATGAGGAGAGGCAGAGGCTCGAGAAAGCACAAAACCTGAAGGACATCCATGTTCTCTCGTGTCAGCCATGTCGGTGATGAACATGGGTTCTTTGCGGGGGAGCTGAGGAGTGAGGAGAAAAGGGAGACCGGGGCAGTTGAAAGGTGACACTCCGGGAGTGCGTTTTTACCCTATTCAGAACTTGACTGCAGAAGTACACAGTGTTTCTGACAGTATATTGATCTCTACTGCACTGTAGCCGCAAAACTCCCAGTCACTCGAGTCCAGTCCTTCCGTCCTCAGTTCCTCCAACTTGCAACTTGCATCGATCTCACAGAACGAACTCGGCTACAATAATCTTCCCAACGGAGAGACGGAAAGCCCGAATCTTGAGGTGATGAGGAACGTCATTGATTCCTTCCCCTTTTAAACTCGATTCATCGCATACTATGTACACCTAAAATGACGCTAGCCGGCAAGGTAGTGACCAGGCCATACCCATTCGAAATCGAGACGGTCGACCCAGTCAATGGGACGTCGCAGGCTCCATCCCCTGTTGAACATTCCACCATCCTTTCCTCAACCACCCCTCTGATCTCGCTAACTTTGTTGCTTTTTACCGTTCTTGTCTCGCTTCTTTGTCTTTGATCCTTGAGTCCACGCGTCCTCTGTTTTCTCCAGATCTTCTCAAGCCCAGAACCTTGGGAATCTCATGAGCACCCCGACCGAAACAACAGTCCCGGCCGTTTGACATGACATCCACCGACACTCGTGTTTTCGAGCTCCAAGTGTGGACTATGACAGACACCAAGAGAGACCCTTTCATACTAGAGACCATGTAAACCAGTCTCAAGCCTCACTTTTATCCCACTACCCATCCGCATTCAACTCTTCATAACGATCCACGTTTAGCACCCTTCCTTCACTTATGCCATATCGCCGATTAAAGCTACCTAGGTATGCTACGCTGTCTGCACTACGACAGCACTTGAGCCGCCTGCATACCTACCGAAACCGCACTCTTCTGCTCCTTCCCGGCTTGTCAAAGTGGTCAATACCGGCATGCATGCATCCCACAGCACCTCGCCTAACCTTCCACTCCGGGATAGGTCCTTTTGTTCACTACACTAAACTTGGAGGAAACACGTCTTAGTTTGGGCCCCCATGTACCCCTAGAATCCAACGGTGGACGGAGCATGCGTCACGAGCCTGGGAATTTAGCGGAAGGCATCCCCGACCTCAACACCGTCTCCCCTGGATCCGTCCCGAGATCATCATTTATCGTCACTGCCGCACGAATCGCAGTCCATAGTGCGTAATCAAAGGAGCTATCCCGCAGTGATGATCCTCACCGTCTATAGACGGGTGTCAGGGCAACCCTCGATGACTGCACCCCAGGCCAAGAGGGAGTACGTAACAGCGTTCCAGAGTTAAGAGTATGTGCGGAACCGTCATGCTGACAATTTCCGACATCAGTCACCGACGGGCGATGAGACATAAAGATCGATGTGAATGCTGGCTTGGCAGGGACCATCACATCAAACGGGCGGAAAGCCATGCATTTCTCCAACCTTTTGTTCCGACACCATGCTACAGAGACAGCAGACTGTTGGGTTCGAGTGAGAGAGACCCTCAGGGCTTGAAGCAAAGTCCTGTATGTCTCGGACAAAGCTTGGCGCATCACCAGCGGGAGCTCGGAGCCGAGCCGTCCCCGTCTCTCTATTGCTCACGCTTGCAGTATCAGGGGCAACTTTAAGTTTAGAATAGTGCCCGCTTTTTGACTTCACTAGATACGTCTATATGAAGGGACTGCCAAGCACCCCTGGAAAGGACCAGACAAAGCGTCGCAAACCGCTCCCGCTATTCAGGAGTCCTTCATCAGTTACCAAAGCCTCGGGAACAACCCAAGCACCGCACACTCTAGTCTAAGTCGGGAACTGCCATCCATTCACTGCCCAATCCCAGCTGCCATCCTCTCCTGGCTGTCTTCCATCAGACAAAGGCCCGGTATCTCTATCTATGATCGAAATGGTGCCCTATACCAAGTGACTGAAGGCACAGACTGCCAACGGCGGCGCCATCGTCTCATCATCACGGACTGGCAGTTACCAGCGACCATTCTTGTGCTTTGGCCTCTTCCACATGAAACCATAGCAAGTGCCAAGCCAAGCTGTTAGCTATGTATGTACACACTACACAGGCAAAGACTGAGATGCAGCTCGGAGGATGAGCGACCGAATTGTCGGATCGGGACGGGGACCGCCGTTGGGACGGATGCACATACCGTACCATTCATGCTTTTCCCAAGCCGGTATCGTTGCATACAGTACCCTTACTGGAAGGGATTCATAATCTTGAGGGGCAAGGAATGTCGACAATGTTACCCGTTGGGTACATATCGTCGTGGCTCTATACGCTTCTGGTCCTTTGGGTCACTCAGGCTTTTGAGTATATGAGTCGACACAACAGATACACTTTTTGGTTTGTGCAAGGCATTCATGACTCTCTTTCTGACTCCCAAGTCTTTTAACAGCCATTATTAGGCTGCGTGCGTACATTTCTTTCAGTAAGGAGACCTAGGTAGTTATCATATCAAGTCCAAACCCCTTCGCTTTGCTTCACCGATTCTCATTCATCACTAAGCCAGCGTCCATCAGTCGGTGGGTTGACCATTGTTAATTTCACTAGACCCTTATAGTCCTAAGTTTTGGTAATACTAAACACATACGGCCATAGATAGTGGAAAACTCGGGATCCCGTCCGCTCTCCCATAGATAAGCCACTAATCGCCTGACTAGTAGTTGGGTCGGTGACGACCAGCGAATCCCAGGTGCTGTATGTTTTTTTTTTTTTTTCTTCTCCTGTTTCCCCTGGTTACCTGAATATTTATTCTTTGTGGCGTTCGTTTGGCACCCAGCGATTCTATGGGGGAATTCGTATCCCGTGGAAGAAAGAGACAGTAGGCACCGCCGGGGGCATTTCCTTTTGACGGACGGACTTTATGCTGGAAGTTGAAGACGACGACTTTGGGTGTTCTGGGCAAAATTATTTGAGAGAGTCAGGGTCAAATGCTGGCTAGGCGACGCACGTCCAAGGAAACATTATCGTTTGAGGGAGAGGATCGTGGTTGCTGCTGGAGTAATGACTGGTGATAAAATACTTTCTCAGTGTCTCTTGAGTAGGTATACCTGAGTGTGTAGCCTGGTCGTGAGTGCATGTTGAAGTTCTTCCTTGACAAAGCCTGATCTATATCTCTTGAGTAACGGCATATCATCCGTTCGAGGAACTTGCTTCGTGACCCTGAACAGAAACAAAATCTGATGGATGGTCCTGTTCGTTCCCTTCGAATACTTTGGGGCTTCGTATCGCCAAAGCATCACAACCCTGGACGAAAGTCAAGGGATCTAGCGGCCAACTTTTCGTCTGTTGGTGTCTACAGCTCAAGTTGGTAATGATGAGTTGAAGTTGACAATAGAGTCTCGACAGTGTGGACCGGAAGGCAGGATAGGTTTGTGTGCTGGTTAGACAATATCGTGATGAGGATAGGGCGGCTACGCGCAAATTAGTGGATAGTGATCTTACAAGTGTAAGAACTGAATGAACTAAGCCGACCTCATGCAAGTTGAACTACCGGAGCAATGGTATATGCCTCGTCATGTGGCCGGCAACACGAACGAACGTCGACCAACCCTAGAGCTCATGAAGATAAAGATTCCAGGCATTGTCACTGATCAGACGAGATGTTGTTGGGCTGCCGTAGAATCTCAAACAAGGTGGTCGCTGGTCGAATGCTGAAGCATCCAGCCAGAAGTGCCGATCAAAACAGGATGGTCTTCGGGGGAAGAAAGATGGCGGTGCCGATCAAATCTGATCCTCAGCGTCCCGGAGGGTTGAGTTGTTATGTGACTCCAAGTGCCGTTACACTTCATATTTTCGGAGCGAAGGAACTAGCAACTAGCGGGAACCTTACAATCACTAGCCGGAGGCCTTGCATCGTGACCACCTATGACTATACATGGGTATGATCAACAGGAGACATCTTGCAACGTCATGTGTAGGCTTATTCGACGTTCTCGAGGCATCTAGGTGCCGGTGGTGTCGCTCGCCGTCGGACTTCCCGATTCCAGAAAAAGGTGGTGAATCCAGAGGATCGTCGAGGTATCTTGATCTCTTGTGATGGGTTAAACGACAAGCAGGTGTGTAATGAATAGCAAATATTGAAACCATTGTCATTCAGCAAACGATACAAGGATGAGGAAGATGGTGGGTATGATCATTGAGCCACATGAAAGTAAATGCATATAATGCAACGCCGGGGAGTAATGAACAAAACTGTGGGTGTACCGCGATGAAACGCGACACCAAAACAAAACCCCCAAGAGCGATCAGCTTTCCTTTGCGTGATGATACTTAAGACACAGATCTTGCATTGAGAGAGCGAACCATCGTTGCTAAATCCAGTCTGAGGTCTTCTAAGAAGAAAGACTTCCGACACCAAGGAGTGACGCCGTGTCAAACACCATGCAATATGCTCTCAAGGGCCGAGACCAATAATCTTCGATGTGTCTTTCTTCTATACAACGAGATATGTACAATGCCGGCGTTGATATCGGCGACGGTGTACTATCAGAAACTGGAAAGGTATGTCAGTCATGGTAGCCAACAGTGGCAGACATATGAGGGAGTCTTTGTGTAACTAACCTCCTCGTGGTCGCCACCGAGAATATGCAGATAGCTAGCGGAAGATCACGGGTCTTTTGCACAGAGTGCGTCTCGAGATGTAGATCAGAATGCTTTGTGCGAAGATCAACACATTGGCCGTCCGCTGGCCAGACGTACAAAGCTGTAAGGGACATTCTGACCAACAAGAAGACGCAGCGTTTCGACAGTGGTGAAAGCCATGACGTCCTCAGCACCATAAGCAGCAAAACCGCATTGCTCTGCAATCAATTTAGGATCACCTTTTCGAGGAAACGATCCATCAGCAAGGTCAAGAAAAACCTTGCGAGACGTTGATGGGCCCCGAGAGCCAAAGACGCGGACCAGCATACCGACAAGATTACTCTTCTCCGGGGCTAACGCGCTCACGACCACGAAAGGCGAGGCACCATGATTGGCGGGATTAGCATCATTCGTACGGGCCTTTTGCATACTCTCAAGACTGTCGAAGGGCTCCAGATTGAAATCCCTGGCAACAACTGGCGACGCTTTGAAGCCGACTGTGTAGATCTTGCTCACCATCAGAGCTTTAAGCGCAAGGAGAGAACTGGCAGCATCGTCGGAGTTTGAAGCAAGAACCACGGCGGCACGCCCAGAATAAGCCGAAGGAGCAAAGTCGCGAGTGAGTGTACTCAATATCCCTTTCCAAGCAGCATTTTCGAAGACCAAAACCGTGGTAGGTGGGAGACCGGATTGCGACAAAGCAACGGAACCTATTGACTCGCTGTTTTGGTGACGTCCTGGACTGGACGGTGCTGAGGACGGTGCAGGGGAAGCAGAAAGCGAGCCCTTAGATTGAACCACAATTGTGTCCACCATGCCAATAAGCTTTACTGAATCGCTGAGAATCGGCCCCGTTCCATTGTTGATGGATGCAAAAAAGGCACTATTCGAGATCAAATGCTGAAAAGAAACAGCCGGATAGAGGTAAGCACCACCAAAGTTCTTCTGGTTGCACCACGCTTCCACAGAGGCGAAACCTTTGAGGGGTCTCTCCATGACAGAGAAGTGGTGGGGCAGACCTAGTTCGTTGAAACACTTCCCATAGAAAGGTGCCTGAGGGGTCGATATGCGGCTAGAGGGGGTGTTGATTCCGTATATGTTCTTTCTCGGCAGTTGTCCAAGTAAGGACAAAGCCTGATTGATTTCGGAAGCACTCAACTGACCGGGAGCGGCGATTATCGGTAATAGAGGATGGGTGATGGGTGTGAAAACCCGGTTCAAGGTCCGAGAAAACTGTCCAGTTTCGCCCATGTTGACAGCAGATAGTGGCGGCGCATCGGGGTATTCTGCCTTAATCTTAGAGCGGAAGTACTCCAGTTCAAAGTTTTCGTTGTGGTCGTTAATAATGGCGATCATTTTGACGATATCCGCAAACCGTGCTGATTCCCGGAACGTTGCTTCTGCCCTTGCTGATGGCCACTTGAAAGTCCCAGAGAAGTCGTGAAATGCGGACATGATGCGACTGCTGCCACGCTGCTCATAAAGCCTCCTCCTGATCCTCTCCGGGAGCCATATCTCGACATCGATGTACTCCACTCCCCACTGGATTGCCCTGTAAAGGTACTCGTAGTATAGATCAGGATTGTCCATCGGAAAACGCCCATTTTCGGCCATACATCTGGTGGTGAAGATGATTGGCAGTTCTGTCCTTTGACGGAGCAGCATCACCTGTTCGCCGACATAACTCAAGCTGGGAACCGGAGCATAAGTTCCGTCAGCGAGTGGCTCTTTCAAGAGATCAACCCTGATCTCAACAGCATCTGCACCCACAGTTAGGATATCGATATTCGGAAGGGCAGCATGTACGTCGGGGAAGGTTGTCGAAATGAAGTATGTCCGTGGTTTGGCCATGAGGGTTTCGTGATGATTCAGCTGCCCAAGTGTGTGAGAAACAAAACGTGAAAGGTCCCGTCTAGGACAAAGTGCCTCTGTGTATAGAAATTCGTAGTCACACTGAGCGGAGAGATATGCGTCTGGAGGCATGCCCATGCTGGTACAATGGACGTTGATGGCGACGATCGAGGTCCTGTCCCGAGCTGCAATGTCGGATTTTGCCTGTGTTGCGGCAATGCCAACCACCAAATCCCGATCATCTGAAGAGACGTCTTTGAACCCATTCCTCACCCGGTAAGATTTCCCTAAGACTTCGGCAAATACAGCCACAATTTTCTCCTGGCCCTGGCCAAAAACAATCACGGCTGTTCTCGTATCTCCATTGCGAGGCCCTCTCAGAAGCGGGAGGTTGCCAACCGCCGGCGAAGTTGTCCTTCCCTTGACCAGGTCGATTGCTCGATGAGCAGGAATAGTGCTTGGCACTGGCGCCGATATAAGTGCCGGTGCCGGCTCTGCCTGCTGTATGCTGACCATTTTGTGGATCTGAGCCGAGTTCCACCGAACATGCGAAATGATCCTGATGCCTCGGAGAAGTCGTCCGGTGGGGTGTCCACGTAGATGTTCGTTTGAGCTTATGGTTTTTGTTCAAGGGCACCCGACCACCTGATGCCAAAATCCCACCCAGGAAACCTAGTGCGCATGGCCTTCACGATAGTTGGTTTGGAAGAGGTTTGCTGTTTTCCACGCAGTCCTTCGTCATACGAAATGTTGTTGACGGCAAGAGATTCTTTGGTCATGCAAAGACCGAATTCGCATTGATAACATGTGTTGATGAGGCGAACAAAGGCTGGCTATATCGGAAGTTGATGTCAGACTGTGTTGGTATTCATGTCCTCGGCATCTGGTTCGAATGTCCTTTCAGGCTTTATCGAGTGAGATGCAAGGTGAACGATGAGAGAAGACGCCAGACAGAAAAATGATGAAAAGGTTCGGCACAGATACGGATCAGGGGTCGCTGCTCCAATCGATATTCTGATGTATGGGATGAAGTTGATAAGAAAGGCCAAGCTCCAAGTATCGGTTGTGGCGTCTTCAGCGGGGCCCAAGCAAGCGGTGGAAAACAAAACAGCCGCGAGTGGTGCAGCTGAGGTAGATCAAGGTAGCATCCGTCAAGACGGGGGAAAAAAGGACAATGTCAGGAGCAAAGTCAGTAGGTCGGGCGAAGGTAGATGATGCGTACCAGTGAAGCTCCGGATTGTTGTGGCCTTTGGTCTTATCAACTTCTCTCACCAGCCCCGGGGATATCGGCCTCGAACTCAGTCGCAGTGCCAAGCAAGGTCAGAACAAAACATTCCGCCGAGTGCTTGGTTGGTTTTGCCGTCTGAGAAGACCCCCCTTTCCACAGCCCGAGACTGTTGGATCAGCCGTCAAACCCAGCCAGGGCCATGCAATCAGCATCCACGGATTGTCGACGGATTACCGATGAAGCGCGTGCTATGTGGCCAGATAGACCAGGGGGTTGGCCGGGCGGATAGCGCGCGGGACGGGGTGGGAGAGAACTGGGAGGACCAACTGGGAAGACCAACTGGAGAGAGATAGGCTGTCTAGTGGAGAGACTTCAAGTGGTTCTGGACGACCGAGACACTGGAGCAAGTGCCTTGTACCTCTCTGTCTCTTGACTGGAGGGAAAACGTGGGAGTGAGGTACTTGGTGCAAGTTGGAGATATGTAGGAGAGGAGGCGGCTGGTTGCGAGATGTCCCACCACCCTTGACTCCAGATCTCCCAAGAGGATGGATGCTATCACGGATCTCGACGAGACCAGACGTGTAGGATAATGATTTCTTTGGTCGTAGAACATGATGTGGAGGACTGAGTTCCCAGCTACTGTAGACAGGAAATAGCAAGAAAAGGACAAATAGAACTCCCAATACCAAACACGGTGAACCCCGAGATTCCCACTTCAGTCTGTGAATATGGCCGTTGACCCACTGGAGTCATCGTCGGGGTCAATGCTGGAATCCGGGGCAGGAACAGTCCTGGGGAAAAAAAAGACAAGGGGGAGCCGAATTTGGGGAAGGCGTGACAAGGGGTCCCCGCAGTGACTCCGCATTCTGGTTCTAATTTCCCGTGTAAAAGTCCTCCAATAGAAAATCGTTTCTTTCATGCACTTCCTTCGATTGTCAGTTCTGACACTTTCCTTGGAAGTCTTCTTCAAGCGTGCTGCCTTCCAAAACTGGACATGAAAAGACTGGAAACCTCCCCCTTGGGGTCATCCTTGCCATTCGCATTCGCTAAACTAAACGTGCTTTCCATGTCACGAATCCTTGGATATTTCGAAACGTAGGAATTGGGTGTCGGGAACCTTGAGGGCCGAGTGCAGGCAGGCAAATGGAAGGCCACTGAGTGCAGAGGAACCTCAAGTTGGGGTCCGCCTCCCATCTCTCAGCCCACGTAGAAATGAGGTTGATGCAACCACCTAAATATCAGAAGCCAGTGCTACCACATTGGCCTGTCAAACTGTCGGGCAGATAGCATAGGTACTCGAGTCGTTCTTCGGATCCAACGGTCGGGACGCCCGTATCAAACACGGCTGCCTTCCCTACATGCCTAAAGCCAAAGCCGCTTTCAGCCTGAATTGGATGCCAATGTCAAGGGGAAACTGAATCTTCTTCTTTTGTATACTTGATATCTACCCGGTTCTGCCTCAGATTGGACTGTGACATGAGACTTCTTTCAACGATTTGTTTGGTTCCACAACCTTTGATTGCTTATGAGTAGGTATCGATGAAAGTCTGAACAATTGCCCTTGTGTTCATGAAAGTTTCGTTGAGTGTTCAAGATACCATGATGCCAAGCGTTTGGATCCACTGAAGGGTCGACCAGGTAGCATCTTACACTTGTGTTGATATGTGCTCTTTTAAGAGGATGCTAGGAACCCGACTTTCATCCAACTACCCCAAACGCCATAGTGACAGTCGGCAACAATAAACCCGAACCATATAACCTGTCACCGACATCTCGAATAATATCGGGCCGTTCAGTGAGGCGGAGCAGATGACGGCGTCTCGGGCATCTCTTTCAAAGCACATCCCACCGATACGCAACCGCCCACTTGCCCTTATCACCTTGGTCATCTTCTTCTTCCTCGCCCAAGTCAATATCCCAAGCAGGTGGTGCGATCGCTACCATAGCGCCGGGTACCAACGGCTTCCTGCCCGGCTCATCCGCACCTTCCTCCTCTCCTTCCGGCTTGCTCTCAACACCAGCACCACTTCCACTAAGCCCCTCCATTCTCCCATCACCAGCTAGCAAAGCCCTATAACTCCTGGGTACTTTGGTTCCATTAGGTCCACCAATCATTGGTCGACCAGTAACAAGTGTCATACTAATCCCAGGTCCGCACTTCTTTACGGTCTCGACGGCAAGGTGGGCAGTAGCGGCCACGGGAGTCGGTTCAGTACTGGAGCCTCCCTTGACCTCCAGTAACCATTCTCGTAGTTCAGATGCTAGCCCACCGGGCACATAGCGAGCGCCTCGATGACGCTGGGGCGAGAAGATGTCAGGAAGAAGGGTATGGTGAACAGAGACGTCTGGCGGAGGGTCTGGGGGACCGGGTGATTTGGGCTTGAAGCGAGGTGCCCTGAGGAAGGGATTTTGGCCCTTGGGCTTCATGGATGTTGACCACGAGTTTCGCCTTGTGTGTTCATGGTCGTGATCTTCTGCGTCTGTATTTGGTTCCACGTCAGAGGCATTTTGTGGATTTGCTCTGGGAGTGTGGTCCTCATCGCTCCCGTGGAATCCTCCTAAGTCTGGGTTCATCCGCTGATTCTCGTCCGCATCATCATCCTCGTCTTCGCCCTCTAGACCCTCCTCGGACTCACTGCGGTACTCATGTGAACGAATGCCTCGAGGTGGTAGTGAGGAGAGAGGTTCACTTGAGTGACTGCCGGCAACACTCTCGTCTACCTTTTCGAAGTCTCTGTCACTGGAAGCAAGCGGGCTGGAGATGATTACATCCTTGTCATGTTCCAGTGCCCTTGGCGGTGAAGAACCCTCATCAACCGCGGACTCTGCATCATCAATGAGTTCCTCCACTTCATGACCTTCGCACTCACCCTCGTAGGGAAGTGGTGGGCTACTAGCCTCCACCTCTTCAACATCGAGGTCAATAACCGGTGAAAGACGACGTCGCTTGTATGACCGTTCCCGGTCCAACTCATCCGCATCTTCTTCCTTGACCTTGATCGGCGACTGCGAAACGAATGAGGAGTCAAACTCGATCGGCTCTGGATACTCTGGCGCCTGCCCTGGCCGTGTCACCGAGCCGGGATAGCGAGCAAAGGGTGAGCTTTCTCCATCTACAGGCAACAGATCGTCATCGATGAACTCCAGCGTAGATCGACTTCGTCTCTCTGGGACATTGGTCCGGCTTCTGATGGAGCTTGCTATGGCGGATGGCGTAGAGGATAAGCCCGCAGAGGTCCGGTACGACGGTTTTGGCGTCGATGAAGCTCCGGCATGAAAACGTGGAGTTGCATGGAACTTTGGTGCTCTGCTTGCTGCATTTTGTGGTGCCTGGTTTGGATCTGGTGTCTCTTGGTTTTGTAACCGTTGCGAGGATGCATTGGCTTGAGATTGTTTCCTGCCAATAAGGAAGCGAGAAGGCGCAGGCGTTCTTGGAGGACGGTCCATGTCGATGTCGACTACCTAATTGGTGACCTCTTGCCAGGCTGCACTGGGCGAGAGGCTTGACTCACGGTTGGCGGAGGGGACATTTTACTAAATAAGTTGCACAGAAGAGCATCATAAGGAGGATGTATCGGGGGGCTAGTCGGAAAGGAGGATTTTAAAAAGAAAACATCGATGTCGAGCACAGCGGGCCCATGTGGAAGAACCTTGTCGGGCAAGATGACCGGTTTCTTTTCTGATGTGAAATGGGAAAGTGAGTGTCTTGCAGTTGTCAAACGTGAGATGTAAGTGCTTAAACCCTAACCCTGACACTTGGCGGACCAAATAAATCCCGTCATTTATGGCACCGTCGCGTACCCCCCAGTTTACACGTGCGTCCGCGGTTCGCCGAGCGAAAGACGCGATCTTCACGTTGCACACAGAAAATGTCCAAGCACGTCTGAGGAAGCATGACTGCGTCTGAAAACTGCATGTTGTGATCTCAATACCAAGACCCTAGTATCATTGTACATATATATCCAATAATCCAACAACTGTACAATACACACCGCGACTCCCGTCTTCTTCACAAACCGACCCGCATTGCGGACCTCTTTGGCTCTGCTGCCTACACACTTACAAGCGACAACCCGGGACGAGAAAGATATCCACGCCCGGTACTTCGTATTCTTTTTAGTCACCACAACAAATCGAAACAACTCCAACGTCCTCAAACTCAGTGCCAAGTCATCCCACCAGATTATGTCTTTCTTCCATACCGGAGCCTCCTCCGCTTCCAGTGACGCCGCCCCCGTCGTCATAATGTCCACCTCAACTCCAGCTTTTTCCTTTGGCCAAGTCCAAGATCCCTCCTCCTCCTTAAGCAACAATCACAATCACAACCACAACAATAACAACAACAGTAGTGATACGCCAACGCCGTCGACCTTCCCCTCTTTCACCACCTCCTTCTCCTCGCCATACCAACCCCAATACCGACCAAAAATCAGCTCTCCCCTCTCTTCCTCGCCCATCCGACCATTCGATTCAATGTCCCGATCTTCACCACCAGGTTCACCGACCTCGAAACCACGAGGGATCTTTGGAGGCCAGTCACAATCATCACCTATCTTTGGGTCGTTTTTGCAAAGTCAAGGACAGGGACAGGGACAGGGACAAGGGCAAGCCTCAGGTCAGCATGGACAGGCAGATGGAGCACAACAGCAGTTAGACGGGGGGAACACCAACAACAACAACAAATTCCTAAAATACAACTCCCGGCCCTCTCGACCTATGAACCATCCCTCCTTCTCCTCCAACCGCAAAGAAGACCGACGGCGTTTGTTCTTGCAGAATGTGAGGCAACGAGCGGACGATAAGGCGTGGGAGAGGAGGGGTGGAGAGAATGAGGTTTGTTTTCTTTTACCTACTCTCTTTCTCTCTCTGTATTTTTTCTTCCCTCTTTCTTTCTTTTTTTCTTCCATGCCTTCAATCCTTCGATCCCATACCCCAAGATCTTCCATCCATCCCTCCCATCCCATCCAATTCAACCATGCTAAGAAAGGACCACAAAAACAGCTCCTAAAACTAGAATGGCTCCGCTTCAACCGCGAACTGCGCCTCGCAAAAGAAGCCTCCGCCCCTCCCGACCCTTTCAACTCCTCTCAATTCCACACCGGTACCGGCGGTGGTGACGGTTCTGCTGCTTCTGCTCTCGAGCAAGAAATCGAAGAACTCGCCCAACTACGAGCAAAGTTCAACCACCAGCAACAATTTCTCGAAGGACTGTTGGAAGATCAACCACCAGGGACAGGGAACGGGGGAGAACAGGATATGGATGCTTATATGGCGGATATGATTGCGCGAGAGGAGGAGGTGGAGTTGGAGGCCTTGTTGGCGCTTAATCAGCAGGCGCAGGAGGATTTGAGGGCAAGAGAAGGGCAGCAGGGGCAACAAGGGCAACAAGGGCAGCAACAACAACGAGGGGATGATTATATGGAGGGGGAGGGGGAGGATGATGAGTACGATGCGCTGTTTATGGAGGTTTTGGCGCAGCAGCAACAGCAACAGCAGCAACAACAACCAAGTGGTGGTGGTGGTGGTGATGCGGGGATACAGCATCAGCACCACAATCAGGACGACGTGGAGATGGGAGGGTAAATACCATGTTGACGGTTGATAGTTTTCTTGCGCTTTGTTCATATCGTGGGGCACATATTGGATTCATAGCTTGCATTTGCATGGGACAAGGAGTTCGGGCTACATTCATCGAGGATTGATTGTGTTCGGAGACACAAAAGGAACACAGCCAATAGTCATTTTCAGATCAGAAGGGTATATGCAACAAGAATACGGTTCGGTACACGAGGGTGTGCAGGATCACTAGAGTTAATGATCTCATTAAGTGCTCTATATCCTCATACTTTAGTGCTGCTCTTGAGATGGCAGTAGATATAAGGGCACACAACAATAGACTGCCCAACATTTGTCGATGGCGACTAACTCTTCATGGTATCATACTCGCTGCAGGCTTTTGTTTGGATGTGTTGAGACAATTACTGAGGGGCGCATTGATCGTCGGGGAGGTCGAGATTTTGGGCAGAGGGCATGTCTCCGACCAAGTCGTTGGGAGGCTGGCCAGCATCTTGCATCTATACACAAGGGGTGTCAGTTGGCGGTGTCGAATGTATCGGGGTCTGCTGGGCCAATGTACCTTTTGCATCCTGTCCACGATGTACTCATGGTGCTCCTTGCTCGTATCTGCGTAGTTGGGCTCCTCGAACTTGGCCACAATCTCGCTCACCAGCTTCTGCTGCAACTCGTACCTTTCGAGATCCTCCTTGGATGTTGTCGCACGGTTCTTTTCCAGCCAGCCAGGGAACTTCTCGTGCAGTTCCTTCATAGGTTCGTACAGGATGTCCTTGTGTGTGAGCTGCTCCATCATTCCCATAAGCATTTTGCTGAACTCCTCTTCGCTGCCCTCGCCGTCAAGGCCACCCGACTGCATCTGCTTAAGCAGCTCAGCAAGGAAATCATCGGAACCCTCAGCTGCGGCAGCGGCCGTGGCTTGCTCGCCAGAGGTCTGCATGCGCTCCATGGTCCGTCGGATGGTCTCTTGGAAGGAAGCTTCGGCATTCTTGCTCGATGGTGAGGCCGCGGCCGAGGCTCTGCGGGAAGAAGACGGCGGAGTCTTGGTCGAAGTCTCGGCCTTTGGGGTGGGGATACCAGGTGTCTCGGCACCCGAAGCAGCGGCGGCGGCTCCTAGCTCCTTGAATATGCTCTCGAACTGGGCTTGTAGCTCAGGCTGGCTCAGAGTTAGCTAGAGCCGCAGAAATTGGGGTATTGCAATTGTTTGCGCCTACCGAGTTCTCGATGTCCCCGAGGAGATCAGCCATGCCGGCCTGCAGCTGCTTCGCAAACTCCTCTTCGGACAGGACATCATCTTCCCCCTTGGCACCATCTGCCCCAGCGGCGTCTGGCCTTGCTGGCCCCGAAGGCTTCTTGGCTTGAAGGTCTACTGCGGCGAACTCATCGAGCATGTCATCCAGGTCATCCAGGTCATCCTCATCCGGGTCGGACACGTCCTCGTCGAACTCGTCGACCACGGTGGCCTTCCTGGGCACCTCCTCCTTTGCGCCGGCGTTATTCGAAGCCATTGCGCGGTATGGGTGTTTAAGAATGTTGTGTAAATCGCAAAGACGTCGATCGGTCGTGGATGCGCCTCGTTCCGACAGACGAAGCAGATGCTCGGGCAAAAGGTTGACCCCACGTTGAAACACGACCTCTTTGAGAGAGGTAAAAGCGGGAAGTTGTCTGTTTGGGGTAGAAACCAGGGCAAGCTAATGCAAGGCGGAGTGGTATATCAGGAGGGTATACAAAACCTCTCTGGGATAGGCAAATTCAATATTGTGTTTTCAAAAAGCGAACCAAAACCTCCAAAGAAAGGGTGATCAGTGGGAGAAAACAAGGGAGAGAAGTCAGAGGGAGATTGACATTCAGAAAGGTTCAGATGACGAAGGGGGGGGTTTTCCTTTGCATGTGCAATTCGGCTCACTCATGGCGCTTTCCCGCATCTCTGCTTGAACTATTTACCCCACCATTGCCCGCCAGGGTACGCTGTGTGCCGAGGGACACCACCTCCAGCTTCAGACAATATTCCTTGACGATATCAGGTTGCTTGAAAACTGAAAGTAACAGGCATCCCGCTGTCATCCCATCTTCTGATGCTAGTGTGGCTGCGGATCAAGCTCATTTTGGAGTCTACACGCTGTCACCCGAATAGGCCCCATTCACTTTAAGTGAGATGGTTGACAAGCTTCGTAGTACAACCTGAAGGAGAGAGCTCCCATCGATGGCATTCACCCACTCTCCGCCTTCCTGATTCGAGACGACAGGAACTCCGAGTCCGGCAGGCAATAACTGAGCGACGGCCGCTCGGCGCAATTCATCGAACGCGTCGCCTGCCACCATTTCGACTTGCTGCCATTTGCGAACTGAAACTTTCCTCCAGCCTCGTTAGGAATCGAAAACTACTACATCAGACACAGTCGGTTCCCAGAAAGCACTTAATTCCATTCAGATTGCGCATCATTCTCCGCATATACTCCAGATATTCGAACCCTCATCTTTTCTTTTTTTGGCATTACGAACCCCAAATCACTCCCACCTCTCACCTTGCGGGGCTACATACTCCACGCTTCTACACTACATATCGCGTGGCCCATAGGATTGGATCTCTGACCTGCAGAGGACCTTTCCACACTCCACCTTCTGATCCGCGCCCATCCCCCCCGTGACCAACCCGAGCAGCTCTTCAGCCGCATCCCCACGTTTCTCGGCGCCGTCATTGCATTAGCAAGAAGCCGGCCGTGGAAGTTGAATCGTCGTCGCATTCAGCCCGTCCGAGGGATCACTCAAATCCCACGTTGATCAGCCACCGCTCAACTTTTACCGACGCCAAACCCCGTCAACGTCAACCTCATCAACCACCATGGCGCTGTGCCAGAACCGCTTGCAAGAGGAACGGTACGCCGCAAAGCATCGCGCGCAACAGTGTACCTACGTCCAGCAGACTGACAATCTTATTCTCTCCCTCTAGGAAGCAGTGGCGAAAGGACCATCCCTTTGGCTTCTATGCCCGTCCCCAGAAGAACCAGCAGGGTGTGCTCGACTTGAAGATTTGGGAATGTGGTATTCCTGGCAAGGAAAAGACAATCTGGGAGGGTGGTCTGTTCAAGCTGACCGTCACTTTCCCTGATGGTATGCGCCCTGCACCGGTCGGTGCCTTTAGCAAAAAAAAAATTACACGTGCTGACTTGACGTTTTCTGCATGCAGAATATCCCACGAAACCCCCCAAGTGTACGCCGAAAGCTAGCCCTCGTTCATCCCCTCTTCCCACGATCACATGGCTAACATGTTGGCGTCTGAGCAGGCAAATTTGTCCCCCCTCTCTTCCACCCCAATGTCTACCCATCGGGCACGGTCTGTCTCTCGATCCTCAACGAAGAAGAGGCATGGAAGCCGGCCATCACGATGAAGCAGATCCTGCTCGGCATTCAAGACTTGCTCAACGACCCCAACCCCGAGTCCCCAGCCCAGGCTGAGGCGTACAATCTCTTCAAGAAAGATCGTCAGGAGTATGAACGTCGGATCAAGCGCGTCGTGCGGGAGAATGCCGCCCCATAGATTGGGAACCCACGACTGTGAGGGTGCTTGGTGAAAAAGAGAGAGCAGTTTTGTTTTGCTGGACTGGGACACGGAGTTTAGGGATACCAATTCATTGTTTGCGGCGGCATTTGGAGGGAGTTCATTCATTAATAGCGATCCTGCGCACGATTCAATCTTCGGGCTGCTCTATATGCTCATGATCGAGGAACAAGAGTCTAAGAAAAAACAAAATTACCGACGCTGCGCCCCATGGATCAGTCCGTTTCGCCTAACTTTCGTGCTCAATACTTGCTGTCTCGGACCTAGATCTCCAATCTACCAAACTCGCGGTCGAGTTCGACCGAGGAGTAGTGGAATTAGTGGGATGAACCCTCATGAGTCATCTTCAATCGCAGATACTTCGGTCAAGGCGGGAGAGGTATGCGTTTCGAGAAGGAAAAAAAAAAAAAAGAAGAAAAAAAAGGGAAAGTTATTTCACAGGAAGTTCACGTCCGGAGGACCTAGAATATCGGTCACCCAGTTTATGGTCTCTCAGTCACATACTCCGTACATGATTTACCACTAGCCTTTTCTCTGCCTTCACTTTGTTTAAGAAGTTTTTAACCTCACGACAAGGTTGCAAGCCACGCTCCGCTTGCGGAGAAACCTGGGGTACCTGTCGCCGCCCCCCCACTTGAGGTTTGTAAGGGAGTTGGACTTTATGCCGTTGACACGATGACGTTGAGAGCTGGAAGGACTTGTCAGCCCATGCAGCAGGCACATAATCTGCCGGCACACTGTGATGAAAATATTTACTGTTCGTTTCTCTCCACTGTGGCGCCAGCTAACATGCTTGGCTCGGCGGCTGATGATGGCTTCTAAAAGGTACACGGCTTTCCGCGGTTCTCTTATCAGTCCGGTGGAGGTAATCCCTGGATTGGCGGACGCGGGCCTGCGGGACTGAGACCGATATGTGGGGTTTCATTGACCGTCCCTTTTCAGACAATCTCAGGGACCAGCCTGTCCCGACACCGGCCTCAAGATTTGGGCTGTGACGGATTTTGGGGGCGAGGGACTGGCAGAAGGGAACAAGAGGCTCTGGAGCTTGTCGCCTCCTCCGTCTTTTGGCCAGTGTGCTGGAGCCAAGCAACCAATGGGCCGTGGGAATTGGCAATATCCTGGACAAAATAGTGGCAGCTAAAATACGCCGTAGTATTTTGAGCTTGCCACGCTGTTAATCATATGCTTCCGTGGAGTCAAAGAACACGATCTAGGAAAAGAGAAGTCACCCTTCGGGCGAGACCACAGGAGACCGCCGGGGTTGAATGGAGTTTTGAATGGAGTGTTTTGAATGGGTCTGGGGGGGCCAAAGTGCGGATTCATCCTGTATCAAGACTGGACTTTTGGATCCGATTTCTGGGGTTCCGTCGGCTCATCACCACATCACCACACTACATTATCTTTCGCCAAGAGATGCGTAAGTGCCCGCGTATCTATGACTCTTTGGCCCTTCTTAAACGGCCAGCCCCTTGACTCTTGAGTCAACAACCCTCCTCTTGTACTTCCCGTTCCTTTTTCCCTCTTGGCTTTTTTTTTTCTCTCTCTTTTTCCTCTCATCATTTCATCCCATCCGGCCTTCGTCTAGCTTGCACCCTCAGCTTCTGTGCTATCCACGTCGTTCTTTGCGCATCCCGCAGTCTCAAGACGACCATCCCGAGTTATAAAGGCAGCCCTCTCTTCGCCAACTCGGTACCATCTACTCCGCCTTTGAGCGCCAAGCATCATTTTTCAGGCCCCAATTTCAGAGATACCAGGAGCTACTCCGACCAACAGTCAAGATGTGCGGAATCTTTGCTTGCCACAAGTAAGTTGCGACTCCAAAGTTTTTGTGGTGTTCCTACAATACCTTCACCTGTCATCGCATGTGTCGTTTCGCAGACGACCTTTTGGGGAAGAGCGGAATCGGAACGGAGGGGCAACAATGGCAGCGCATCTGATAACAATTTGCGACCCAAAAATTGCTCCGCCAAGACACGAGCGCCCCGTCCATCCGAGGTTAAACGAGCTGCACAAAGAAACGATGCTCGCGACAGAAAACCGTCCTTTCTTAGGATTGTATAAACTAATATGATATTTCAAATAGCCACCCAGATGTCGCCAAGTTCAAGCCTACGGCTCTGAAGCTTTCCAAGGCGTAAGCGCTTTTCCCCCACCTTTCCGCCCGACCGGGCTTCGGCAAACCAAGGAGGAATTGACTCGATTGACACTTTTATCTTATCTACAGCATCCGTCACCGTGGTCCTGATTGGAGTGAGTCTCATTCCCATTTCAAATGCCCCTGAGTCATCCTCATAGATAAACAAATGCGATAATGCGCGCTTGCGCAATGTGATTGATGACCCGACAGCTCTGGAGCACTTGGCTAACAATTGTCTTTTTTTAATATAGGCGGCAGCGTCACTTGCCACAACACTAGTACGGACACTCTTTATCGAACCCGAGAACTCATTGGGGTTGATTAAAAGGAACAAAATTGGCTGACACCATACGCTTCACACAGTTTTGTGCCATGAACGTCTCAGTATTGTCGGTGTTGGTGCGTACAAAGGAAAACCTGCTCCTATGGAAAATGCCTAAAGAGACCAAACGAAACTGACGGTAAAAACAGAGAGTGGCGCTCAGCCTCTCACCAACGCCGACGAGAGCATTGCCGTTGCCGCCAACGGCGAGATCTACAACCATCGTCTTATCCGCAAGCACTTGAAGAACCCCTACCACTTCAAGACCACCTCAGATTGCGAGGTCATCATTCCTTTGGTGAGTTTCCGCGCTTTGTCAAAGAGAGGATGAATGAAGAGAAAAAAAAAAAATGCTTACAATGCGATTTAGTACCTCGAGCACGGCATCGATGCCCCCAAGCACCTCGATGGCATGTTCTCTTTCGTTCTTTACGACAAGAAGCAGGACCGCACGATCGCCGCCCGCGACCCCATCGGTATCACCACCCTCTACAAGGGCTACAACACCCAGGAGCCCGGCACCGTCTACTTCGCCTCCGAGCTCAAGTCCCTCCACCCCGTTTGCGACAATATCGAGGCTTTCCCTCCCGGCCACGTTTTCGACAGCTTGACTGGCGAGACCACCCGTTACTTCGAGCCTTCGTGGTGGGATGAGAAGAAGTGCCCCCAGACTCCTCTCGACCTCAAGCTTCTCCGCGAGACCCTTGAGAAGTCTGTCAGGAAACGTCTGATGGCTGAGGTTCCCTACGGTGTCCTTCTTTCCGGTGGTCTTGATTCCTCTTTGGTTGCTGCTATCGCTCAGAGAGAGTCTCTCCGCCTGAGGAAACTCGCTGAGGAGCAGGCTGCCCTCAACCAGGAGGTTGATCCCGAGGCCCAGGACAAGGGTGAGGGTTTGGTTGGTATCGATGATGAGAACAAGCTCTCGACCGTCACTTTCCTTCCCCAGCTCAACTCCTTCTCCATCGGTCTCCCCGGCTCCCCTGACAACAAGGCCGCCCTTGAGGTCGCCAAGTTCCTCGGCACCAAGCATCACGTCATGACCTTCACTATTGAGGATGGTCTTAACGCGCTTTCCGATGTCATCTACCACCTCGAGACCTACGATGTCACCACCATCCGTGCCTCTACCCCCATGTACCTCCTCTCTCGCAAGATCAAGGCCATGGGTATCAAGATGGTTCTCTCTGGTGAGGGCTCTGACGAGATCTTCGGTGGTTACCTCTACTTCCACGGCGCTCCCGACAAGGAGGAGTTCCACGAGGAGTGTGTCCGTCGTGTTAAGAACCTCCACTTGGCCGACTGCCTACGCGCCAACAAGTCCACCTCTGCTTGGGGTCTCGAGGCCCGTGTGCCCTTCCTCGACAAGGAATTCCTTGAGGTTGCGCTCAACATTGATCCCCAGGAGAAGATGATCACCAAGGAGAAGCTCGAGAAGTACATCCTCCGCAAGGCCTTCGATACCAAGGACCAGCCCGAGGGTGCCTACCTTCCCGACAACATCCTCTACCGCCAGAAGGAGCAGTTCTCCGACGGTGTCGGCTACGGATGGATCGACGCTCTCAAGGACCAGGCCGAGCTCCAAGTCACGGACGAGATGATGAAGAACCCCAAGCCCGAGTGGGGTGACGACATCCCCGATACCAAGGAGGCTTACTGGTACCGCTGCATGTTCGACGAGCACTTCCCCCCTTCGTGCGCGTCTACCGTCATGAGGTGGACTCCCAAGTGGGTCAAGCAGACCGACCCCAGTGGTAGAGCTATCTCCATTCACCAGGCCAAGTATGACCACGTGGACGAGTAAAGCTAAACGAGAAAAAAACAAAATAAAAAGGGAAACCATGGATAAAGAAAATGGGGATTGGAATGTTTAAAAGCTTGGCATCGGGATTACAATGCAGGGCGTTATATGGGGTCACAATAAACGGATCGCGTATATCTATACTAGCCATTAACCCAGCATAGAAATGAAGACAAAAGTGATCAAAAAAATCATGATATGCTTAAAGAAGCAAGTGGATTGTTTAGTGAACGACGGTGATCGTTTGTATGGGACTGACTTCGTATCGAGCAAGGTTCAGTTGCAATACATGACAAGTGAAACAACCTAGGTAAGACCTATTCCAAGCAACAGACGGTAATCAAGATGTAAGTACGAGAAAAGGGGATGACACAGAATTATGCGTATGCGATAGATAGAAGATACTTGCATTATGTAGGTGCTATGAGATGCGAACCTTCTCCGGATGACACAAATGCACTTGCGGTATCGAGATGAAAGGGCTGACTGCAAATGATATGGTATGCCTTCAGTCTGTGATTGTTTACCTTTGGAGAAGTCGTGAAAGGGGGCAATGATGCTAAAAGGGGTTAGGGTTAATGGTGTGCATGAACGGGCTGGTTTCGTCAATGGCGTGGGGTCGCGATTGGTGCTGCTTCAAGCTTGTCATGGCGAGCCTAGCGCTGCCGAGCTGCCAGATGCACACGGCGAGAAAGACCAATCACGACTCCCTCTGAGAAATTTATCGGGACATTGCACCTGGTCTTGGGGTCTCTGGTGTTCCCAACATTTCCATTTCCACTTTTCGGCTGGAGCTTCCCAGACCCGACGCCGACTTCCCAACCCAGTCGCCAGGCTCGCCAGAACCCACCAGAGGCGCCCCCCCTCCCCCCCCCCCGCCGTCAGTCGCAGCCGACCCGAGCTTGCTGCTCCCCGCCGCGCGCAACATAACCGCAAGCCTTTTCTCTCCCGACTTCCGTCTCCAGCTCGCGTTCTTGAACTCCGCAACCTCACTTTCTCCATTCACCATCATACCCGTGTCGCCCTCACACAACATCTTTCACAATGGCTGTTCCCGCTTTCTCTGACATCGCCAAGTCGGCCAACGACGTAAGCAAAAATCACGCCTCCCTGTCCTCCGCACCCGAGCTATGACGGCGACCTGTTCGATCGATATCATCGAGAGACGTGTTTGTCTGTTTGGCTGGAGAAAGCTGTCCAAGCTCCAAAGCTGAAGCGGCATTTCCCCATACCTACACATCCCCCTCTCGCGATAGCTCGTCGATGCCAATGTCCATGAAGCAACATCGTCATCCTCCTCCACCCCCACTATGATTGCATGATTGGGCCCTGGACCCCATGCACGCACTATAATGTGTCGCTAACCATTGACTTCTTTGCGCGCAATATAGCTCCTCAACAAGGACTTCTACCACCTCGCTGCCGGCACCATCGAGGTCAAGTCCAACACCCCCAACAATGTCGCCTTCAAGGTTACCGGCAAGTCCACGCACGACAAGGTCACCAGCGGTGCTGTATGTTACCTCCTCCCTCTCTTAGGGCTCCCGGCGCAATGCCGCGATAGCATCATATCACCTTGCTGTTGCGCCAAACGCCCTCCCTTCTCTCCTGTTGCCAACAGACCAAGCTGACCTCTTTTGCGTGACTGATAGCTCGAGGGCAAATTCACCGACAAGCCCAATGGTACATATCACTCTTCTCTTACATCTTTGTCTTCTTCTTCTGGTCCCCCTTATGGTCCCCTTCCTCCCGGCGCACCGCTACCTCCTGGCTTTTGCATTGTTCACAGACGCGTCCACAAAAGCGAAAAGGCCAAGAATTGTCGTCCCGACGGAAGTTTAGCCGCCAACGACAATGGTACTGCCAACGTGAAACATCCAAAGCAGAGGCCTTCAGCGCGTGTTCGGCCGCCGGTAGACTTGAATTTCTCTCTAGGCGGCATCATCGGTCCTCGAGTTCGGGGACGACCCCTCTACTTGAGCTTTTACTATTATCCGTATGCGAACCTCACGACAATGCTAATGTACTGGCGAACAACAGGCTTGACCGTCACCCAGACCTGGAACACTGCCAACGCCCTTGAGACCAAGGTCGAGATGGCCGACAACCTCGCCAAGGGTCTCAAGGCTGAGGGTATCTTCTCTTTCCTCCCCGCCACCAACGCTCGCGGCGCCAAGTTCAACCTCCACTTCAAGCAGAGCAACTTCCACGGCCGTGCTTTCTTCGACCTCCTCAAGGGCCCCACCGCCAACATTGACGCCATTGTCGGCCACGAGGGTTTCCTCGCTGGTGCCTCCGCTGGCTACGATGTTCAGAAGGCTGCCATCACTGGTTACAGCGCCGCTGTCGGCTACCACGCCCCTACCTACAGCGCTGCCATCACCGCTACTGACAACCTGAGCGTCTTCTCCGCTTCTTACTACCACAAGGTCAACTCCCAGGTTGAGGCCGGCTCCAAGGCCACCTGGAACTCCAAGACCGGTAACACCGTCGGCCTCGAGGTCGCCACCAAGTACCGCATTGACCCCGTCTCTTTCGTCAAGGTATGTTATTGCTGTCATTTCGTTTATGGAACTTATGTATGCTGACCTGATGTTTTTTTCCAACCTTATAGGGCAAGATCAACGACCGTGGTGTCGCTGCCATTGCCTACAACGTTCTCCTCCGTGAGGGCGTCACCCTCGGTGTTGGTGCCTCTTTCGATACCCAGAAGCTTGACCAGGCCACCCACAAGGTTGGCACCAGCTTCACCTTCGAGTCTTAGAGTAATCGCAGGACAGATGTGAAGAAGCAGCGGCGTAATAGTATTCCTTCGAACAAATTCTCAACTGGAATAGATAACCCCCCTTTGCTGGCATCGTGGAGCCTCCCCTTCCAGTAGTGATATTTATTTCTTTTATGAAGACAGTGAAGATGACGAACGTTGCGCCCTGCTTCGGGTGGCTGACTGATAGGATGAGTTTGTGTATAAGTGGTTTGGGCTTTTGTGTAACGAAGAGGGCCAAAAGTTCTTGATAGAGTTGTAGCGTCTTTGATGGACATGGTTACTGTAATTAGGCTGGAGACGGAAACCAAGCGCGATCTTTACGCTACTTAGATTATAAATACCCATAAGCGATTTCAAACACGCTCATTCAGTACTTTTCAAAGACTGTCAAAACTCCCAAGGGTTTGCAATGAAGTGAAGCATGAGGACGGAACTGTTGGGATGGATTCTTTAATGAAAGTAAGGCTTGAGACCCAGCCAGTTAACTAAACCTGGGGGATTAGAGCTTATTCAACATGTTGTCCGCAAGTCAATACCATACACCTCGACTAGAGGAGATACGATAGCTATAGGTACCTTAATACGGGGAACACCTAGCATGCAAAGATGCGTTTTGATCTGTAACAGAGGTTACTCGGCACACAGCTGAAGCCTCATCAACTTCTCAAGAGCTGAACTATGAATGTAGTCTGTTGTTATACAAAGTTCTTTTCCAATTGCAGAACTACGTTACCTGTATTTCTGTCGCTTGGACCTACCACAATTCTGTTACTCTTGTGGTCTCGCAGTCCTGCTCAACCTGCTTCCAGCTCAAATCATAATGCCTAGGTACCCATCATCCCCACAGCTCAAACAGCAGTCGGTTTCCTACTTCCCCCTCCACTCCCACCACTCCCACCCTTTTTCTTCCCACCACCACTACCACCACCACCACCGCCCGTACTCGTCCACTCCCCAAACAGCCAATAAGGCCCAAAGCTCGAAACCAACAGCACCGCCGTAACCGCAAAGAAACTTGCCCAATTTCCCTGCTGAATCTCCGGCATCACTTTTTTGCTTTCTCCCCACTGCTGCTGTTTGTACGGCTGTTGTTCCTCCTGATGGTACCCCGACCCCGACCACCACTGCTGCTGCTGTTGTCCCTCCTCCCCGTCCCCTTCATCTTCTTGCTGCTGCTGCCACTGCGCCTGCTGTCTAGCCGCTTCGCTCCTTCTTGCATGCGACTTTTTGAGGTTTTCCCATAGTTGCTCATGGGTGCGCGTGTGTTGCTCGCTGTTGAAGTGAGGTGCCGAAGCGGGGTTGAATGCTTGGGACCATTCTTGTTGTCTTGGTCCTGTCGCTCCTCCCCCTCCTCCTTCTCCTCCTCCTCCCCAACTGAAACCCCCTGTCGGACGTGGACCACCCCCGTACTGCTGCTGCTGTGAAGAGTACCCCGTACTCTGTTGCCACTCCCTCTTCACCTTCTGCTCCCCGTACCCGCCTTGTTTGAAGAAGCTAGGCGGGGGAGCGCCCTGTGTCGTTGAGCGGCGCTTGGACAGGCCAGAGGCTGGGCGGCCGCCGGCCGGACCGACGGAGGAGGAGTGGTGCGAGCCGTGGGCGCGGGCGCGTAAATGGAGACGGAGGACGTCGCGGTCGTAGCGGGCGCGTTTGTCGGCGTGGGAGAGGGTGGAGTAGGCTTCGGAGATGCGCATGAAGCGGTGGGAGGCGTGCGGGTCTGAAGGGTTGTGGTCGGGGTGGTGGGTTTTGGAGAGGTGGTAGAAGGATCTGTTGTTGCCGTTAGTTTACAGTGTTCTTTCTTAGGAGGGATGATACCTAGGCAGGGTATATGGAGAGATTGAAAGTAAAGATGGACTGTTGGCGCAGCAAAGGGTGAAAGTGTAGAGACATGAGGTGATGGGATATAGTGAAAGAGGTGGACCGCGAGTTGGTGTAAGTGATAAGAAAAGTGTGGTGGAGTTTTGCGATAGGAAGCTCAAGAAAAGGCATAGCCACTTTTTGATTTCCGCCTGAGTGGCGTCGAAATGAACGTTTAACGTTTCATAGTGATTGTTGTGGTGTTCAGGCTCTTGACGGCCGGTTTGTAGAGTACGCGAAATGGTAAAGTTGCGGGAGACTTTGTTCGCGACGTTAACTCTCGCAGTGGTGATAATCGAGGGTGGAGGAGTGGAAAGATGGGGGAGACCACGACGGCATTGGCGACCAAGAGGGCGCAAGGCCGCACCGAAAGAGCTGTAGTGAACTGGCATTCCTCATCCCGTTCTCGCTGGGCTCATAGATGATCCTTCATGTCCTCTCAAATGAAGAAACACCTAGGCGCAATCGACGTTCCTTGTTGACGGTAGGTTTGGTTTCCTTAGCTTCGAGCCTGATACGATAACGACAGGATCCCTGCCGCCGGTGACGCAGTGACATAATCGAGGCACAATGTCCTCGAAGCTCTGGCCACCTCACCGCCCGCCCCGTGAGATGCATCCCCTTCAATTGGGACAAGCCTGCAATATCCGGATGACGCGGCAAGGGCAAGCTGGGTCGGGTCAGCTCATGCAGCGTTGAACATGTCAATTCAAGGGCGCTTTGGGGCGTTCCACTGCAACCCCGCGTTTGTGAACGTCGCGCCCTGTAGCCCCTGCACGGAGCGCTGTAAGTGGTCAGCCGTCAATTTTCTGACCATCCAATGGGGCGATAAGCGATACGTTGGGAGCTTTGGATGGTGGGGATTGAACTTTTGTTTGGTTGAAGAATGTCAGCTTCCCTTCTTCTTCTTCAACAACAAACACTTTGTCTGTTCCTCTTGACATCTTTCTGGTCAGGAGACATCAAACAGACAAGATGGCAGCTCAAGCAGCCCCAGCAGAAGAGCTTAGCAAGCTCAGCGGTATGGACTTCAACATCCTCCCGACACCCTGCATCACGGCGCAACCGTAAAGGTCACCACTGACTTGCTGTATCCGAAAAATAGTCGAGACCAAGCCCGCTCCCGCGGCGGCCAACGGTAACGACAGCGATGCCGAGTCCGGTGACGAGGAAGCCGAGGAGGGCGCTGCCGCCCCTGCCGCCGGTGCCGCCAAGAAGAAGAAGAAGAGAAAGCCCAAGAAGAAGAAGAAGGCCCCGACCAGTCAAAGCGAGCCTCCCCGTGTCCTCGTCTCGCAGCTCTTCCCCAACAAGCAGTACCCCAAGGGCGAGGAGGTCGAATACGTCAACGATAACCTGAACCGGGTGACCAACGAGGAGAAGCGCCATCTCGACAATCTCAACCAGGAGTTCTTGACTGATTACCGCCACGCCGCCGAGGTGCACAGACAGGTTCGCCAGTGGGCGCAAAAGAGCATCAAGCCCGGCCAGACCCTGACCGAGATCGCCGAGAACATTGAGGATAGTGTGCGTGCCTTGACCGGCCACAGCGGTCTCGAGGAGGGCGACGCTCTCATCGCCGGTATGGGTTTCCCTACTGGTCTCTCCATCAACCACTGCGCGGCGCACTACACCCCCAACGCTGGCAACAAGATGGTTCTGCAGGAGGACGACGTCATGAAGGTGGATTTCGGTGTGCACGTCAACGGCCGCATCGTCGACAGCGCCTTCACTGTCGCCTTCAACCCCCGCTACGACCCCCTTCTCGAGGCCGTCAAGGCCGCCACCAACGCCGGTATTAAGGAGGCTGGTATCGACGTGCGTGTGGGCGACATTGGTGCCGCCATCCAGGAGGTCATGGAGAGCTACGAGGTTGAGATCAACGGTCAGATGCTTCCCGTCAAGTCCATCCGCAACTTGAACGGCCACACCATCAACCACTACAGCATCCACGGCACCAAGAGCGTGCCGATTGTCAAGAGCAACGACCAGACCAAGATGGAGGAAGGCGATGTCTTTGCCATTGAGACTTTCGGTAGCACGGGCAACGGCTACGTGCATGAGGAGGGTGAGGTTTCGCACTACGCCAAGCGTGGTGATGCGGCCAAGGTCGATCTCCGTCTGTCCTCTGCCAAGTCCTTGTTGAACGTGATCACCAAGAACTTTGGTACTCTTCCTTTCTGCAGGCGTTACATTGATCGTTTGGGTCAGGACAAGTATCTTCTCGGGGTAAGTTTTTGATGTTCGCTGTCTATTAGCCCGAATCATTCTGTTGCTAATCGATGTGTGTTACAGTTGAACAACCTTGTGTCACAGGGTATTGTCGAGGCTTATCCCCCATTGGTTGATAAGAAGGGCTCTTACACTGCCCAGTATGAGCACACCATTCTGCTCAGACCTACCGTGAAGGAGGTTATCAGCCGTGGTGATGATTTCTAAGGGATTGATGGGGTAGCATAGCATAGGATAGGGTACGACAAAAAAAGTTCGGGATTTGTTTGGTTCGCGTTTTCTTCCTGTAATGTTGTTTGTAAAAGATTGTAGCACCACGAGTTCATGGCGATGAGTGCGCTTTGATAGGGAGAGGTGAAAGAAAGCTCGAGCCAGCCAGAAACCCAGCAGCGCGCAGCCATCAATCTACCGAGTGCTAGGACGTTTTGACACTTGGTTCGTCAATCTGTAACGGTTGTTTTAGCTAATGGCAGGGATTTGACGCTGAAAGTTTGAACTCGTTCAGCACATGAAAACTAGCGTGTCATGTTTCAATATAGCTGGCCGTCGACCAGAGAGGACAACCGGAGTATGTGCGGAGCTTCGAGAGCCAAGCCGGTCCCAAGAGATCCACTCGTACTCCGTGCAGGCCGCACAAATCGGACCCAGCGATCCACAACCGTACCGTACCGATACAGAGGCTCAAAAAATTCCACGGCTTTCCGAATTGTCAATCAGCGGCGAAGAGTGACGGAAGCGATCACGGAGGCGGAGTGATCGACATCTGGGGATGACGGAGGTAGGCCGGCTGTGACGTCTGCGGCTTTGTCAGATTCGCCGTGTCCGACCTGTCTAACCGAGGTGTGCGAACAAAAGACCGAACACATTCTAGTGTATTTTTGGTGTAAGTGTGTTCGGACTATTTTTTCCACACCTCGCCAAACTGAGGTTGGTGGAGATTGAGTGTGGAAAATGTGGTTCATCCCATTGGCTGACTGCGCAGCTGCGTTGCCACTTTTTTTTTGGGTTTATCACGGACCCGATAAGAATTCGTGAGACGCGGGTGTGAACGGACCAACGGGCTCAGTGAGCCACTAACTGGGCCGCGCGGGGGCGTACAACGCTGGAAGGAGAAAAAAAAAAAAAAAGAAAGGCGTCACATTTCGGTTCCAATTGGTAAAAGCCGAGGAATATCGCGATGACAAGCGGCAAGTCATAAAGGCCGCAACCGCTCTTCCTCTGCTCCGTTCCGGTCTCGCTGTTTTTGAGGCTTCACAAAGTTTGTTCTACTCTGTTTTCAAGTGTCTCTTACTTTATAGTACTGCACTTGTTCTGCATTCCACTCCGCCTTGTCTACCTAGGTACCTTCACGCGACCACATACCACAAACAATCACAACCAATCTATTATTTTCCCCTTTTGGACGGGACGTACAAGCGGTAGTGTCACAAGCAAACCAGGCACGCGCTCCGTTATCGTCGATCAACCCAAGGTTCCAGGCCGTTGTTCGGATCAACCGGTTTTGTTTACCCAGGGTCCCAGTCAGCTACTAGTCACTAGTCTAGCCCCTGCGAAAGAACTTTCTGCTGCGCTCCTCCGCTCTCTGCGTTATCACAAGCCAATCCTTGACCACCAAAAAGTCCTATTCTTGTCGTTGGTCCAGACGATTTCTTACAGCCACCACCACCACCATCACCACGCCCTATTTCTAGCTGACCGCTCGCTTGAGTCACCGCAATTGTCGACATAAGGATCGTCTCTCCCCTTCTTGCGGTCTGCTTTTTGTCAGCGCGGCGCTTCCGAGTCGATTTTTTCACTTATAAGAGGGTTCCATCTTGACACCACCTCACGAATCCATCACCAACAAACTCAATAAAACACTTCGCAAAGCTATCAAAATGAAGGTCTTTTCCAACACAGAAACCTTCAATTACTCATGGGAAGAGGTATCGACTGCCAACTGGCGGAAGTACTGCCCATGGAACGAGAAGTCGACGCACGTTGTCGCCGTCGATACCATCAGCCGCAGCGTTGACCCTGCCACCGGCATCCTGCGCACCGAGCGCCTCATCACCTGCCGTCAGGCTGCTCCGGAATGGCTCAAGAGCATGATGGGCGGCGGCATGGACGAGTCGCAGGTGTTTGAGACTTCATACGTCGACCCCAAGACCAAGACCGTTACCATGGTCTCCACAAATATCACCTGGAGCAACTTGCTCAACGTCCAGGAGACCGTCGTCTACTCGCCCCTCTCCGACCACCAGACCAAGTTTCACCAGGAGGCCCAGATCACCGCTCTGGCTGGTGGCTGGCAGCGCATCAAGAACAGCATCGAGGACACCCTTGTCAAGAGGTTCCGGGAGAACGCGGCTAAGGGCAAGGAAGGATTCGAGTCCGTGCTGGCCATGAGCAGGCGCGTCTTTGCCGAGGAAAGGGAAAGGGAGAAGATGGGCCTCATCAGGGAGCAAGCTGGGAACATCCGCATGGCTGCCTAAGTCTCTCCTTACGATCCGAGATTGCTTTGACATGCTCGATGAATTTCTGCATCGTCGGGGCAATTGAGCGACGGCACCATCATCACACATATTGGCAGCAGCAATGCCGGCAGCGCATCATCAAATTGCCTGCTCGATCACGACGCCAAATCACGACATTTGGCGACATATACACGTGTCGCGCACCCGCGGCAAGCAAACAAGCGATTGAGCTGAAAAAAGCTCCCCGGGCAGTTCCGTGCAGCAGGCATTGTCTGTCTCCTGGCTTGGCGCGGCATCAATGATGCATTCACTCACACACACACTTCTCTTTCTCTTTCTTTGCGATTGATGGGTTTACATACAAACAAAAGCGATGTCGTACGGAGTCCGGGGGTTTAGCCAAAAAGCATAGACTTGGAGTCAACTTCATTAGACGGCGTTGCTCGGTGTTCATTATTCACTTAGGCGGGGGGGATGAAGCGATGCATCTTCATTTTATCTTGCTTTTATTCATTTCGATATCCCAAATTCAAATGTGTTATTATAGACTTGCATTTTCTCTTCCTCATCTTTTGTGTTCATCTCTGCGTCATCATCCCCATCATGTCAAGCAGTGTTGACGCGGAGTTTTCGGAGTTACCCCCTTACCCCCGATTCTCTGGGATTTCTCTTGGGACTGAGCATGGAGGTCAAAGGAATACTGAAAATCATCATTTGTCATTTCTTGCTTCCGGTCTTCCGAAACGGTTTGAAGGAAGCGAGGGGTGCTGATGGCCTTCGATGCGACGGCCCGAGGATATGCGCGGGGTACGACACTCCTTGCTACACATACCCTGGACGGTTTAAATAAATCGGGTTGCGGCGGCGGCTAGGATGCAATCATCAAAAGAGATGACGGACAGGATAGAGAGGGATGGAAGAAGGAAGTTAGAGTATTCACACCATTTGCTAGATTTTCGTCACTCACATTTTGAGGTATAGATAAGAGACATCTTACCATTTCCCTTCATTCAAACACTGTGTGCCTCATATTGGCGCTGTCCGTGACTGCCGTTCGTATCTTGAAAGTTCATCGCGATGAACTCATGCTGAAAATATGTTTGCTTGTCAAACCTCGCGCTCACACCAAACTGAACGAACAGCCATCTCATCTGAACCTCTAACCAAACCAACCCAACCTACCAACGCTGCACTGCACTGCATTATATCAATCAAAGTAATCACAAACGCACATAAAAAGGGTATCATTAATTCCACAAACCTATCTCTCCCCTACAACTCACTGCCCATCCACATTAACCCCCCTCAACCTCTCCTCACACCTCGTCTCATACAGCCTCAATAACCCCGTCGTATCCCGATCAAAGAGACTGTCCCCCGCATCCTCCCATACCTTTCTCAGTAGCGCCACTGCCTCCTCGTACCTCCGAAAAAAGTAGAGCTCCTCCACTGCGTGCAAAATCTCTTGCGCTTCGGGCTTGTTGATGGTTCTGGTTCTTCCGTCTGCGGCGGTAGAGCCGAGGGGGAATTGGAGATGATGGTGGAACTTTGTGCGTGTTAGATGTGTGAATGTAGTGTATGTGAGGCTTGGTTGGACTTGATGCACGGGGGCGGCAGGGGGGAGCATAGTGTAGGGGCGGGTGGGGGGGAGGGGGCAGGGCAAGTTGGAAGATTTGATAGTTGAAAAGGGTTGGAGGTTTGGAGGTTTGGAGGTTTGAGGTGTGAAAAAGGTTATAAAGGAGCAGGAGGACAAGGCTGAGGTGGAATATAATGTGAAGAGTGAAGAGAAACAGAAGGAGAGGAGGAAATTCCTACCTCGCCGTTCTCAACCTTGACGCGATAAGTCTTCTTGAGCTCTTGGAAGGCTTCCTCCGAAAGGGCTGTCCTGTCTGCTTTTGTGGCTGGTGCTGCGCATTCGGGTACGACTTCGGTTTTGGTATTAGAGTTGGTGTTGGTGGTTGACTCGTCTTCGGAGTCGGAACCTAGACCGATGCCTAGAAGGCCAGATTCGAGGGTTTCTTCGGCTTCGAGGGACATGGTTTTGGTTGTGATGTTTAGATGTGAATTTCTGAAATAAAAACTTTCAAGATTCTCGTGATAGGTTTGGGAAGTATGGATGGTAGAAATCTTCTCGAGTTGTATGCAGTTTGAAAAGGTGGAAGTCGAGGGGAGAATGAATGTGTAAGTGAGTGAAAGTCTTTCCCCGGGGTTGGAAGCTCTCCGGACAAGGAAGTGAAGACAGCAATTGCGGAGCCCTAAAAGCCCGAAGTAACGGAGCGGCAATCTTCCCCACGAGCCCCGCAGTGGCCCCGTGGAGCTCCGTAGGGCGGCCCCACATCTTCGAACTTCCATGTTATGGCCCGGCCGGCGTTGGGTTTGGGGGGTCTTTCCTTCCCCGACCGACTTCTTCACGATAGCAACTTCCAGCTTTGAATAACGGAACAACAACAACTATTGGCAACCAACAAAGCCCTGTTACTTTTCTTCTCTTTCTCGTTGTTTAACGTGTCCATCTGTAAACAATATCTTAATCTTCTCCCACCCATCATCGCCGGCTTACAAGTGACCTCATCTCATACCAACCATCTGGCAACTATCAGCATCCGCAGTCAATAATAGATCACCAAATATGGAGGAACAAATGGATCGCTTGGTCGAGAGGGCATGGGACAAGTTTCTCGACACACCCAAGGATCAAAGACTCTGTATGTGCTCACCGGTTCTTCTTCCATAATCTCCCCCGTCATCAAACAGCCATCATCACTACTCGTCGCCTCCAGCATGGCTGTTATATTCGTTCAGTGACTCGTACATCTCGACCTTCTCTGCACCAGGTGACTGTGGACACTTCGGGTCTTACGCTTACCAACTCACCTCGCTGAATCCCCTTTGCTTCGTCACTCCTCATCTTTTTAAGTAACAACAACACCAAACATACTAACCGTCTTCCTTAAACAGTGATCGCCATAGCAGGTATCCCCGGCTCCGGTAAGCCTTCTCCCCCTCCTTTTCTTCTTGCTCCTCCCCCTCCCCCTCCTACCAACCCTCTCACCAACCTAACTGACCCTATCCCACAAAAACCAGGAAAAACAACCCTCTCCCAAATCCTCGCTCGCCGCCTTAATCACCTGCACTACACCACTTCCCCCCTTGCTTCCATGTCCCCAGACTTCGCCACCGCCCTCCCCATGGACGGCTTCCACCTCACGCGCGCCCAACTGTCCGCCATGCCCGACCCGGAACTCGCACACGCCCGACGCGGCGCGGAATTTACTTTTGATGGACAGGGGTTCTATGAGTTGGTGAAGGAACTACGAAAGCCGGTGACTGTAGGAAATACAACAACAACAACAACGGTGTGGGCGCCTAGTTTCGATCATGCGTTGAAGGATCCGGTGGAGAAAGGGATCGAAGTCAGACCGGAGGTGAGGGTGGTGGTTTTTGAGGGGAATTGTAAGTTTTTCTCTCCTCTCTCTTCAGATTTTCCCTGAAATGGAACAGGGCGGGTAAAGCTGACAAAAGGGAAATAATAGATCTCCTACTGAACCAAAAACCCTGGTCTGATGCTGCCAAACTGATGGACCTCAAGTTCTTTGTCAGAGTGCCGTTCCCTGTTGCCAGGAAACGGTTGATCAAGAGGCATCTGGCTGCTGGGATTGCGGCCACAGAGGAGGAGGCGGATAAGAGGGCGGTGGAGAATGATTTGGTCAATGGGGCTCTGATTGAGGAGTTGTTGAGGGAGGATGAGGTGGATGAGGTTGTGGAGAGCTTGGAGGATGGGAAGTGGGTGCACACTTAGGCAGTGAGTGACGAAAGTGACGAAAGTGAGAGTGAGAGTTACTGGTATGAGAGTGACACGAGTGATAGTGGGTATGAGGCGGGGAGTGAGAGTGAGTGGCGGACCAAGACAAAATGGAGAGGGAGACGGAGACAGAGAGATTAAGTTGATGGAGGAAGCTGTACCAAAGTAGGGAGGCAAGTTTGAGGGTTTGTAGCGAGCTTTGTTCGGATCATGTTTACTGTGTATGATCGGGTTTGAGGTTCATGAGTTCGAGGCAGCGTTGAAGACATCACATAAAGCGTATCTATAAAGCGAGCATTATCTCTGGTATTTGTTTCTTTGAATGTCCATAGTCTAGAACTACAATCCAGCACTAATTCGTTTATCACTCCGGTACAAAAAAGCCAAAAATGTACTAGGTATGGGAAAGCGTTCGGCTTTCTATCTGATAACGCCCGCTTGTACCTGACAAGATTGTTGAGACATTTGCCGAATGGTTGTAAGAGAATAAACCGAACACGTTATGGTCAGTGCATCATACTTTGGCTCTTTGAAAATCCTCTCGCAGCGCATCTGATCGTTTGTATCACAACCTTTGAACTCAAACTTCTATGCAATCCCCGGATAATCGTACCCCAGAGGAGTTCTAGTCAATCTGTTTTCGAATAATCGTGATCCCCATCACCGTTTTGTAACAACCTCTCTTATCTACGATGAGTTGGCATTGTTGGACTGGTTCACTTACTTGCCCAGTTGGTCGATCGCCCACTACCTACCATAGAATCAAAGCTACAGCCAAAGAAAATCCTCATCAATTTTGTCGTGGACGAGCGGCCGTAAGACATACAATATTTTTTAAAGGCCTAAGAGAAAATGGAGAGAGAGACATCATAAGATGAAATACCCATCAGAGGTTTTCTTCTTTATATAACATCACATACCCTTGCCATTATACCATGTCGCTTCACTCGGACAACTCAATACACATGATGGAAGTTCCCAAAGTAACGGACAAACAAACAAAGCAGCATTGTATTATATAAATGGGGTATCTTAAGCGTGCCAAGCAAGTATTGGTATGGTATGTATGTATGTGCAGTGCGTTCAAGTATGTATGTACCTTATGATCGCTCTGACCGACGCCTATCCTGCCTGATATTCGGCCGACCACCCGTGGCGCAAAACGTATGTATATGGGTGTTTTGCCTTTTTGCGTCGATCCATTCGATGACAACGCCCTGGAATATATATATTCCCTTTTTCGGTTCCGCATAAAGTCATCAATCATAAGGGTATCAGATATCTCTCTTTCGACTTTCTCTTCTTCAATCCTCCAAAATTCGCGTATCCAGCTGTAACTGCGGAAGGTCCCAAGGTGCTGTCTGCCTTTCCCATTCCGGAGTCTCTGGAGCCGGTGGATTCGGGTGCCTCGCCTCGTCCGCTCCGTTCATAGGATCTTCTTCACTTTCCCCATCCTTCCGAGGAGGTTCATCTTCACCACTAGTCTTCTTCCCTGACTGTTTCTCATACTGCATCTCTGGCTGCAAATGTTGTTGCATCTGTCCCTGACCCTGCTGTTGCTGCTGCTGAGACCTCCTCTTCTCATTCTTAATATTCTCATCAGGGGTCTCCTCAGCGCCGATCCCCATACTCCGCGATAACCTCTTGAGCATTCCTCCATTCTCCGCTCTTGCCGCCTTCTGTGCAGCTTCGACTCTTTCTCTTTGGCGTTGGGCAATGATTTGGTCAAGCGTCATTGGGGTTTCGCTGCCTCTGCGCTCGGAAAGGAATACTCCCCTTCCTCCTAATCCGCCCAGACCACCACCACCGTCTTCAACATCCCCGCTTCGCCGTCTTTTCTGCGCAGCGGTGTCCATGACATGATCAGACATTTCTCTCGCGTCTCGAACAAAGGTGAGGAAAAGGGGGTAGACCATGGTCATGGCCATGAGAATGACGACGATGATGAAAGAGGTCTGGATGCTTGCGCCTCTTTGCAAAATAGCGTACGAGACAAAAGGCCAAAAAGCCGGACCGGAGCCGCCCATTGTGAGCCAAGCGGCTGTTTGCTTCGTTCTCTTTCCTTGGCCGCGCATGCCGAGGGAGAAGATGAGTGGCCAGATGGGGCCTTCAAAGAAGAAGAAGAGGATGATGGGGATGGCCATGAGGTTGGGGTTGGAGGCGGGTTTGTAGACGACAGTCACCAAGATGAAGACTGTTGCCAGGGCGGCGCAGATGCTGAGGATCGTGCGCGGGGTTGGGATGAAGCGGCTTGTGGGCCCGCGCTTCACATGTAAATAGCAAAGGTAGGCGGCGATGAAGCGGGAGATGGCAAAGGCGGTATGTGACACGACGAGGTAGTTGAGTGTCCTTATTTCGAATCCTTCAGGCCGCGAGTTTGGGTAGGGCTCGTGCGTTGGGGAGAAGGTGGTCATGAGGCGAGTGAAGAAGACGGACATGTTTTCTTGGGCGGCGACGTAGAACCATTGGGAGAAGACGGCGAGAAGGATGCACCACGTTCGTAGCGACACACCGCCAATGGAGCGTTTCTTGGGTTCGACGGGGAGGCGTTCGGAGAGCCGGCCGAGTTCGCGGTCGGTTACTTCGGGTAAGGGGGAATAGTAAAAGAAGAGTGCGAGTAGTACGCAGAGGAGGGTGATGGTGAGGTAGGTCCATTGGACGTCGAGCAAAGTAGTGGGACTGTGTTTTCGTTCTTCGATTTTGTGGAAGAAGACGTTGTTAGCGAGCACACCACTCAGGACGGCTCCGACGGCTTGTACGCCCTGAGCTAGGAGCAGTCGCATATCGGCATATTCGGGTGGTCCGCAGAGCACAAGAAAGGGGTTGGCGGCGGTTTCCAAGACGGCCAGTCCGAACCCAACAACAAAGCTACTGGCCATAAACCCGCCATAGGCCGAGAGGACGGCACACGGCCAAAACATGATGGTTCCGACGCCGTAGATGAGCATACCCACAATGAAGGTAGCCTTGAAGCCACCAATGGGTTCGATATCGCCACGTCGTCTCCTTCTGAACCGGCGATGTTCGTCGTGGCAGAGCAGCCAGCCTCCGACGAGAAGAGGTCCAAGGAGGTACCCACCACCAAAGTAGACGCTTGTCAAGCCCAAAGCTTGTGCCGTGCTCATGTGAGCCACGTTTGCCACGACATTGTTGAGAGTGTTAAGAAGGCCATACGAGAAGCCCCAGAGGAAGAAAAGGATGCTGACGATGGTGCAGTACTTGAGTGATTCCGATACCGAAGATTTGACCATGCTCTTTGGCTTCTTCATTTCCACGAATCCAAAGTAGATGGAGTTCTCTTGGGCTGAAGAAAACCTTCGTCGATCCGGGAAGGTGGGCGTCCTGCCTTCGAATGCAGGGATTTCGTTGGTGGCTGATGCTGCCAAAAAGTCTCTGATGGAGATCTCGTCGGACAGTCGGTCATTTTGTAGACGGACCTGCTCTGGGGCTTGTGGGGCGCTTGCGTGGGAGTCGCTCAGCGTCGACGAGGTAACGGGTTGGCTGCTGTCCGAGTTGTCCCGCTTGAAGGCGGCGTCCCTATGCCGGGTGCTACTGCGAGTTCCGTCGGGGTCGATGATCATGGCAGGAAGGATTCGGATAATCAAGGGTTTCAGGGTCGGGATGCAGGCGCAGATGATGCCGACGTTGACCTCGACAGCCGACCACATCAAAGAGAATGATGCGTTCCAGGGGAAATTCACACTCTGACCGTAGATTGCGCTGGGGTCGTCTGAAAAGTTCATGGATACTATACCCACGGCCTGCTGGAGGTAGTAGATCCTGACGACGTCGACGATCGACACAAAGATACCAAGAGTAAAGGTAAGGATCAGAATCGTCTTTTGTCTCGGGGGGAGACGCATGCCGGTGAGCACGGGAATAGGGAGAGCCAAGATAGCTAGATCGGTAACGATGTTCACGGGGGCCGAGCATATAAACTCGGTCAACAACGGCAAACACTGGGCCGACTCGACCGTAATGTCCCAAGCAGCTCGCAGCGGGCTGCACTGAAAGATGTTCATGAAAGTGAGGATGGTTCCAGCAACGTTCACAATCACTAGGACGGCCCAGGAGGCCATCCGAAGGACCTTTTGCGTGTTCTTGGCCAGGCGAAGGTAGAAGACGAGGATGGACGTCTTGGTAGCCATAAGGGCCGGATTCTGTTACCCATGTAAGTGGATGTGGGTGGATTAACACAAGTGATATGGGAGAACACATACGTATAGGATGGAAAAGACATATTCGCACATCCTCAATCCTGGCCGGTGCTGAGGGTGAATATCCACGTCATGACGACCTAGACCACGCCTCGTGGCCATGTCAATGGTGATGGATAGGGCCAGGGAGATGAGCCAGGCAAGGATGATGATGTAGTCATCCCATCCGACTCTGCGTACGATTCCGATACGAGACACCATTCGAGCAACGACGAAGAGGGTAGCCAAGCATATTGTCACCGTGGTGACGACGAAGACGGCGGGCCCTCGGTCGGGCACGTCTGGTGAGTGGTTGTGAGAATAAGCCTCCATGTTGATGTTGCCGCCTGGCAGGGCGATGCCAGTCAAGGAGGCCGGCAGCAATGAATCAAGTCTTTGGCTCGATCACGTCCACAGCGTCGCCATAATCCTTCAAGCCGCGACATAGGGGAGGATTTGGAGAAGATGGATGCGGGTGCCGGGAATATTTGGAGGACCCTTCCAAGTCATGACCGGGGGGGTGAGGTCCTTCTAGCGCATTTGCCCAGGCTCGACTTGACAGTATATGGCGAGTCCAGTGTGACTTTGAAACAAAGAATCGTGTGTTGGCTGGCGTTATGCTAAGAAGGCGGCGTATATCGAATATCGAGGCTAACGAGGTAGACGGAGGTTGAAACGGGGAACTGAGTCAAGAAGATCGGTGTTCCTGGTTGTTGCCGAGTTCCAGAAAGCTTTAGCTGTCACGACTCAAGACAATCGTGTTTTGAAGCGTCGGTGGTGACGCGTTCAGAGTCTCGAACTCGGTGCTTGTTGTTCTTTGGGGATGGGATGAGATGTCGGTGTAAGAAGAGGAAGGTGAGTTGAACAGGAGGGTCAGGAACCCTGAGGCGGAGATTGGTGGAGTTGGGATCTGCCTCGGACGACATCGACAGTGGAGAGCCCGTTAAAGCAGCGCGACTGATCCTTATGCTGGTCACCTTTTTTACACTAGTGTCCTGCTTGCAGCTTTGTTCGTCTTTGGCCGGCCGAGGAGCACAGCACGAGGAGGCTGTTGAGTTGAGTTGAGAGAGGGAGCTGTTCAGTTTTCCACTAGCACTACACTACTAGTGTACTGCTAGCAGTAGGGATGAGCCGCTAGGACTGAGACAGAACGATATATCACAATCAAAAGTCATGTCGTACTTTTTTTCCATTTCGAGGTAGCATCGCAACTCCCGAGAGAGTGGAGGCGTAATGTAAATTTTTTTTTTTTTTTTTTTTTTTTTTTTTCAAACAAAATTGTGCTTTTGGTGACTGAGGGGTATACAGTACATAAAGGCGGTAAAGAGTCGCGACAACCGGAGGTCATGCCGGTCCAAGAGATGGCGTGCCTCTTGGGTTGTTGAGGTTCTGCAGAGTGCTTTCTTGCAATGCCACCCTCTTTTCCACTTGGCTGATGACATTGGTGGACGAATCAAGGCAGTCAATGTCACGCTGGCCCCAGCTTTTTGGGAACCATTGTTTGCTTGGCAAGTGATCTTCCCGCGGGCCAGTGGACGGGGAGGGGAGGGACGGGTGAGGTTTCCTTTTTCCTTCGCGAGACAAGGAGGAAAGAAGAAAAATGGAGGTGGCGAAGAGGGGTTTCCAGTGACCATCGTGCTTGGCTTTTGAGGGGAGACGACCGGGAGCATGGAACAGCCCGAATCTCCCTCCGCATTGGAGCACTCGTCAAAATACGGGGGGACCAGCAGTTATTATAAACGGTCGTGCTTTCCCAACCATGCCCGTCACTGTTTCCCGTTTCTCATTCTTAACCGCCTCCAGTAAGAAAAGTGCAGATCACGAGTCCAAATTATTCAAGTGAATAAAGACAGAAGCTCGAGACTTGCGACCTCCTCGGACAAGGGGAAAAAGACCAGGAATGTGAGATGTGACATTGGTCCAAATCACCCCAAGCAAAAGCCAGGGTCAGGAACAACAATCCGATCTGACTCCATTCACAAGATGCAATGACCAGCCAACTGGATGCGACACTACACATTCACTTCACTCCAGCAGTCCCCCCGCCTGGCCATCTTCGAAAGCGGTACATGGTGCGGAACAGCTCCGCCCGGTCTGCAAAAGGGGTGACTGACCGAATCTCGATGTGGGTGATTGCGATCATGTTGGTTTCCGAGCAGGCCGCTGGAAGATGGATGCTGGGTGCGGGTTGGGGACGGGCCGGGAATTGCATCAACTTCCGTAACGCCGCTGAACACAAATCGAAGATTCGAAACGAGAGTGGATTTGTGATATGCAAAACATGCCTTTCAGCCACCTACGTACTGTACGTACATAGTGTACAACAATCTGCCGTTCTTTTTGTTCCCACGGCTTGGCCACATGGCTATGTACACGGTTAAAAAGAAATAAAATAACGATATGCCGCCGCTTAGAAAATAGTGAGTCGTTAATTCCCGCCCGGGGTCTCACTTACCCATCGATCACACATTATGACAATTCGTTTCGTATTTTCTTGGCAAAGAATAAAGAAAGGAAAGATGTTTCGGCAGGGTCAGAAACAAAGGGACCTAACCAACACCTCAACGATCCTGTGACGACGAATTGACGACTCTTGGTGATATCCCCACTTACCACTACACTACCTAGTACTGACTAAAGAGCGTCGGCGCCAGCGGCGGCTACATGCCCCAACGGCACTTCTAGAAATAACCTCTACAAAAAAAAAAAAAAAATCGTATAAACACCAGTCAGTGATAGAGTGTCACTCGGCTGTTTTTAGCTGCAGCAGGCGGTGCAGACGTCGAGGACAATTGCATGAATTGCATGAAGAACAGAAATCCACTTTCGCCACCAAAAGTTGCCTACAGTTACATACCTGCACCCTGCCTTTGCAGTTGTTATTGGCGGTCTCGGGTCTCGGTCCCGTCCTCACGCAGCATTCCGCTAGCTAGGTATAAACTGGCACCTAGAGGTACATAACCGCCCCGGCGCCCCTGCCCCGATGGAAACGACAATACGCACACCGACTCCGAGCATTGAGTCCGGGCCGGGATCGATAACTTATCTATTTTCATCGCCAAGGGGACCACGGCCTGGGTCAAGTCTAATGCCGAAACATTGCATTTGAGCAAGCTGCTTTGCAGGTCCTTCTCGCCGGTGTTGATGTAGGGTGGCTGGATGAGGCAGCGCATAATGGGATGTCATCCATCCATCGGACGCCTCCGGCGGTGGGCATCCGCGCGAACCAGATCTGACCAACGGACACCGGCCCGATATCCACGCCGATTCAACACATACAATGTCGGAGTGGTGGGGCCGAGACGGGATCTCATTAACACCAACATTCGGCTCCGTGTGCCTTATTGTTCAACACTTCGCCTACAACGTAGATCGACTTGATTTATACGCAACGAGCAACTCTGATCGTGAACCCATGAACCTTATGTCAATTCATCATTATGGATCCGTAGACCGATGCGATTCCCTCCTCTCAGTGCTTCGGAGTAGCCTGCCTGCCTACCCAAAGAATCTACATGTCTATATAACATATGTATGATATCTATATAATGTCCATATACATGTATATGTTATCATCAAAAACCATCACCCCCTAGTTAGCAAAGATCCTAACCTTACCCTCCGCCCCATCCACGCTCCCCGTAGCAACCACACACCTAATCTGAACACTCGCACTCACACTTCCCACCGTGGCCGCTCTCCTTCTCGCCGCCACCACCGGATCCGCCAGCGAACTGCCCTCCGACCTGCCATTCCCCGCCGTGGCATCCGCATCCTTTACCACTGGCGGCGCCCACCTGATACAGCTCACAAACCCTTCATACACCCCCGTCAGCGTCTGCACGCACCTGCCCTCCTGGCTCAAGTCCCAGCACCTCATCGTCCTATCATCCGCTACCGAGAGCAGATACTTTCCGCCCGGGTGGAACACCAGTCCTCTCACCCAGTTATCATGTCCCACCAACACCTTGATACAGTTCCCCCTCCCATCCCACAACCGTATCTGCTTATCCCTCGACCCCGTAGCCATAAACTCCGCGCTCGAGCTCGGCGGCGGCGGCCTCTCCAACCCCGCCAGCTTGGCCAAGTGGGGGTACGCCGTCGGCGGCGCAAACGCGCAACAGAGATTATAGTTTTCATGCCCAAACATCACCAGCCTGCACTCCGCATCCCTCCCACCCGCCAGGTCCCACAGGCGGACCGACTTGTCGCTCCCCGTCGACAGCAGATACCGCCCATCATGGCTCGGACAAACCGCCCTCGGCCAGTCCACATGGCCCAGGATGGTCTTGACGCAGTACCCCGTCGTGACATCCCATATTTTCAGACTGTTATCCTTGCTCGCACTCACCAGCAGGTTGCCACTGGCCGGCGCACCGGCCGCTCCGCTGGGGATGAACCGGACGGAACTGACAATGTGATCGTGCCCCGGCAAAGTGCGAATGTTCTTGTACTCGTCGCTCGGGTCCCACAGCTTGATGGTCAGGTCGGAGCTGCAAGACGCCAGGAGGGTCCCGCCGCGGGGTCCGCCAAAGTCGACGTCCAGCACGGCTTTGGTGTGCCCCTTGATGGTCCGCTCCAGCTCGCCGAGCTCCCAGTCCCAGATCTTGATGGTGTAGTCTTCGGATCCCGAGGCCAGAGAGGTGAAGACCGGGTGGAAGGCGACGCAGGTCACGGGGAGGCGGTGAGATTCGAGGACGTAGCGCGGAGGGGCTTTGGGGAGCCAGTTGGTTGGGTCTTGGGTGCGGCGCGAGAGGGAGGAGGGCGTGGCGTTGTCGATTTCGGATTGGAGGAGGTGGTTGCGGGATTCGAGGTCGAGGATCTGTTTTGTTGGGACATGTTAGCTGGCTACATACCTCCAAGGTAGGTGCGAGATGTTAAGAGGTTGGATGGACAGATAAGTAGCGGACCTTCTTCTGCAACCGGACGACACTCGTCCACTTCTTTTCTAGGAGACCTTCATATTTCTTTGCCTTTTCGGCGTCAAAGGACTCTTCGGCAAGGTCGAGTTCATCCCTCAAAGTAGCCGCCGTACTTGCGAGGTTCTTGGAGGAGAGGTATGCTAGGATCGACTTGTGCCTATTCCCAAAACCATCATCAGCAATTGCACTCCTCGCGTGACAGTTCGTTAGGAGAGAAACAACTTACAGCTCCTCAGCCTGCCGGGTGGTCAACAACGGAGTGCCAATCTGAACTGAAGCTTGAGCCATCCTGGAAAAAAGGTTCCAGTGCCGGACGGCAGCAAGACTAGCTATGTATGTTTATTTCCATGTAGTCTAGAGCATGGGCACAATGTGCCACGCGTCCGAGTCGAGGCGTCACATTTGTGAAGTGGCCTGGGTGGTACGATTTGATGTGGAATGGCGGAGCAGATTGGCACAGAGAAGCAGTGGAATTGGTCCGCTGGTGCTGGTGATGGCCCGCTGGTGGCCCGCTATCCGGACGCTACACCTGTCCACGGGTACAATACTCTCCCGTTGAGCCTTCCCGCCCACCCTTATCGGCAGTGGGAGATCTGGGGTCCTTTCCGTGCTTCAACGGCTATCGCGACCCCCTGTTGGTGATCCTCGGTGCCTGCCGGGGTCCCCTAGGATTAGGGTTGAAGCGCTGCAACTACAGGGCAGTAGAGGTAGAGGTATTTGCTGCTGCAACCCGCTATCGTGCGCCAAGTGGAACTTTACGATGGTGATAACAAACTGACGACGACAACAACAACAACGGGACAATAGGGACAAGACACTTCGACAATTGCAGACATTGAGAAGTCATTTCGGATCCAGAACCCCTAGACTTCTCAGTCCAAGTTTCTAGGATTATACTTCTTGTTCCCGCGTGTTGTTCTTCCAGCTATTCCATGCCTCAGTGGAATAATATCCGTTAACCAATCGACCTCTCAACCCCGTGAGCGAGGTTGTGTAAGTGACTTTAGTCTGTGTCTCAACTGATTTTGAGCCCGTGATGAGTTACTCTTGAAAAGTCCACCTACAAGAACCATCAGCAGTAAAAATGCTACTCCAACGTCTCACCATATCCTCGGGCCTGAGGTCATCCCTATCCTCTCTTTCTCGAAGAGCATCATCATCAGCATTCACTCGATGCTCTTACAGCACAAAACCCAACAACAAGGTCTCAGACCCATTACGCATCCTCTTCTGCGGCTCAGATGTCTTCAGTTGCTACTCACTAAAAGCTCTTCACGCCGAACACAAGGCCAACCCAGGTCTCATCAAGTCTATTGATGTCATGGTCCGACCAGGAAAGGCTTTTGGCAGAGGGTACAAGGAGATCCGTCAAGGTATTAGTTATCCCCAACCCCCCTCAAGTGCCTTACCCAGTAAGTTAACTAAGTTTCTCTATTCTAGTCCCCATCCAAAACCTCGCCGAAGAACTTTCCCTCCCCATCCACATCCGCGATACATTCACCGGCTGGTCCCTGCCTCAAAGTCCCCATGGAGAACCCATCAACCTCATCGTGGCCGTCTCCTTCGGTCTCTTTGTTCCTCCACGCATTCTGAACCAAGCTAAATACGGGGGGTTGAACGTTCATCCTTCTCTGCTACCCGAGTACGTCCTCCCCCTTTCTTCTTTCCCCATTTTCCCCTTTCCCGGTTCCCTTTTCCCCCTTTCCCCTGTAAAGTAAAAAAACAAACAAGCAAACCCACAACTACTTCCAAACACTAACAGATGTATTCCCAAAAAAAAAAAGCCTCCGCGGCCCAGCCCCCCTCCACCACGCCCTCCTCAACCGCCTCTCCCACACAGGCGTCTCCCTCCAAACCCTCTCCCCCCAAACCTTCGACGCCGGCACCGTCATCGCCCAAACCCCTCTCCCCGGCATTCCCATCCCGCACGCCTGCACGGTTTCCCAACTGCACGACCTGCTCGCTCCCCTAGGAGCCGAGATGCTCGTTTCTTCTCTGCAAAAGGGTCTGCACGTCCCCCCTTTGACGCCCGTAATCGACAATACCATCCCCCCTCTTATCCCCTCTCCTGTCGAGAACAAGAGATATACGCACGCCCCCAAAATCACCAAAGCCGACCAACGTTGGTCCATCTTAAAACACTCAGCCGCGGACGCCGCGCTGAGAGCTCGAGTTTGCGGTGCCGGGTCCTTGTGGGCTAGTGTTTATCTCCCACTTCCAGTTCCTGTTGCTGCTAAAGAATCCTCCGAAAAGAAAGTCACCAAAAAAGAAGACCAGAAGGAAAAGGAAGAGGAGGAGAAGCAGCTTGAGTTGCAGCTTCCGCTCTACTACCCCCACCCCCTCGAGGAATCAGCAAAGGGATCTCCAAAGCGCATCATTCTCGAGGACGTATCCGAGCTTTTCATCCCCTCCTCTTCTGACGACGATGCTGGACTTGAGCAAAAGTATGAAGCCTACCGACGGATTGTCCAAAGTATGAACAGCGGCAAGTCCAGCTCCATCGAACAGCTGGGACTTGAGCCTGTTTCCTTGCCTCAGCCGCACACTGAATCCTCTTCAGACCCGCTCTCCTGGTTCCTGAGGTTGGGCGAGGACGAGTACGTTCATGTCGAGACGACCGCTGCCAATGGTGAAAAGGTGACGGAGAGAAAGCCGAGAGTGAGTTGGGCCTTGTGCACCAGGTTGGGACTAGATGGTGGGAAGGAGGAAGATAAGGGGGCTGTGACGTTTGTGATCCCAGAAGATGGAGGCAAGTTTGGTTTGTTGAGGGTAGGGAAAATCAAGGTGGAGGGAAAGGGGGCAAAGCCGGCTAGACAGGTGATGAAGGAGCTGGCTGTTAAGGCGGGTTAAGAAGTTTGAGACATGGTGGTTCAAAATGTAGGATCAAGATAGGTTGGCCAGGAGCACAAATCACAAAACATTCAAATCACAATGGCAAGTCGGAGGAGCAGATATAGAGTGGTCAAAGTTGCCGTGGTTAAATTTCAATAATATACAGCGCGGTATATCTCAACCGCCCACTAACTAGAGTAACCCCATCTGCTATCTCAAGCATCAAGCGTCACATCGTTCCACCATCCGAAATTTCTTCCTCCAAAGTTTTCAATGTTTCAAGGCATGATTGCTAGTCAAATAGAGAGATCCGGTCCAGTCAGGGTTCTTTCACCCCTCGCCTTACGGAAACCCTCCGCCAAAGTTGTTTGGAATCCCGCAGTTTCTGCAGGTGACTGCCCTTACGTTTCGTATCGCTTCGTCGTCGTCACCAGTATAAGGATATCGTCCCTCATTATCATCATCATAGTAACGGTGTGACGGTCATGGCGGACTGAGTTTAGTCACTGTGGGTCTTGTGCTCGTCATCGACACTTCCGCCGCTAGAAGAAGTCTCCGTCTTCTCGAGGGTCACCTCCTCTTCCTCGGGAGCGTTATGGACACCCTCTTCGAAGACTGGCTCGGGCTCGTTGACCTCAAACTTGGTCTTAAACTGCTCCAAGTAATGGGGGACGCTAGGGTTGCTGACATTGGAGTGACGGCGAGCAACGAAATTGAACTCAGGGTCGTCGAGAACTTCGATCCCAGCGTTGCCCCTGTTGGAAGCGATGTTAGTACATGGTGAGAGGCATCGGGGTACATGAGAAGGGCCACACACCAGTTGCTCTTGCCACCGCCGTTCTTCTTAACCTTTTTGGGATCGGCATCGGCGAAACCGTTCTTGCCAAAGAACTTGGGAACGTGCTCGACGGGGACGAGTGAGCCATCTTCAGCCTGGGCAGCTGCAACATGGGCCTTGTCGTTGAACTTGTGGGAGCGGGTCACTAAGACATGTGTAAGGCAATGTCTAACTAATGTCATGACAAAGAGAGGATGGTCGCTTCTACATACTCTTGAAACGTGTAGTTGAAGGTGATGTGGTTCAGGGTTATGTGAGAAGTCGTTTGTGGAATTGGGGTTGTCGTTACTGTTGTTGATGATATTATTCAGTAGTAGTCGTCAAGTTGATCTGAGAGACACAAGGTCAGCCAGCGTTACACGAACAACATGCGGGGGATAATATAGCTGATGTGAAGGACGAGACGGTCGGTGGCCGGACTGGTTGTGGTAGGGAAAGGAAACCGGGGTGTGTAACTCACAGTAGTGTGAATGTGTTGAGTGGAGTGATGTCACAGATATGGAAGAGTGGAAAAGAAGTCGACTATTACAAGATGTAGTGAAGATGGAAGGTTCGGGTATGATGTATTATTGTAAACAGAGTAAGGAAGAGATGGTTGGAAAAGTCGAGTATGCACTAGTAATACCAGTAGTGCGTAAGTAGTGGTAGATGTTGTTGTGATGAGTGTGAATGTTGAAAGAAACGATGGGATGGAGAGATGGGGGCATCTCTTCTTATAAGTGGAAGGCAAGCTCCCGAACCTTCCAATGAGAAGGGACAAGGAGTCTCCGTCGAAGAGGGGTCGAGGTACGAAGTTGCTCGCACCTACGATCTGCTCTGCGGCTACTGTTTGGGAAGTCACAGTGGTGGGGAGATCGGTGAGGAGGACCGCGGGTGTGTAGTCACGCGACTTGATGCAACAGTCGATGACACTGACCTGACCTGTCCAGACTGCCCGTTTTGCCCAGCTCAACGGGGAAGGCGGGGCCCACGTCCAGTTCTTTGTTTAAGTTCAGGTCTCCATCTTGGAAACAAGTCAGTCTCAAGCTCCAATGCCGAATCTCAACCATCCAATTTCACCATTCTGAGCTGTGGTGACCAAATCTCCAAAAGTGTCAGTACCGTATGTAGTTGTTGACGTGATGAAGTAGTCCCCCGCTTTGCTATTCCCAATTGCCTCGCAAATCACCCAGCGATTTGCATATGATGGCTTTTTTTTACCCCCGGCCTGTTGACAACCATCTGCTCTTATCCGGTGTAGTGTAGTTACAGCTCGGGATGAAGCTCATTCTCCATCTTGTCCAATCCATATCAAGATCCGGATTCCTCAACTTGAGAGATCGAGAAGTTGAAGGACACACCCACATCTCCCCACCTTCCCTGACAGCTGTGGGTAGGTGGAGGTCGGAGATAGTTCACTGTTATTGGGACTGTGCTTCACTTATACGAACCCGCCAAGTCAACACAACCAACACTGCCACTGAAATGTGGAATCTATAGTCAATCCAGCTCTGCTCCCCTTCAGCCTCTGGTCTGGGCCATTGGCACTGAATACATATGTATCGCCCTCCTATATCTATGTCATTGAATCTTTGTTGGCCAAGTCATCCCAAGATGTGGCATCTGGTGTTTTTATCAAGACGGGGTGTACTTGTAAGCTGGTGCGCCTTTCGCACAGCAGCACAGTCCGTTTAGACACAGCTGACAGGCACTGACAGGACGGGACTCCCCTTAGCAATGCAACCAATGCGGGTGACATCAGAGCTCCCCACCTGCACGTCTCAGGGACTCCCGATTGCGTTGCACCGTGGTGCTGATTTTGCGGGGTATGGAGCACAAAGCCGGCGCCAAGCCTGTCACGGTTTAGCGTCGAATTGCTTCAACCCTTCCAGGCCTGCCAAATCGTCAATTCGCTTTGGAACCTTCCTGTCCGTTCTCGAGGATAGATAGCTTGGATATCAAGGCGATGTCGGTGTCAGAGATGGCAATTCGGATGAAGCAAATTTGGACGACGAGACTCACGAACTTTTCAGTCACGGTTCACGAACGTCCGGGGCCCTTTTTTATGTATGTGACCATCCACTGCAGCAGGTGGGAGCTTCCGAAAAAAATCAGGCCAGATTCGAAACTCGTCCCCGCCCGTGATTGGATTCGTTAATTCGTCAACCTTATCGCAGGTCTGTCCTTCCTTTGGTGTCAGGCAACCCAACTCGGACCCTTCAATGACTCAACTGGGGACTGTGTCGACAACTTCGTCATCGAAGGGTCCAGAACTCGATACAGCCTCAACACCAGCCATTTCATCCTCGGGACATGAACCATGTCTTCAGTCACCAGCTGAAATGGACAAGCTGTCCAAAACGTATTTCGCCTTGACGTGGAAATATCATCAGATAGACCCTCATATTAACACTTGGGCAGATGCCGTTGTGTACCACAGTAGATATGGCATCGCGACTTCTCGTCCATCCCTCTATATTCCGATGGTATGATTCCTTCCCGGCGCTATGCTTGAGGAGGACAAGTGTCTAGGTAGTGTAGAGGTCTCAAAGCAGTGCACTACGCCAACGATCAAACCAGGGTGAGAGAGTCTTCAATTCTATGCCGTACCTGGATATCCCCGACAATGCAACGGCGGACCGCGGACCTGAGCTGAACGGGAGATCAAGTGGCATGATGTCGGCCGGGGATCTCTCCCGACCTGCCACCGCATGATGCGAAAGGGGAAACAACGCTCACTGCAAGATATATATATATATAAACCATTTGAACCTATACAACCCTTCTCATAGAACCAACGAAATGGCCAACTCACTTTCACATTCCGGCAGTGTGCTTTCGTCGTACGGTTGTCGGTCAAAGCAACTCCGTTTTTGGGGCTGTCCGACATCGGCAAATCCGCCCGAGAGCCATTGCAGTGTGGTTCAGTCAGTGAATCGATGTCACCATCTCACTCAGCTGTTAAGCTAACACTGTCTGATGACTAAATTCGCACGCACTATTTGCCTGACTTCTCGGCCAATGCACAGTTTTTAATCCCTTTCGCACATGCAGATCCGTAGTGGCGAAAGATTTGTAATGCAGATCTTACATTTCGTCGTCGAAACCTGCAGGCCCAAAATCTCTACACTGTGTATTTCTAATCGAATGCCTATCAAATTGTTACAATCCACCATCACATCGCTGTTTGTCTTATCGGAGAATCGACTGTATTCTCAATCTTGCAATTCCGCGGGAACAAAAGAGACAGAGACTCGATCTCGCCGACAACAATAACAACAAAAGACTCGTACATTTTCGTTTTCTTTTTCCCAATTCGCTGCCCCGAGTAGCAGCCAGACAGGGCACCGCATTGTTTCATCTTCCCCAGACGAACGACCCCGCCATCATCCACCACCATGTCGCCCATAACTCTCGATCTCACATCCGACTTCAACCCCGCCAACACCACGGGCGCGGGGTCGTCGTCGTCGCAACCCAGAACCCTCCTCGTTGCGCCGCCCTCGGTCGCCTCCCACGAGGAGCGCATCAGCGCCCTCTTCTCCACCTACCCCCGCGAGACCACCGACCTGCACATGCTCGACCGACTCGCCGCCGGTCTCGTCACCCTCCCCGCATCCACCTACGACCTGATCCTCGTTTTGACCGACCCGGACGGCAGCCGTCATGCCGAAGCCTCGGCCCTGCTCAGTAACCGCGCCGTGTGGTCCCTTCTCGTCCCCGCCCTCAAGGCCGGCGGCAATCTGCGCAGCGAAGATGGCACCCTCGGCACAAACACCGCTACCCCTGAGGCCCGTGAGGCCGTGCTAGCCGGTCTCGTCGCCGGCGCCGATGGCTTCACCAAGCCCGACTACGCCGAGGAGGAAGCCGTGCCGTTGCGTTTTGGTCTCAAGAGGAAGACCAACCCCAACCCCGTTGTTGCGCCCATCCAGCCCGTCGCCCAAGTCGTCACTGCCGCCCCAGCCGGCGTCGGTTTCGTCACGCTCGATTTGAACGACGATCTCGATCTCGACGACGACGACGACGACGTGATTGACGAGGACACGCTCCTCACGGAAGCGGACCTGCGCCGCCCCATCCAGCAGCCGCCCGAGTGCCAGCCCAAGCCGGGCAAGAAGAGGAGGGCGTGCAAGGACTGCACGTGTGGGCTGGCGGAGCGGCTGGAGGCGGAGGACAAGGCGCGCAGGGACAAGGCGGACCAGGCGCTGAACACGCTCAAGCTCAAGAGCGAGGACTTGCTGGAGCTGGATCTGACGGTTCCCGGAAAGACGGGGAGCTGTGGTAGTTGTGCGTTGGGAGATGCTTTTAGGTGTGCTGGTATGTTGTCCTTCAGCTTCCCTTCCCTTCCCCAACTTTGCCCTTTAGACAAGGAATAAGAATGTATGGCTAACAAAAGTGTCAATCCAGGCTGCCCATACCTAGGTCTCCCACCCTTCAAGGTCGGCGAGGAGGTGTCGATCCTCAACAACGTGCCGCAGTTGTGATGTGGGGGGAAAAGAAAAAACAGTTGGATGCCAAATGAGAAAGTGGAACGAGACAGTTCAGCGCCAAATTATCACCAGCATGAAAGGAAGGCCTGACACACGACGATTTCGCAACAAGATACCCGGCTATGAAATTTGCTTTTTAGATTCAGGATAGAAACATCCTGAGATACATTTTTTTCTCTTTTTTTTACGTTAGTTGCATTATGATAGTCTTCACATCGATGCTTTCGGGTCAAATCTGATTTACAAAAAAGTGTTCTTCGCCGTGTATGGTCCCTTCTGATTAAAGGGACACGGGATTTGCGAACATAGGAAAAGGGGTGTTGATGTCTTTACGCCAACTGGGCATGGTTCAATGTGCAGATCAGTTTCAAGATGAGATGGTACTCAAATTGCCTGAAGCCTTAACATCACGTCTTCGTGACTTGTGTTTTTATGTAATGTGTAAGTATTGTATGGCGCGCTGAGGTTAGATGCCTGTGTATATAGTAGTACCGTTGGTCCTGTGCGCATATGTATGGTGTTTTCTGTATCAAGAATTACCCAATCCAAAACTCGTACCAGCTTGCCTGCCAAGGATATCAGAAACGCCAAAAGTCTATAAGAATAACCAAGTCAATATTTCACCCAAAGCTACCACTAACTTATCACGACCTCCCCCCAGGCTGCCTACTAGAACTACCCTTCCCCGGTTTTTGCTCCTCCTCATCATCACTAGCACCACCAATGCTATACCTACTATCCGCATGCGGGTCCTCCGGCTTGCTCAAATGCAAATCATCCAACTCGCTCTCGTCAAAATCCTGCGCCTCAACATCCCTCCTCCCGCTTCTCTTATTCCTGAAACCTTCCAACCCCTGACCCCTCGTCCTACCACCACCACCACTACCACGGGTCCCATGAGGTCCCGGGTTGGTAGAAATGCTGTGTCTCTCGCCCGTAGCAACACCCATATACCCCTGCCCAGCAGTCTTTCTCCTGTCTTTCCAGACAAACCATCCCCACAAGGCCGCAGCAACAATGACAATCACCAGAACCAGCTCGCCTGACTTGCGGTAGGCTTCCCACTTGGCCATCTCCAACTTGGCCTTCTCGGCCGCTTGGTTGCTCGTGCTATTCCCTGCTGCGCCGCCGACCGTCGTTTCGGGTAATTTCTCCCCGTCGAGCCTCGAGTCCGTAGGCTGTCCGCCAATGCTGCTGATATCCACGCCCATGAACCGATCCAGCATGTCGCGCGTGCGGCGGGGGTAGTCGAAGGGGACCATGTGGCTGGAGTTGTAAAACAGTACATAGGTGAGGTTGCGCGCCTGCTGCCAGAAGCCGGCCGGTTCGCCTTCAAACGTCCAGTCGCGCCGCGGCGCCCAGGTTCCAGGGGTAAGCTCGAAGCCCTTGCCGCCGTTCCATTCCATGTTGGAGATCAAGGCTTCGGTGCCCAGGTGGTTGCAGATGAGGTCTTCGGCGCCGGAGAAGAGCAGGATGGGAACGCCGGCGGAGAGGATGTCGGGAAGTAAGGTGATGGACGGCTTGGTCTTGGGGTTGAAGTTCATGCCTACCTGGCCGTTGCATTCAGTCCAGCCGGTAGATTTGTTCTCGTTGATGTTGAGGGCCTTGATAACTTCCTCCTTGCGGAGGTATGGGGTTACGCTCTTGAGGTCGGGGGGCCAGGCCATGCCGCACGAGGGGTAGTCGTCCTTCAGGCGGACGTCGTACATGTTGTAGCATTGGTTCTTGCCGCTGGCGCCGACGCCGCCAGCAGTCAGTTGGAGCATGTCTTGCAAAATAGCTTCGCATTCGGGGTAGTCGATCTTGTCGGGCTTGACGGCGATTTCCTTTTGGCAGATACGCTGTTGGATTTCGAGCTTGTTGGCGAGGTCGGTACCCTTCTTGACGATGCCCTTCTCGTAGCCAAACTGGAGGTAGGCGTCGTATTGCTCTTTGGGAGAGACCCAGCCGTTGCCGATGAGGAGGCCCGAGAGGTTCCATTTGTGATTGACAGGGCCAGCGTTCTTGTTGCGTTCGAGAATAGCTTGGGCAATGTAGGGAATGTGCTGACCGGCGTAAGACTCTCCGGCAATGTAAAGCTAAGAAATTGGTTAGACATAACGAATTGAAGAGGTTCAGAGTGTGGCACCTACATCGTCATGCTCGTACTCTGGGAACAGAGCAAACCACCTCTCCAAAAAGGTAACAAAGTTGGCGGCCATCTCGGTCAGCTCGTGGATATAGGCGTTGGTGTCAACATAACTGAAGCCAGTACCGACGGGGTTGTCGACAAACAAGACGTTGGCGAACTCGTTCCATGCACCATCGTTGTATACCAAGGTGTTCTCGTCCTTCAGTCTGTATGGACCAATCTCCATCAATGCGCCATCCTCGGAACTGCAACCAGGACCACCATTTAGCCAGATGACGGTTCGTTGTTTGTTGGCGATATGTTTGTTCTGGAAGTGCCAAAAGAATAGGTTGCCGTTGTTGTCAGGGTTGACCTCGATATGTCTGGTTGTGAGAACATGTCAGCCTTGGTGTTCCCCAACATGTCGGTTTCGCAGCAACAGTGAACTTACCCGGCATGCATCTTCACCAGAGGACCATCTGGTGCGCCTGGTAGATCATGGACAAAGTAATCGGCGGAGCCAGCAGCGGCGACGAAGCTGGATGTCCATGACAGCGTGAATGCCGCGATCAGAGTCGACAGTCGTCTCCAGCTAGCCGTGGACCGGCTAGCTTTGGTGGTGGTGGTGGTGGCGGCCATGGTCACCAACTGGACTCAAGTCGCTGGGTTCAGTTGCGGTGGGTGGGATGGAGGAGGGGGACAATTGTCGTAAGTTTGGCTACCTATCACCACCAACCACGTTCATGGGGGAGGATAGAAGAGGGCCGACGACAACGGCAAGAGTTGTAGGAACTTTGAAAACGTCGAGATGTTGCTCCGAGACAGCATCCATGGATGAAACAGTAAAGAGGGAATCTGTCCTTGGGGTGGACGGACAATACAACGCGGGATGAAGGCCACTGCGGCACGGATAGTGGCGTTCCATTTCAGCTAGACCTCACAGGGGGCAATCTCATTACAAGTAAGGGACCCTGTTAGTGGGATTGGGCGATCCCGGTATGCTAGCCTAACACAAAGCTGGGGGGCCTGGTCTTTCCATGCAGTCACTCAGTCCATGCCTCGTGGATGGACGCGCAAGCCGGTTCGAGGTCAATTCCTTCGACTTTCCAACCTAGTGTAAGCAATGTCGATTTCGAATGATGATACTTTTTATGTCCTTGTCTCCTATATCATAGTGTTTCATGAACGTTCAGTGTAAATCTATGCAACTGTGGACAAAGTTCTAACTACACACCAACTTACTCGCTATGGAAGCTTTCAAGGTTGTTTCCAGATCTTCAGGCACCGCATCTGGATGTGAATAAACAGCCCCTTATTCAGCCACTAACACGACTTGACAGAGTGTAAACCTCTTCGACAACTAACTTTACTCCCTGATGATTGACAAAGAGCAGCCTTAGAGGAAAACATCAGGCGAGAGTTTCTAAATCCGGCTATCGGCAAGAACTGAACAGCCGCTCATAAAATCTGCCCAGACCTGAACAACCGAGCGATTGTCCGCGAGCACGACTCATCTCGGCAGTCAAGCGTCAGCTCCTCGTATATACGATTACAAGTTCATCCACACTCTCCCCAGGTGTATGAGACAACAATTAGACATAACAATTAGACATGTACACGATCCTCCGGTCTGGACAGCCCCTACCGCCGGGATCTCTGCCGGAATGATGATATAAGACATTGCGGGGCCGGCTTCCGAGAACGGGCAAGGCAACCCGGGCCCGGATCGCCGAACTCGATCACCGTTACGGCATGCCGCCTTGGCACGGAGAACCCCACCAAACCATCAGAGAGCTCCACCCAGAAAATGTTAGTCTTGGCCTTGGAGATCGTCCAAACACTTACACACAAACTTAACCCTCACTTTGACCTTTTTGATATTCCTGAATATCTTGGTCCCAGCACAACCTTTGAGTCGGTTTTTGGAATTCCTACTTCAGCTACCGTAGCAATGGCCGCCACCAAGAAGACCTACATCGTCGAGCACCTCGACGAGGAGCTGGGCCCCTGGTCCGAGCTCGAGTACCTCGCTATCGCCAAGGAATCGCAAGAGATCGGTTCCGAGTTCCATCTGACTTCCCTGCCCCAGGGCTTCAAGGTCCCCGAGGCCCTGGCCGCTGTGCTGGCCTTCAAGGCTGAGAACCGCGGTGTTGAGGAGATCTATGCTGCTGACAAGAGCAGGGTCTGCCTGCTTGATCCCGCGGCCAAGAAGGACTTGAGCCCTGAGGATGGCGAGACCTTTGATGTTTTCCTGTTTGGCGGTATTTTGGGTATGTCTTGTTCTTTCTCTTGCTCTGAGATGGAAAGTTCTTGATGAGCAATGGATACTGACTGCATGGTATTATAGGTGACGACCCCCCGAGAGGTAAACTCAGTCCTGGATCTCGATCTCAGTGAAAACTGGCTACTAACAAGCAAACCAGACAGAACTTCTGAGCTCCGCAAGAAGGGCTTCGAGGGTCGCCGTCTCGGCCCCGTGCAGATGACCACTGACACTGCTGTCCGTGTCACTCGTCTGGTTGTTGAGGGCAAGAGTAAGTCACTCTCAGATGGTTTCTTCGTCATTGGATTTCCTTCCCTTCAGCTCTTTGTCCTCTTCACTGTTGTTCTTCAGCTTTTGAGACACACTCCGTTCCCGTTGCGGGATTGTCACTAACATTTCCCAGCCCCCGTCGACAAGATTCCCTACGTCGACCACCCCGAGCTCAAGTTCAGCGAGCACGAGAGCACACAGATGCCCTTCCGCTATGTCACTGACAAGGAGGGCAAGCCAATCATGCCAGCGGTAAGTCCTGCAAAGAAGTCGTTGACGAATGGAGGAAACATATAACTAACTGTTGAACAGGGCATGGTCGAGTTGATCAAGAAAGACTCGGACAAGGCTATTGACGACATGTTCTAAGGTACATGCCTTTAATACCAACATAGAAGAGATAGAGTATATACCCAACCAGAATCTGTTTGTATGTTGCCCCTTGACTTTCCTGGAGGAAGTGTTATCAGATTTCGACCAGCTGTTGAGCTCGTTATCTTCTCGCATAACATGAACGAGCTTCAGCTACCTATAAGCACCCCGAGCGGGGTTATTCCGTCTCCTGTTATCTTATCAAACGCTGTCTAACCCCGCTGGGTATAAATCGAGGTCTAGAGGTATAGTTGACTTGATTAGCGACCCCGGGTTCTGATATCTCGACAGCTTCTCACTTATATCCCTCTGTCAACCCAGTCCTTCATGACGAGCACTCCAACACCTTCACAGAACTTCACACGAACCAACATCACCACAATGACAATCCCAATACTCAACATCCACCCGCCCCTCATCAACACCCCCTGTCCTGCAGCAACGACACTCGAGGACCTCCTCATCCTCTGGAACTGTCCTTCCACCGGCGCCATAACCACCCGCACCTCACTCCTCTCCGGTTTCCCCCACGACGACACCAAGAACCTCTACGTCTTCTATGACTCCTCCTCCCACACCGTTTCGTCTTCTACCAACCCTTCTTCCCCCTCATCAGCAACCTCCACTCAAAACGCGACCCTCAACTCCCTCGGCTACAGCCCTTTACCTCTCCAAACCTACCTCGACTTTATACGGACCATTACCACGTCCCATCCTCCTCCTCCTCCTTCTCCTCCTCCTCCTCCTCCTCCTCCTCCCAATAACAACAACGGTCGCAGCAGCAGCAGCAGCAAAACAATAATCATCTCCGTCACCGGTTCAGCAGAGGACGTAGCCCAATGTTACCTGCACATCGCCCGTCTCCAGTCGGAATTACTTTATGTCACTTCTTCTCCTTCTTTTGTGGTAAAGTTGGCAATGGAAATCAACCTCTCGTGCCCCAACATCCCGCACCATCCGCCTCCGGCTTACTCCCGCGACGCGTTGACTCGATATCTTGACTTCCTCGCTGGCGCTATCGAAGCTGCGGAAGCTGAGGGCCTACCCAGAATTCCAGTGGGATTGAAGACGCCGCCGTATACCTACGAGACGCAGTTCCTGGGGTTGATGGAGGCTTTGGAGGTTTCGGCTTCTGCGTCGGGGGCGGCTTCGCTTTCAACTTCGACGAGGAACGAAAAGGAAAAGCAGGAAGAAGAAGAAGAAGAAGAAAACAAAGAACCAAAATGTCCAATCACTTTCCTCACAGCAACCAACACCCTCGGCAGTTGTCTTGCTTTTACAGCTTTTACACCTTCCACAAAGGACTCTACCTACAGTCAAGAAGCATTACCAACCGAGTTGGGAACAGGCGGACTAGCAGGGGCGCCGTTACATCCGTTGGCATTGGGGAATGTCAAGACTCTGAGAAAAATGTTGGATGAAAGGGTAGAAAAGCTGGGGCATCAAATACAAGTAATTGGGGTGGGAGGGGTGCTAGATGCACAGGGGTATAGGAGGATGAGGATGGCGGGCGCGGATGTGGTTGGGTTGGCGAGTGGGTTGTTGTTAAGGGGGGTGAAAGTTTTTGAGGAGATTGAGAAGGGGGTGGGAGAGGGTGGGTGGTAGTGGGTGAGGTCCATTGTACGATGAAATAGAAGAGAGGGAGAGATAATGGGATAGATAAGGTAAGGAAGGTGTGTGGAATTAATGATAAGAGCTGAAGGTACAGAAACAGGGCTGATATGATGTTCTGTGTCATAGGAGCAAGCTTGTATAGCGAGTTCAATAGGCGGGGGAAGATGCAAGAGGATTATTTGGTATACAACAAGTTTCCGTCTTGTCTTTCTCTGACTTTGGTTTGCAAATTTAAGTTTTTCGGTGGTTGAAAGTACTTATTCCTTCAAGATCTCCTCCAGTCAGCCACATAGCAAGAACGAAATGCCGTCCAAAAAGAAAGACGTTTCGTGTCTACATTAAATAAAAAGAAAGAGAATAAATAACAGATGGTAAAATGCAAAAAAAGAGAATACGTTGCGGTTTGTGTGGATCGAACACACGACCTTCAGATTCATGAGTGAAGTGGACTTCAGTCTGACGCTCTCCCAACTGAGCTAAACCCGCTTTGATGGGTGAATATGCTTTGTGTTCCACATAAGTAACCACCCATCATCCAGGTTTCTGTCTCCTCGATATCGAGGCCATTAACAATGTCTTTGCCGTCAAATACGCTTTAGGCTTTGGCTGGATATGATTTAGTCAGTAGGTTAATGCTCGGTCACGATAGGTCCACAAATTGTCATCCGTTCTTCCAATGTTCGCTGTTATGTCCGGTTTCATCCCCCTCGCTACTTCCCATCCTACAACTAGTGGTATACCTATCACCTGTCGTTACCGGCTCCGGTACAAATACCTTGGCTCGCTACTCAAATCGCTCCTATCAGATCCACATGCCGCCTAGGCCTTCGAGGTATCTGTCCCACGAAAAGTCGTCCCTCCTCCCGCAACACCTTGCCCACCACTCCCCCCAGCCTGAGATTGTCCCTGAGCGCCCACTACCGACGATGCCCCCGAAGCGACAGAGGCAGCTCCACCAGTGGGGACGGCACTCGACGAGGTCTTCGTCTTCCTCCTCACAGGTTGATACACATCATTGAAATTCATCGACACTCCCAAGAACCGCATATCCACATCCGGCTGGTACGCCAAATCTCCCAATAGGATTTGCAACCTGGTCTTGAAGTTGGCGCCCAATTGCTTCAACCGGTCCTGCAACGCTGGGAACTCGCTCTTAACTGATCCCGCGTCACTGGTCGCCGCGGCGTCGAAGTACTCGTATGGCGGATCGAGATCCATCGAGTCAGCCATGGACGACGCAGCTTGGGAATCGGCTCGGTCTCGCGTCGTGGTTCGGGTGCTCCCGCCGCGGTGCGAGTAGATCAGCCCGGCTGTCTCCTTCTCCTGACGTCTCGTAAAGTCGGAGACGGACCAGCTGTAAAGACCGTCTACGCTGTCTCTGTAGGCGAGCATTATCCGGAGCAGCTCGCTTAGCTGGACCATGTAGGAGTTACGATCTTCGTCGGTCGTGGAAGATGCTGAGACAGGGTCGCCTGTCTGCGGGTACTGTCGTCGTTTGGCACCGAGTAGACCCTTATGTGTGATAGATGTGAGGTATTTGGTGTGGGCAGTTATTAGGTCGTCGAGAGTGCAGTTTCCCTTGTGAATGTTCTTTTGCAGTTCGGTCCAACTGCTTTCGATGACCTCAAAGAGGATGTAGTACTGTAATTGGCCGACAAAATGGACCATCTCGGCGAGGACACCCCGGGTGCTCTTCCATGTCTGAAGCACCGTTTCGTCCGACGTCTGGAGAACGCCGCGGGCGCCAGTCATGCACTTGCGCCAGGTCGAGGCCAGGGCAAACTCGACACGCTTGATACGCCAAAGGAAGTTGAAGACTTTGAGGTACTGTCGGTTGCCCCACTCGGTAACAACGACGTCCACGGGCGCGTCAATCTTGTACTCGAGCGTGAAGCAGTCCCAGCCGATATCACCATGGCTAAGCTGAAGCATGCGAGCATCCAAGCGATTGGTGATTTCTGGATCATCATATTGAGCGTTTGAGCCTCGGATGGCATGCTCAAGCTGCGCAGTGAGTGTATGTCGATACTGGGCGCCCGCTGGCCGATCTAGGTTAGGAGCCAGCGACTCCATCAGTAGAGCAATAAAATCACCCTGCCCCAGCAGAATGTACCGCTTGAGCGCCTCTAGATGATCAAAGACACGGAACTGATCATTTAGGAGACGCATAAGATGGCTCATTGTCTCCCTGTGTGCCTCGTCAATCCAGGCTTCCAGGGTAGCTGTGTCACCATATTTGAGCTCCCTGGATGCATTTTTACTGTAGTCCTCAACCCATTTGTGATCACCGCAGCTGTGGCGGATGAAGTTAAGGGACTTTCCGATGAGGAAAACCTTGTCAGCAAAGTTGCGTGTGATAATACTCGGAACCATGTCCTCAACAAGCTCATACTTGGAGTTCCAGACACTCATTTGGCCCTTAGCTTTGGCGTCTTTCCTCTCCTCATCGAGGGGGTTCTGTTCCCGAACGAAGAACTCCATATGAGGATCGAGGAGCTCTCCGTCATAGATCCAGCGGCGCAGGATATCGTAGAATGGCCGAGTCACGTCAACAAGCAAGCGCTCAGCGAAAGCAGCTACGACAGGATCGCCGTGTGAAGACGAGAAGCTATGAATCAGGGTGATCAGCTGCCCACCATGCTTATTCTTGCTCTCCTCGGCAATCAGAGACATGAGGCGCAAGCCCATAGTAGCCTCACGGGTCCATACCACGCATCGCTTGAGCGTAACGCCCGTTTTTCCAATGCCACCACGGGGAGCAGACTCGTCAAGCTCAGAGAGAGCGCGGCGAATTTGGGTCTCCAGGGTAGCCACCAGAGTCAAATATGACCGAAGCTCCTTGCTGATGGCAGCCCGTAGACTCTGGCCCAGTAATCCGTTTGCCGGCGTCTTGGTAAACTCGTTCAGTCCTCTGTAGAGAAGCGAAGGCTCGGCCAGTGTGTTGAGAAGAGAGATGATGGGAATGGGGAGCGTTGGTGGTAGCTTCAACGTTGTGTCGTTGAGAAAGGGGAGAGTTGCCGATGAGAGGCCTTGAAGGGTGAAGGGCAGATCCCTTAACAAGGCCGGCTCCGAAGGGTCGTGTGCCACATCCCTTTCGTCTCTTGAAGCAGGACCAGCCTGGTGACTCTGGGCAGGCGTATGACCTTGGTCTCGGCCATGTCTTGGCCTTTCTGGGGGGAGATTGTGAGAGCCTTCAGGAGAGGGGGCATCCTCCATGACCTCCTCATCCTGAACCTCGTCATATGCCGGGATCCTGGGTTCGGCAGGCCATGCTGACGGTTGAGGTGTTTGCGCCTGGATCTGGGGGTGGAACTGAGGGTCGAAATGAGGTTGCTGTCGGGCAAGCGGGCTTAGAGGGAGGGGCTCATTGGGATCTGGCGAGTCCGAGAGCTGGTATAGAAAGTAGAGGATGGCCCACTTTTGGTTGAGCACCGGGAGGGAGAGTAGTCGGGTGTAGAGGTGGGAGAAGCGCAGTGCCTGGGTTGGGTTTCCCTGGATCAGCTTCCTCTTGATCAAGTCGGAGGCATTGTTGACGTCGGCATCATAGCTTGGCGGGGAGGGTCTGGTTTGGGGAGAAAGGCAGAGAGAGTTAGCAATGTTTGTTTTGTTGTTGCCCGTTGCTGGAGCAATCCTCCTTACTGTTCGAGAAGAGCCTTGACGGCCGAGGCATAGTCGTCGTGTCGAAGCTCGGCGGTCTGGTCGTCTTCGTAGGGGTTTTCGGGGATCAGGTGGGCTATGAGGCTGTCGATGGCGCTGGAGATCTTCTGGGCTCGGTGTTCCTGCTGTCGGCTAGCCATTGTTGCATTGACTGGAGGTGGGTGGAATTGGCGGCGTCCAGTTGTATGCCCATCACATCTTCCTTTTCTCCGTCCTTTGGTTCTTCAGCTTTCCTTTGCTTGCTCGAATTTCTCAAACCTAATGATGCCAAGTGGTAGCGCAGGTGGGTTTGGTTTGGTTTGGTTTGAGGGGTGTTGCCGGCCGGAGAGGGGACGGGACGCGCTACAAGACGCGACAGACGGTGATGGTGTTGATATTCCACTTGTTGTTTGTTGGAAACTTGGTACTGAACCCACCCAAGTTGCACTTGGTGACCATGGTGGTTCTTTCCAGCGCTCCCAGTTCCCTGAACGGTTAAACACACTGCCCTGGTTGTAGGCGGCAGGCAGTACCCGGGCCCCCAACAACGCCTGGGCTCGATAGTTCCATGTTGCGCCTATACCTTGATTTAGCGTGCATCTTTCAGCGCTCTTTTCAGAACTCTTTCGCAAAGTCCAACAACCCAACAACCGCCCGGAAAGTGACTTGACCACCAAAGGAGGAGCAGCGAACTCCCGTGGGTCTCGATTCAGACTTCCAACCGTCCAACAACCAGCCTTTGTCGATCTGATACGCCAATCCATTTGTCGACGACAGGATGCTCAATCCATCAGTCTAAGCCCATATTTGCCATCTCATAGTGTTGGCCGACGGTTTTAGGCCCAGATGATCATATTCCCGCGTCGCAATTGTGCTGTTGCTTCGCACGCGACTGTCCGGGACTGACGCCATTCGCAGGCAGGGGCTTCATATTCTAAAGCGCCCATTACCAACGAGAAGAGTCCTTGCTCGCAAGGAGGGAAACCATTATCAGCCTCAACTTTCTTCTGCTTGGGGGAGTGGTCCGACCTCCTGAGGTTCTTTCTGGAGGACGCCAGGAATCATCCTTCCTCCTTCTTCGCCGAGGTCACAGTCTGCCCTCCTCTTCCGGTTCCGGTTCCGGTCCCGGCCCGGATTTCGACCTCGACGGCAGTTCCAAACCGACACATCTACAACCGCTCTGTGAAGAGCCACACCTACCAACATGGTCGACATAAATCCCGCGGCCCTCAGTCGGCCATCCGTCAACATCTCGACTCCTATTCTAGCTACCAAATCCATCAATGTTTCCGTTCCTCCATTACAAAAACCAAAGACAAGCCAACTCATCCCGGCCCGCATCGACCTCGAACCTATATATACTGCTCTCAGGGCAAACATTGGTCTAGAACAATGGACGGTCTACAAGGAAGCCGTTGGCAACTTTCTGCTTGGTTGGTTTCCCCTTAGACCGACTGCCCTCGACATGCCCCGGGACTAACAGATATCCTTTTGTAGGTCGCCTCAACCAAGCCGAGCTCAGCGCGCGCATCGACCCAATATTGGCCTCTCCCGATGGTACCAAAGAGCACCTTCATAACCAGCTCATCGCTGCTATATACGGAAATGTCACTCGAGAAATGCCTGACCAGGGCCTTGCGCCTTGGGTCAGCGCAAACGATAAACCCTCAACCAACACGTCGAACAAGCCAGTGTCGGGTGATGCCGCCGAAAGACGGTTGAAGGGAGAGGTCATGCAACTTCCCAGCAGGGACAGAAGACGTATCAAAGACCTCGCCCACAACGACGTATGTGAAACACGACGCCAGCTTGTTTCGACCGGACCACTAACAGCTCTTGATGCAGTTCGACCCCTACGAGTCACTCTCTAGCGTGTTCATTGACCACTCCAGAAACAAGTCTATCAAGACTGCCGAGGTACCAGCAAGTGCCGCAGGAGGTCTCAGCCGGATGAGTAAGTTTTCGACTAGCCACGCGACGACAGGAGCGGTTACTAACCTTGCCTCTCTCTTTACAGACTACGATCTAGAAATCAGGAAACGATATGCACAGCCGCTGGCCGTCGAGTCCGGAGAGTTCCCCGATGTCAGCAACATCGAGGCCAAAATGCTTCCCATATGCTACGAGGCCGGCCTCTCGGGCGGACACGCGCCAGAAGCCGCCCAGTTCATGTCGATAGCCACGGAAACGTTCATCAAGCAGGTCATGTCCTCGATATTCAGCCGAACGAGGAGTAACGGCCCCGGAGACTCTGGTAACGCCGGTTTCGGAGCGGGTAACGCTTGGATTCAAACACACAAGTACCGACGCAAGTTGCAGAAGGAAGAAGAGGCTTTTCAGAGGGGCGAGGTAACACGCGATAAGAGCGGCCTGTTGCCCGTGGAAGCTAAAGCCGCCAGCGAGCGTGGGCCTCTAGGCATGGCGGATTTCCGCATAGCGCTGGAGATGGGTGACTGCGGACTAGCCAACTTTCCCATTGTCGCCAAGTCGGTCATCTACGATTACCGGGAAGGGGAGCTCGAAAACTGGGACGATCACACGTACATTGACGGGCGGGAAGTACGACCGACTAGCGACGGAGATGTGGAGATGGGTGGAATGGCGGCCAACGGCAAACCAGATGGGCCATTACCCAATGGCGTCAATCACGAGGATGCTATGGAACTTGACAACGACGATGATGATATGCCTTGGGAAGGCGCAGGCTCGGAGGACGGGGACTTTCTCAACAGCGTTTTGGATACATGCCTCGCCGTGGGCTAATACTTGGGGCACATACATGGGGGGATTCCATTTTACACAAAGGGCGACTGGCGTTACATAAGATGACTGGGCAGCTTTTTTCTCTGCATTCAACATACTCTGCGGCGGCGTTTTTCCCTTTGAAAAAGCACAGGTAGGTTGCTGCCTGAGTTTCTGACCTATGGGCATGTCACTTGTTACTATATGGTTCTTTGAGGAGTTGGAAAGGTGGTGAAGAGCACTGGATGCCGGATCCCTTTGCAGGAGAAAGAGACAGAGCGTTTATCTCTTTGGTTGTATTATTGGTTTTTTTTCTTTTTTTCTTATTCTCTACCGACGATACCCGAAATCATCTTTGTCTTCTTGGCGCGTCTCTCTCGATGAATTGCAAGGGGTTCGAGCAAAGTGGTATTGGAAATGGTATGGCATAGGCTGCCACTACACAAGTACAGCGGGAAGTACCTACGGTTATAAGTGTGCCTTTGGCCTTGTATCTGGTTACATTAGACCAAAAGCTAGATGATTCTCAGAAGAACCTGTCAATGTGTCATGAGGCTTTGAGTCTGGTGTTAAGACGATGATGTTGATGTATGTACATATGCAGTCAGGGGTAATTGGGAACAAAGAGGCGCCAAATGTTTACTTTGGTCCAGGCTTGGCAATTTAACCCCTTAGTGAACCCTGCTGCAACCCTGCAGTGAAGCACTTTAGCGCGCTGAACACGATCTGCACGACGCGCCCTGGGCCGCCATTTGACGCGTTTTCCCCACCATATCACAACCATTAACCCACTTTATCACTAAAAGATAGTGATGCGATAACTGAACCATACCACTTACACCACAATACCTAGAGGTATCTCGCTCGTATCTCTTTATCCTCGTTCTCGAAATCATTACGGCCATTTCTGGAAGAGATCGTGATGCAGAAAACCCAACCTCGACACTAATACCCAAAACCTCACACCAGCGGCCACAATGGCTGCTTCGGCCTCGCCTTCGCCAGGACGCGCTTCCGGATCGCGTAGCGCAACACCGACATCGCCAGTTTTGAAGGCTGCTGACCAGTCAGATGTCAACATGTCTGATAGCTCCGACGAGGTGGATGAGGAGATCCTGCGACCAAGAGGCAGATTTGCTGCCGGAATGCAGTCAAAGAGCAACCCAGCTCCCGAATCAGAGTCCGAATCTGACCAAGAGATGAGAGATGATACCCCGAAGCGACCATCAGCGAATTCTCTTGCCAGTGTGACCAAGAGTCTCGTCCAAGATGACGATGACGAAGATGACGACGAGGTTGTAATGACCCGCCCGAGAAAGTTACAGCAACGACAGCGAAAAAACACCGCGACACCCGAATCCAAGCCACGAGATGAACCCACCGCTGCCTCACCCGGCCTCTTCGTCTCTCCCGAGAAACAAACAGCCCAAACGCCCGATTCCCCGGGCCTTTTTGTCTCCCCTGCGAAACCCTCGGGCCGTCCTGGAGATGGGTTAGCAAGCGACGATGAAGAGTTCCCCAGCATCAGCAACCTCCAGAAGAACCCTCGCTTCCAGGCACTTGTGGAGAAGAAGCGCAAAGAGCGCGAGGCCAGAGAAGCCGAAGAAGAACGAAAGAAGACCGAACGACGGGCAGCAATGGCAGCTGACGACCGAATGTCCATGGATGAGGACGACGACAGCAACATATCCGACGACGAGGGCGGCCGAAAGCTTACACAAAAGGCTGGTACAAAGAAGCCATCACAACGAAAGGCTAGCAAGAAGGCACTTGAGGAAATGCACAGGGAGACACAACGCATGGCAAGAGAGCTACAACTGGCACACGAACCCAAAGTCAAGAACAAGATCACCAAGGCCACACTATTTGAAAGGTTCAACTTTCGACCTGCTGGTGCCGCTGCTGCGACTACAGGAAAGCCAGCGAAAGAGTCTGTTGGGCCAGAGTCGCCGGCGACGTCACGGCCAAGTGATACAGAAAAGGTGCCAGAGAAGGAGACACCCCCAAGCTCCCCTCCAGTGGGAAACAAGCAACCCGACAAGACAGTGGAAGAGCTCGCCACATCCACCGGCGACCTCCTCATACAAGAGAACTCGGACGGAGAACTGCCCACTTTCGAGCAAGCTCTCACTCAAAAGAAGAAGCTCGACAAGGGCAAAGGAAAAGCCACCGCCGCCGACTACGAAGCCGAAGTCACCGCTTCCCTCCCCAAAGTAAAACGCAACCTCCGCGTCAAACTCCCGCTCCAACCATCCTCTATCCAAGCCAACACCATCTCCCTCGACGACGACGACGAAGATGATGACCTACAAGTCAAACCCCAAACCCGCAAATCCAAAATCGACGCCATCTTCGATCGCGTCCCCCTCAACCAAACCCGCGAACCGCGTTCCCTTCAAGTCCTCCGCAAACTCGCCCACATCGACGACCCAGAGAAACTCCCCGCCGCTCCCCTGCCTAAAAACAAACAACACCTCTCCAAGCACCAGCCGCCCGCCATGACGCCCGGTGCGCTCGAGATGACGCTTATCCAGCGCGCTAGAGCGCAAGCCAAGCGCGAGCGTGAGGAGCACTTGGAGATGCTAAGAGCCAAGGGCGTGGTAGTCCTGACTGCCGAGGAGAGGGCGAAGGAGATGCAGGAGGTGGAGGATATTGTTGCCAGGGCGAGGAGGGAGGCAGAGGAGATTATGAAGAGGGAGAGGGAGGATGCGAAGGAGGAGAGGAGGAAGAGGAAGGAGAATGGGGAGGAGGATCCGTTGGGGTGGGATGATAGTGAAGATGATGATGCGAGTTATGTGGGAAGTGAAAAGGGGGATGATAACAAAGAAGAGCTGGAGGCGATTGAGCTTTCAGGGAGTGAAGAGGATGAGGAAGAAGAGGAAGGCGAAGGGGGGAATGAGGATGAGGATGAGGATATGGCTGAGGCTGATCCGGCTGGTGCACTCTTTGATGAGAGTGCTGATGAATCTGGGAAAGACAACGCCGATAAACAAAACGAGGAGGAGGATAAGCTGCCTAGCACCAAAACTGTCCGCCGTCGGCCACGAAAACAAGTCGTTGTTCTCTCCGACGACGACGACGAGGAAGAGGAGGAGGAGCAAGTCGCTTCGTCTAAGCAGCGCATCGAAGAAACTCCCCGACCAAAGCAGCGTTTCCCCAAATCCCCAACATCAGCCTTGCACTCCGGCTCTCCTAGCGTTCCCACCTCTGTCCTGCGTTCTGCGCGCAAGAGCTTCATCCCCGGCCTGCCAGTCCCTGTCGCCGGTCCGGCCGGTCTCGGCCTCACCCAAATCTTCGCCGGAACCATGGATGACAGCCAACCCGGCTCTCCCTCCCAATTCGCCGGTAGTTCCCCCTCTCAACCTCGTCCGACCTTCGACATCGACCTCACCGACATCCCCGACTCCAACTTCTCCCAAACCGCGAGCCAGCAGCAGCCAGAAGACAATATGATCCTCGACAGCCAACCCTCCCTCCCTACTCGCCCGCAGGCCGCCAAAGACAAGGAGGAGGAGACCCAGGCGGCATTGGAAACCCAGGGCGTCCAGCTCGGCTTCTCCCAGTCCGAGTCGCAGATGCACGGCTTCGACAGCTTGCTGAACCACCCGGCGTTTAATATGACGCAAGGGTCGGAGCTGATTGAGCCGACGCAAGACCAGGGGTACAAGGATTATACCCCGTTGAAGCAGAGGTTTGTTGATGCGCCGTTGCCGCCGCGTTCGACGGTTGAGACGGTATTAGTTGGTGGGAATAGGAGTAGTGGTTCGCTTATGACTGCCTCAAACTCGACACCTGGTGGAAGCGGAAGTGCTGGTAGTGTTGGGGAGAATAGTCCGTCGGGGAAGAGGCCGTTGGGGAGGTTGAGAAGAAGGGGGGATGTGATTACTGGGTCTGCATTGTTCAATGCGTCGACTTTGGATGAGGAGGAGGAAGGAGACGGTGATGAGGAGATGGGGGATGCTGGTGACGATGACCGTGAGGCTGAGAAGGCCAAGTCGGCCTTTGAGAAGATGAAGAGAGCTGCGGAAAGGGAGAAGAGGAGGAAGGAGGCAAAGAAGAAGAGCAAGGCGAGGGAGATGGTGGAAGAGCAGGCTGAAGAGTCTGAGGATGAGTATGCGGGGTTGGGAGGCATAGATGGAGAGGGTAGTAGTGATGAGGAGGATGAGGAGTTGGTCAAAGAGATGATTGATGATGAGACGAAGGCTGGGGAGGGCGATGAGAGAAAGTTGGCTGCCTTTTATGCGTAAGTTTCCCCAAATATTCGTGAGACGGGAGTCAAGCTAACAAAAGGACAGCGACCGTGAACGTGCCTCGGACGAGAAGCAAGTTGAGAAGCTTTTCCATGATATCACCACGGGAATGCTCCGTCGCAAGCGCGCCCGCGGCGAAGGCGGCGATTGGAATGACCTCTCAGACGAAGACGACGGCGGCGAGGCCCGTCGCCGGATGAAGAGGCGACAGTTTGCCAAGATGCAGCGGGCTCTTTTGGCCGATGAGCGTATCAGCAAGGTCGCCGAGAACCCGAAAACGAAGGCGTTCCTCAGGTCCATCGAGGATCGCGGCAGCGACGATGAGATGGATTTCCTCTTTGGTCCCACGGACAAGCCATCTTCGGTCATCCCTGCGACGCAAGACTCACAGTCCTCTAGTAAAGACCAGACCATCCCGGCTACCCAGCCGCAGACGACAACTTCCACAAATCCCCGCCGCACCAAGAGCGGTCGCAAACCAGCTAACCTGGGCGAAATCCGCGAGAGTTTGTCTAACCTTCTAGACGAACCACACACTTCCTCCGTCATCCCCGCCACCGTCCTCGGTTCCGACGACGAAGAAGAAGAGGAGGACAGCATCCCCGCCACTCCCGGCAAGGAGAAGAATAACGCGCCACCATCTAAACCCGCCGCCAACCCTCGCCGCACCGGCTCATTAGCCATCGTGGACCGTATCTCCCTCAAGCGCAACTCCTCCTCCTCCACCTCCACCTCCGCCTCTTCGACATCAAACCAATCCAAACTCGCCTTCGCTGCTCCTTCTTCATCCTTGTCTCAATCAGCATTCAAGGTCCCCGCCTTGCTCCGTCGGGCCACCACCAACTCCTCTGCTGCCTCTTTATCTAGCACCACCACCACCACTCCTGGTCCCTCGGTATCCGTCTCTACGACGACTAACCCGTATACCAACAGCAAAGCGGCGGGCGCGAGTGGGTTTGGTGAGGATGTCAAGATTAAGCGGACGGCGGGCAAGATGTCGGGTATCAATTATTTTGCGCGAGAGAACGAGAGGAGGGCGAAGGTCGCGGAAGCGGAGACGAGGAGGCAAGCGAGGAGGTGGAAGGGGGTGGAGGGGAGGGGGGCAAGTGTGAGGGGGTTGCTTGGGAAGGGAGAGTTTGAGTAGTTTTTTTTCTGCCTTTTGTTTTCTTGCTGTCATGGAAAAGGATGAATGGATGATATATATACCTTGGGATAAAAAGGGTTGTTGTGTCATTGTTGGAGTATTGAGTACATACATATCGTATATTGAATACGGGTTCGAAAGTGTTCGGACTACATGCATTTGGCGTAACGGCTTGGTATAGTGTAAATGTCGACCACAGGATTGGTAAGGGTGCATTCTGTTACCATAGTTGCTATCCTCGTCCGGGACATAAAATTGATGAGATCAACCGACTTGGTTAGGTAAACTAGTCTGCTACCGCTTATTGAAATTTTTGAGAACAATCAGACCTAAGTTCCACAAACTACTGGAGGTAAGTAAACCTAATTCTCTTTGTTGAATGTCTAACGTTTTGTCATACTACCATAACACGCACCAGCTTTAAAACAGGTGCCATCTTCAATACTATGTTCAACTCTACGGATGACTCAATGGACGGGAAGATTGTCTCTATCTTCGAAACTAGATTGGCTGATCATAGAGTATTCAGGGGCTTTTGCAAGAGTAGGTAGGTAAGGGCTAAAGAAGTACCTAGGTAGGTAGTTTCGCAAAGGAGGCAGGAGAACATACCGTCACTTAGGTCATTTGGCAAGCCTGTTCTCCTCTTTGTTTTCTCTTTTATATATATATTTTTGTGATCTGGGTGTGTGTTCGGCTTCTGTAGTTGACTTTTATGTTTTCTCCTCTTCGTACATAGGTACTCTTCCTGTTAATACCTGACCTCGCGCCAACTGGGGCATGAGGACGGCTCCGGTTGTCGGCGTTGTGAAGCAGATCTCTGACTATTTTGCGGGCTGATGCCAGTCTTCAAGATGTTTCTACAAGATCGATGGGTTTTTAAGTAGTCATTAGAGATTTGAGTGAAGACGAACGAGTATGGGGACATGGTAGGTCTGTGGCAATGTTGTCAGGGATCAAATTGCATAACAGGAATATGCGTCTAGAAGTCAAGAAGCCCCTGGATCTGAAAACAATTTTGAGTCTCAATAATACACTATATTGATGTAATACCTCTACTGAAAACTGCTATTATGAGAACCCCATCTTCCCATTGCCTCGTACTACTTGAAGACCTCAAGTAAGTGCAAACACCACCTCGCCCATCACGACCCGCGACCATCACTCCAATTCTCCAAACCCACCTTCCTTCTCAACACCACTTTTCGCCACCGTAGCAAACATTCCAACGAACGGATTGGATCTGGGTTCACATCTTCCTCGCAGAACTTTTAATGCCGCAGCTTATAAGAACATCAGATACGGAGGCTAACTAGCTGGTCTCTTCACCTACCGAAGAGAGCTGTGCAGTTTCCGACCTGCAAGTAATTTTAAAATATCAGAGACTACCGAAATTTGGTTGGTAATGGGTGTCTATTCTCCGTTCTATATTTCCAAAAAGTCACAGATACACGGCTGTTCTATTCTAAAACACACAATCTATCTTCTTATCGTACATCCACAGTCTAGTCTAGGCCTCCATCCTCCCATCGTGTTCCGCGATCGCCTGCTCAATCTCTCTCTCCTCCTCCTTACTCACTCCCCCAGCCGTCCAGCCCGTCCCCGCCTGCACCAACAACACAACCACACACAACGCCGCGGCGCTATGATAAAGTGTGCTCAACGCATGTTCATACCCACTGACTGAAACCAGCCTCTCCTCAACTGTCAAGAAGCCCTCCTGGTGCACTCTCGCCGGACTGCCCACCAAAACCGTAACCAACTTCTCCATCCTCTCTCTAGGCAGCCCTTCAATCATCTCAAATCCTCGATAGAGCGAAGCCCTCAACTCCCGCCCAAAGATCCCGCCCCCAATCGCCGTGCCGGTACTGCCCGCAAATCCCCTAAAAGTAGCCAACAAGCCCGTCACGATAAAGTGTTCCCGGGCATGACTCAAATGCAGCAAATGCGCCATGGTATAATTCACCGCCGCGCCCGTAGCCAGTCCATTGACAAAAATCACCCCGACATACCACCCCATTTGCGTGGCAGCGTTACTCACCCACCCCATGGCCAGGATCGTCAAGCCAAAAATACCCATGGACACCAAGGAAGGGAACCAGTAGTCCTTGCTGCTGCTGCTGCTGCTGCTGCTGCTAGTATTGTGATGATCATCATCATCATCATCAGCGTGCTGTTGCCGCGACATGTGCAGCCAGCCCACCAGTAATCCACCCATGCCGAAACCGAGGTTGGTCGGAATCAGAATGGACCCCGCCAGCGCGGGACTGGCGCCATGCACGGCAAGCGCAAAGATGGGCGCATAGAAGAGCACGGTCCAGCGCGCCGACATGAAGCCTAGCTGCGAGAGGCAGGACAGCAAGATACCGCGAGACCGAAGGATCCGTAACGGGAGGATGGGGTCGCTGGCGAAGCGGGATTCGATCACCAGGAAGAGGAGGAAGGTGAGCAGAGACGAAAACAGCGGGGTCCAGTGAATTCCTGTACGGCCGGAGAGGGAGTAAAGCAATAGGACAATGGTGGTAGTCAGAGTGATGGCGCCCGCATAGTCGATTCCGCGCAGCTTTTGCAGGCTGGTCTTTTCCGCGTCCCCGGGAGATAGAGGTTGGCCGGTGGACAGGGAGGAGGGAATGCTGGCGTAGACTCCAAGGCCGCCGAGCAGAGCGAGGGGTGCTTGTGCCCAGAAGAGAGCGCGCCAGCCGATGATGGGCAACAAAATACCAAAGACAACAGCACCCGTGGACATGCCCACTGTGAAGCCGGCGTTGGTGAGGCCGATCCAGACGCCGCGGCGGCGCTTGCTGGTTAGTTGGATGACGAGGATCAAAGAAAGGGTCATGATCCCGCCGCCGCCGATGCCAACAAGGATTCGACCGAACAGGAAGACGAAAAGGGTGTGGGCTTGACTGGTGACAATTGCGCCAATGGTGAAGAAAAGGGACGAGACGAGGATCATAAGGCCCGGGGTGAAGATGGTGGAGAGTCGGCCGGTGAGGGGAGATATACAAGAGGAGCTGATGAGGTAGACACCGGTGAACCACATGGCTTGGTCGTAGGCGTCGAGGTCGGTGGCGATGCTGCTTTGAACTGTGCTGATTCCAGACATGTTGCCCGCTTGTGGTGGTGTTAGTGCCTGTCCCCTCGTGGTATAAACATGTTGATGTTTGAGAGACTTACCCTGAAGGAAGATGAGAACCCACATGCTCAGGGCAATGGAAAGACCCCGGGCAAATCCAATGGGCTTCTCATCTTGGGGTGGTCGTGGTGGTGGTGGTAGCTCATTGCCGATGGTGTAGGAACTGGCAGTCTCGGAATTTAAAAGAGGGGTGGTTTCCGGTGCTGAAGCTGTGAGAGTTGGTGATGAGCTCATGTCGTTCTCATCAATGTCGACATTGTGACGACGGCGGTCGTGTACAGTTGTTTCGAAGACTGCTGTTTTAGAAAACATGGCGGTGACCTTTATTCTCTATGTTGTTGTTGTTGAATCAACCTTCATCAGCAAAGTGTTGTAGAGAAAAGGAAGATCACCTCGTTGAGGACATTAATCACAGAAAAGGAGGAAGAAACAATTACGACAAGGATCTGAGGAACAACATCTTCTGGAGATGAAGTAACGGTGAAGTTGAGATTTCCGTTCCCTTAAAGCCCAACGTCATCAAAGGAACCCGCGTCCAAACGCGTTGTGTGATTGGCAGTAAGCGGGTGCAACGGGGATTAACAACGACGTACATTATTAATCGCTTTTCAAAACGCCTTCCAGATCCAGACGCCAAAAGTGCCAGATTGCCGGGGGTTCTGCACCGGATGGAGATGCGTTGTCAATGAGAAATGGGGTACCAGTAGAATGGTTCAGGTTACGCCGGAGAGTGTGAAGCATAGATGGAGATAAGAGAGACATTGCGGAATATTGTTGACCATTAATTATATCGTGGTTGACGGTTACACTTGTGTTCGGAAAAGAGATGCCGGATCAACAATCACCAACCCTAACCCCCGATCTTCAACTTCTGGAAACCTTCCTCAGGAACTCCATCACGAAATGCCCCACTGTCCCGAGACGTCGACGGGAATGGCATGTCTCGGGCTGAATTGACTTTGGAGTTCCACCCCGATTAGTCGATCATTACTCGATACAATCCAACCCACTTGGTGTTGTAGGTCAGTGACTGCTTTCATATCAGTGTGAATATCTTCACTTGAGACTTTCACTCACTCACTCGCACAAACCACTCAGACCAACCTCCCTCCTCTAACATCACCAACACAACCACCACCAGACACAATGGCCCTCAAGGACTCCTACCTCCTCCCCGCCGCGGCGGACATGCACGTCCACTTGCGCAACGCCCCCGGTCCCATTGCCGAGCTGGTCACCCCGACCATCCGCAAGGCCGGCATCGACACCGTCTTCGTCATGCCCAACTTGGCCCCTCGCCCCGTCGTCACCGTCGATGAGGCTCTCGAGTACAAGAAGGCCCTCCAGGCTTACGACCCCGAGGTCAACTATCTCATGTCTCTCTACCTTCACGAGAGCATCACCCCCGATGAGATCCGCAAGGCCAAGAAGGCCGGTATTGCCGGTGTCAAGGTTGGTCGTCCTTCCCTTATTCTTTCCTCATTCTTATTCTCATTATTACATTCCACTAACAAACCTCCTTCATGAAAAGGCCTACCCCCGCGGCGCCACCACCAACTCCCAATGGGGCGTCGTCTCCTTCGACCCCTTCCACGACGTCCTCTCCACCATGGAATCCGAAGGTCTCGTCCTCAACCTGCACGGCGAGATGCCCTCCTCGCCCACCGACAACGTAACCGTCATGAACGCTGAGTCCAAGTTCCTGCCCACCCTCACCTCCCTGCACAGCAAATACCCCAACCTCAAGATCGTGCTCGAGCACTGCACCACCGCCGACGCCGTCGCTGCCGTGCGCGCCTGCGGGCCCAACGTGGTCGCCACCATCACCGCCCACCACCTCTCGCTGCTCGTGGACGACTGGTCCGCCAACGTGCACCACTACTGCAAGCCGAGCGCCAAGTCGCCCGAGGACCGCCGCGCGCTGCTGCAGGCCTTGGTCACGAGCGAGGGCAAGTTCTTTTTGGGCACCGACTCGGCGCCCCATGATATCTCGAGCAAGAAGGGCAAGGGCAACACGGCGGCGGGCGTGTTCACGCAGCCGTATGCCTTGGGCTATGTGTTGACTGCGCTGGAGGAGGGCATTGCGAGGGGAGATATCAAGGAGGAGCAGGTGATGGAGGAGGTGTTGGCGGGCTTCCTTAGTGAGTTTGGTCGCAAGTTTTACGAGCTTGGGCCGGCGGAGAAGAAGATTTTGGTCAAGAGGGATGGGGCGGTGGTGGAGGAGAGTCTCAAGACGGACAAGGTGGAGATTGTGCCGTTCAGGAGCGGCGAGAAGACGTGGAGTGTTGAGTGGCAGTGAGTGGGAGTTGGTCAGGTCGTAATTCGAGGAAAGGACCTAGGTGGGCAATGAAAAGGCTAGGGTTCAAAAGTGAACAAAATGGGGAGTTTGGGTCTGGAGAGGTTTTGTGATTTGGGTCGGCCTACGGGATGTAGGAATTGCCTTCATAGAGGTACAGTAGAAGAGCAACAGGCACATGTTCAGATACATGAAAATGGGAGTTGTCTTTAGTTCACCGATGGATTTTCGTTCGTGTGTTTGAACTTGTTGATGACCTGGTACTTGGATGTCATCAGGTTCCTCCATGAAAGCCCTCATGAACAGGGACAAAATGTGGTATTCCGTTACCCTGCGTGTTCAAAGACCAAATGCAACCTTTCGATCTGATGCTCAGACAATGTCGCAAAAATAAATATCTTTTAAAGCACCCTTATTAATCGCTTATGGGTTTTATCGTATGCACAATTTCCCTGTACGCCCACCCTATGTACCGTAACACCATCAACAAACAAACAACAAAAAAGGGGTATCACCACAAGCCGCTGATACTAGTCTCACGACACAGATGGCTGTGGTACCTCCGTCGGTACCCCCATCACGCCAGAACCATTACTCCCACTCATCTCTCCCAAACCACTACTTTCAGCAGCCTCGTTCGCAGCCGCCTCCTCTGCCACAGCCTGAGCAGCCTGTGCCTGTTGCTCAGCATCCAACTTCTGCAGTTCCTTTTGCCTTTCCTTTTCAGCCCTATCAATAATATCATCATCATCACTCCAGAATTCATCATCATCCGGCAACTCAGGCATCGCCATCCTCTTCCAGAACCGTAGCTCCTGCCTCATGGCCTTGGCATCCACCGTCCGCTCCCATCGCTTTTCGTCCTTGTCATACTCGGCGCGGAACTTGCGCACAAGCTCGTTGGCCTTGCCGGCATGCGCCTGCATCTCCCAAATCTGCTCGCGGAGTCGACTATTTTCGGCGCGCGCCTCAGCTAGTTGGGCGCGGTATGAGTGATGCCAGGCTGCCACGTCTTGGACGTGCTTGGCTTTGTACTCGTGGAACTTCTTGAGCATGGTGTACATAACTTGTGAGTACTGTGAGAGGAGGGCGGCGTTGGCGTCACGGGAGAATTTGGCCTTTTCCAGGGCCTCGGTGAGAACTGAAACTAGTTGGTCTATGTTTTCATCTTGGTCTGAAATTGCACAAACGAGTTAGCAGGCTTGCAGCTATCATTCATCATATTACATGAGACTAGGGGGAAACATACTCTTGAGTTCTTCGCCTGCGGCATTGAGTAGTTCGTCATTTGTGAGAGACTGTGACCTTGCCCGCCCGCGCACTTTACCAACACCCGAGACGACCTCCTCCAAAGCCCGTTGGTTCTGCGCGAGTTGTCGACTCAATTCCTCAACCAGGCCGTAGATGTAGTTTAGCTCGGCTTGGTGCCCTGCCGGCGTGGGGAGGCCAACCATGGCGGCGGGCATATTACCAGCGTGCATGCCGTTCATGTCTTCTTCTTCGTCTGTTGCTTCTGGTTCGTCTCTGGGCTTCGACTTGGATCTTTGTCCGGCTGGAAGCGATTTGGCTCTTCTCCGGCCTCTCGACGATATTGGGAGTTCGAGCGGAGTAGAGAGAGGCGACGTGGCTAGATTGGCATAAGCACTGGCAGCTTCCAAGATGCCGGCAACGTTATCGCCACTGATGTCTCGAACCAGCTCAAGGTGAGGTCTTTCAGACGCACGAGGGGTGCTTGGACGTGCACGTGAAGAACGAGGTGTGTCCGGAGATGGAAGTGTTGGTGAAGGATCCGAAGTCGTAGCAGAATCAGGTTTCTAGTCCTTAGATGTACTCGTTCGTGTGTGTCCACGGATCCATTCAAGACTTGGCGGCTCCAGAATCTGTCTGCGTTGACGGGCTGGTGTGCTGGAAGAAGGGGTTCGGCCAGTGTCAAGATTCTCCTTCTGGGAGCCTGCCCGTGGCCGGCGTCGAGGCTCTAGAGTCAAGGCAGAGCCGTGAATAAACCGAGAGCTTGTGTTGGGTGAAGTGCCCAGAGGAACTCTGCTGGCCAACCGGGCTGTTTCCTCTGTCGTGTTTTCCAGTAACTGTCGCGAATCTGGGGATGCGCCTGTGTTTTTGTCCGGACTTTGGTTGTCCTTGTCTGAGCCCGATTGGGGGCGACTCGTGGAGCGTCTCAGCACTATTGTGACGGTAGAGTTATCGATGCCGCGAAGTACGTGGGTGTAACAATGAGACCGTATCTGGCGTTGTGATCGGGGATGGAGGAAGGATAGGAGCAGCTTTGGTTGATGTATGCGGTGGTGATGTTGATAGCTAGCGCGTGTTGATACTGAACTCGGCTACTTTAGCTATTTTTTGTTTTTGCTAATCGAGACGTATACTAGAAGTCCTGGAAGTTCGTGCGCGACTGGACAATGGGAGATTGGTTGAGAAGAAGAGAAAGAAGACGGATGTTGGTTGCTTGGAGGTTTAGTCTTGGTTGTTGACATTGAATGTCGAGGGGCACTCCACCTTTCCACATCCATGCTGTTGCTGTTGCATTGCAGGAGCTGACCTCATGCCTGCCGGTGGGAACTGGCCCCACCTACTTACTCTTGCTCAAGTAAAGTCAGTGAAGGACCGCTGAAGACAGAGGCAGTTACAGTGGGTTATAGCACGCCTAGTGTACCAGTACGGGCACAACGGGCACAACGGGCAGCGATGGAAGGCACCTCAACCAGGGGTCCGTGCACGCCCCTTCCCGCCGTCACTTCAACATCAATCGCCGACCTCAGCTTGGGTTTCTCGACTTCGTTCCTTGCTTAGGTTACTCCCTCTCCAACCTTTAAAAAGACACTCCCGTCAAACGTGTGTGGTTTGGTGAAATAAATATTCGACACACACTCAAATCATCTTATCGACATTTACAGATTGGTCATTTGGGCGGGCCCATATCAATCAGTACTATCATTATTCGGGACCACGCGCAGCACAGAGAGAGAGAGAGAGAGAGAGCTCAGAAGACTGACCCTCCCTCCATTCACATTCCCAGGTTTTGGTCTCAATTGATTGGCTCTTGTCTGTCACCTCTCGACGGACTTCGAGCTCTCAATCTCACTCTCAACAACAACGGAAGAGAAATTTATGTAAACAAACGGCAACATGACCACGCCAACACCCATGAAGCATACTCTTTCCCAGCAGGGGAGCGGAAGGACGCCTTCGCAGACACAGCATGGAGCAGCAGCCACTCCTCCTGTATCCACACCCTTTTCCATGGCTCATGCTGCTCTATCCCCTCACGGTTCCCGTCTCTCGCCGCAGGCAGTCAAAAAGTCCCCGGCCATTTCGGCGGCTGCCCTGCTAAATCATCCTACCAGCACCAGCGCTGTCAGCTTTGATAGTCCGTCTGCTGCCGCCGCATTCAGCAATTTGCAGCTGTCTGACCTGGATTTCAAAAGCCTGGGTGGTCTAGCTGGCCTTCAGGTTGGGAGGAACACCGAGGATGAAAAGGCCAAACGGCTAGATGAAGTCATCTCCATCCTCAGCCAAAACCGCGGTTACGTCAGTGAGGCCGGCCTGGAGAGACTGGCCCAAAAGCTGGAACTCGACTGCATGTGGGATGAGCATATGGCCGGGGAGTCGAAGCGAACGCTAATAATAGCTGGTTCGGCCCTCGAGCTTCTCATAGGCTTCACAGACAACATCGTCCAGTCACTTACCTTGGCTTTCCCCGAGTCTTCGGAGAGCGTTAACAAGCACGCCGAAGATGCAGGAAAGATTCTTCTGGAGAACCTCAAGCTGCAGCCCGGCCAAAGCCCACTGACCAAGCAGCTCGATAAGTTTTCGGTCAACTTTGAGCGTCTGGCCATCTTGGATAAGTTGAGCATTGCCTCGGTACTTAACCTGTACGAGGCTATCGCCGGAGTCTTTGACAGCCTGAGTCGGTTACATCAGTGGGAGCTACAAAAGGTTCGCGAGGATGCGTCCCTTGCCGGACGGACTGATGAGTATCTTCGCAACATCGTCCTCTGTAATCGCAGCGGAACTCCTGCCATGAACGCCAGGGGCAAAGTAGGCATGAGAATTGACTACTGGAAGAATAAGCATCTTCAGCCCCCCCTAAACCCACAGTTGGCCGCCCATGCTGAGAAGCACGAAAAGATCTGGGGCATTCTTGTCGGATGTGCCCCCATCAACAGGAACCTCGATGTGAATGTCCACCCCGTTCGGGTTTCTCACCATTGGATCTCCGAGAATGTCGAGTTGCCTCATATTCCTGGAGATCTACAAACGAGCCCCATGGTACACTGGCTGGAGCCCGAAGATACAATTGTTCCCCCAGATCCTGAAAAGGCTGGGGATTCTCTCCTGGGCCCACGCCTGCCCTCGGTCACTTTCAGCGCCACTTTCGATCCTCCTATCCATATCTCCTTTGGCCTTTGGGAGCAGCTTCGGAGTATGGGCATCGGAATACCAGCCATGGACGTATCAAAGTCCTTCGACAACCTCGTGTTCCCCATAGCACCCGGTGGCTACTACGATCCAACAGAACCACGAGAGATTCACCACACAAAGGACATCACTTACCAGTTACCAGGTTCACCAGCTTGGTTATCGAGAAAACACGCCAACTCACTCTACATCTACAAACCAGTATACGGCAAGACCTTGACTGAGGCCTCCTTCTCGCACCCGCAGCACCTCATCGCCATGCTGCCCTACCTCAGGCAGTACGCCTTCCTCTCCACACTCCTAGAAAACAGCTTCAAAGAGGACATGGGTCCGAAACGGACTCCCCCTCAAACCACCATCCACCCAGACTCCTTTTCCACAAAGACCAGCACCAACCGCGACGAATTCAACCGATTCATGAGCCTCTCCCCCACCCTCGTCAAATCTCCCAGTGACGAAGCCCCAACACCAATGGACATCTCCACCTCCATGTCCATTGACGCCAGCTCTCAACCCAACCACAGCGGCACCGTACCCATGTCCATCGACGGCGCCTCCCAACACATCTTCCCTTCCCAAGCCGCCCACTCCCAACCCACCTCCCACCTCTCCAACAACAACAACCAAAACCAACAAGTCCCGCTCACCAGCGGCGGCCCCAACAACCACAGTGCCCTCACCCACACCTTCACCTCTGGCCCGGACCCAGAAGCAATCAAGATTGACATCAACCTGACCATGGTACATGCGCCCCGGCTGCAAATCGCCTTCCCCTTCCGCGCCTCCGAGACCGCCATCGTGGTGCTGGAGATCCGCGAAAACGGGCAGGTGCACGTGGAATCGCAGAACGTGCTGGACGAGCGGAACAGTGTGGCGCCAAATGGACGGGAGAGGCGGGTGGAGGACTTGGGCAAGATGTTGGAGACGGTGGAGGATATTGGGAAGTGGGTGGAGTTTGTGAGGACTAGGTGGGCTTAGGGTGTCCAAGGGCTGAGGGGGGTGAGAAGATGGAGATGGGTATAGACACACACAGGGAGAGGGGGGATGGGGAGGGAGTTGGAAAATGAGACTGGAGATGGGGATGGAAATGCTAGATGAAGAATGGAGAGGCAGAGGAAGAGGAAGAGGGAGGAAACGGAGGAGGAAAAAAAAGGAAAGGAAAGGTGGGAGGGAGGGAGGTGTAAGAAGCGGATTTAGCTTCTGACAGAGCAGGATTCCGATTTACATCTTGATTCACGAATCCCTGTGGAGAAGTACGGGAGATTGTCATCATCCCCTTTTGTTGCCTAGTAGGAGTAGGAAGAGTCAAGTTCCTTCCTCCCAAGTGGCCAGCGACAATGAGAAAAAGTTACTATTATTTTCTTCGGCTAAACTTACTCGTACGTACAAGTAGACACAGATATCAGTTACATGAGCCTGTATCTACGTCTATCTGTGTGACGACGAGGGCCAATCAGTTTGGTAGGGAAGTGCGTTCATATCTAGCTAGAGTGAATACACCTTAAACAGATATAGACACTCATCCTCATATTTGATTGACTTGATCGCAGACTTATTTTTGGGAACTCAACTTTGATTCAATACTACTATAGTCACTTTTGTTTGGTTTGTAAGTACATGTAGATGTGGACCCCATACACTTGGTAGAAGCCTCATATCCAAGGTAGACTCTCACTTATCAAGTTAGCAAGGTTTCGTCGCTTTGCAAATTTGAAGTGAAACTTGTTTGATTGTTCTGGCGGTTCAATATCAGATACATAGCTTCTGAGGCAGTGGTGGCTTGGATCGAAAGAAGGATGGAAATAGAATGACCGAACTATCGTTGCGGCAGTCATTTTGAGCATAACTCAGAGAAGATGTCATCGGACCCTGATTCATGGTGATACAAACCTCAGCCGCGCCGGCTTGTATCATGTTGGCAGTATCTGTTGGTTGGATCTTCTTTCTGAGATCGCAGTGAACAGTTTGCATTTTCTCACCGTGGAATCTGTCAGTCCGCTTGAACCGTACCTGGTCTCACCGGGGCCGATTTTCTCTTTGTACTAATCACGCCAGTTTCATCCTGAATTCTGGGTTGGTCAATCCAGAATTTTACTCTGTTCCAAAGATATGTTTCGTTAACGAGGAAACATCAAACAAAACGAGCCGCAAATTGGAGAGTGGGACCATGTTGCGGGTTAACTTTGCGGGGGATGTGAGGCTCTGTTGGCTTGGCTGGCTAGAGGGAGGTGAGTTGTCGCCGGCAGGTGCCACGCAGACAGTGGTGTAACGCTGATGGTCCGTGATCCGAGCCAAGCTTTATCTCTGATTGGCTGTCATATGGAGGATGAAAAGATACGTACCTCGTCAACTAGTAGTGTCAGTAGTGTACCGTACCATAACGTCCGTTTATCAGGCCCGCTACCCTGAGCGGTCGCAGGAATGAACCGAACGCGGATGGTCCACTACCGCTCATGTCGTTGTTTACAAGATGGTGAAAGAAATATACCTAAGTGTAATGTACTTACCGTGACTTGCTCGGTTTATTCTTACGACCATTCGCCTGCGTCAAGCCCATAGAGCGAGTGGCTCGGTTCTCCAGATTCCGAGTCCCTGAAATTCCAGGAATGAGGGGAAACATCTAAGGGACCAAAGGGCTGACCCAAAGGAGAAAATAAGGGGTGATGGTAAATGCTTTGTGGAATGTAATGTATGAAGTTCGTCGTTGTGGGCATGCGTCATGGACAAGTGGAAGCTCAGAACAGCCCCGTCAGGTGGTGTGAAAAAAACAGTCCGGACACGCTTATACCAAACCAGACCCCGCGAGTATCCGGACCTTTTTTTCACGCCACCTGCCCGTGTACCTGAAAGTAAGGGGAACAGACCGGAGAGACAAGCGGGTTGGGTACTCCCATTCTGTCTTGTGGGAGTTGATTGGCAAAGTTGCCGCATTCCATCAAGTTGAGACAGATGCTCCAGGTGGAACAGTCGGGTGCTGGTTGGGGAAGTATCGTCCGAGTATTCGACAAACCCAAGAATCAGCACAACTGATATAGTCGCTGTTCTGAACAACCACAGACAGCAGCACAAACTTCTAGTCTAGTGTACACGTGCAAGAAAACTGTCTTATAGTTTGAACCTCTCCGTCGTCATCGATGTTGCCAAAATGTGGATCCAAAACGGCTTCTCGAATGGACTTGTTCTCCAATTGGCGGGCAGGCCAAATGATCCTAGCAAAGCTGCCACGAACGGTTCGTCTGATTGGTCTGGGCCAGACAATCATGGTTCCCCCGTCGATAGAGAAAGGCAGATCTGGTAACTGCCGCCTATCACCGAGATCTCATCTTCTGAAAACTGGAAAGAGCAAAAGGAATCAACGGACGTGGATCGGAAGACCAGACCCAGACGACTTGACTGATTGCCTTTTTGTTGACCTCGTGACATTTTGTAGTGTAGTATCTTACTGCCCTCCTTTTTCACGCTTTTGCTACCGGCACAAGGGCGGTGAAGTTCTGCAGTTCGTCCCACAGGGTTGAAGATCCCGCCACACAAGAGATCCCGTCTGTATGTATTTGTCTGTCTATGCCTGATGCAGCAAGGGTCTGAGGCGTGAATGCATCCATTGTATATATTGGGCAAAAGGAATGGATGCACACTTTCAAAACACCCTCCTTCTGTGAGTGAAATCTGCTTTCGATGCCGCGGAAAGAGCAAGCAAAAAGTGCATCACTGCATGATCGATGGTCAAAATAAGTGGGATCTTGCAGTGAGGTCACAGTGCAATATCGAGCTAAGGCAGGCACGCTGGCAGGCCAGGGCACTGGTACCCTTGCCACTCTCTCACTGGCGCGCACCCTGCGTAAAAGTGGACGAACGCACCTGCACAACGCGTACAAATTGGCACGAGCAGTTGGCAGCATGTAGCACTCAGTGAGATGCCCCAGTGTGACTAGTAAACAATCCCCGCCGGCCAGGGCTGCAGATGAATCCTATTACATAAGTTCCCTGTCGCTGGCACTTCAGTTTCTTGTGCGCCCATTCACTGCCTGTACAACCTTCGTACGATACGTCCTCCATCGACCTTGACAATTCTCCATATCCAACCCTTGGCACTTCCCCTCAGTCTCGGATTTCCGATCCATTCTCATCCCATCCCTTACAGCGCTCTGGTATTCCTCAGCGAGTTCCAAACGGCGATCACTTGTCCATTGTTGCCGATTTAGCATTTAAACTCCCTCCATTGTTTGCGTCAGCGCCCGCGTGCCCCACCCCTAGGTAGCGACCGCAAACCCTCCCCGCCGCCCATACCAAATACCGACGGGAATTACATACAGTACGACGGCCTGTGATACCGCGCGGAACCCGTCTCCAACCACGCACTCATCAACACTCCGGAACACTGGGAGTGAAGCCTCACCAACTCACCGACAAACCGAGGCTGCCTGTGCTGGTCAAGTGTGTGCGCGCAGCACCTGCGCAGTTGCCCCGATCGGCCTCTTGGCCGCAAGAGTGCAACTTCCCAAAGTTGGCGACATGCACATTGCAAGCCGCTAGATGCAGGAAGGAGCTTTGGACTGGAACTAGGCACCCCCGCAACTGAAACTGAGGTGAAAGGAGGAGAACAGAATTTGGAGCAACATTGGAGGAAGGAGCGAAAAAACATCGGGAGCACTTTCTGCCTCGAAGATGCCAGACTTGGTCTGGGAATGAACCGGTCTCGCCTCTCAACATCTGACGTGTTCCTGTGACAATTCCCGTCGGCTCGCTCACATTCTCCCCATCTCGGGTTTACTGCCTTCTCTCAACTTCTCGATTTATGCAACTACCTGACCATTCAACGGCTCTTTTACTTCACGACATCACGCCGCCTTTTCATTAGGTTATCGGAGTCTAGAGTTCCAGGTTGATCACTCAGCCTTCCCTTTTACGACTGTCCTCCAAACGGGCTCCTATCACCTCCCACAAACAACAAAGACAGACAGACATTGACTGCTGTCCAAGATATGTCATATCCGAATGGGAGTGGGGGTACGCTTACCCTACCCTCGCCGACACACATCCATTCCGTTCGATCTTTACGAAAGGCCATTGCACGATCGCCCTCCAGGGCTCGCCAAGCTTCGACTACACCAGCCGGTTCACCACAGTCCCTCTCCTCACTCGCCGTTTCACTCTCGCAACGACCTTTGGGTGAAGGTTCTACTCCGCTCAAGCCTAGCGAGCGTCTCTCGACCCGTTCATTGAGACCTGCTAGACCGGTCAACAGGCCGTTATCCAGGTCACGAATGTCGCAAAAGAGTCCCCTCAGAAGGTGCTTTGGCTCCCACAGGGACTCGGGCAACCCCCTCCCACCATCCGTCTCGGCTCCTGAAGCCCGTCCCCGCTGCGGAAGCCCTTCCTCGCGCAGCCCTAGCCCGATAGCAAGCCCCGTGGCAAGCCCTGTCCACCATACCGAGGTGACACTGATCATGGACCACGCTACTCTGGACAGCCCGCTCCCTAAGCGGCGCAGTCTGGGTCTCAGGGCTGACCTCCTCGATGACCCTCCAGCGACATCGCACCCATTCGACACCGATGACGATGCGCCCAAAGGATACGAACTGCGGTCGTCCACTCGCCGTACCACCTCGCCTCAGGATTCCGTGGCCTCGCCTGACATTTCGAGCCTACCCAAACGAACGACCTCTCTCCGTAAGAGCACTTTACAGCAACGCCATGATGATCAACGCATTTCGTTGGGTCGGCGTGTCGGAGAGAAACAGCTTAATCAGGCATCAAAAGCTGCTGCCCCTGCTACTAGCACAACCCGGACCAGGCCGAGGCTATCCCTCGATCAATATCTCCCGCCTGATGACCGCGGCAGCCCCTTCACTCAGGCGCCTTTGCCAAGCGCCTCGGTTCATCCTCTTCCTCGGCCGCCAGCCCAGCGTCACCCCTTGTCTCGGACCATCACACAGTCTTCATCCGGCTCTAGCCTCCCTGATGAGTCGCCCACGCATCCTCCTGTGAGCTTGGGCGAAAAGCCCAGGGTACCTTTGAACTTCTCAAGATCACTGCCTTTGGGAGCTCGCCCCCTAGGTGCAAAGATTCCACCGCCCGTGGCTACACCAAAATACAAGCGAGCCAAGCCATTCCAGGCTGCCTTTATGTCAACGGGACTGGTGTCCAAGATGAACCGAAACCCCGAGGCTGGCCCGCCCAAGCGTCCTGGAGATAGTTCCGAGATTATGCCCGACACTCCTTGCAAGAAGCAGCCTTATGACTCTTCAACGTTTCCTCCAAAACCGCTGGGAAGTGCCAGACGCCCCAGATTGTCTTTTGGCACTGCAACTACCCCTCTTCCTGATGCGTCGAGCACGCCGCGCGGCAGCCCTTTTGCTCCCCAGGACCGATCCGCGAGTCTGTTCTTCAAGCAAATTCGTGGAAACAACCTTCGAAGAGCAAGTCTGTTGAGTTTCGAGGGCGAAGATGCAGGAGACTCACCTGAGTCCGATGATTTTCCCCCGCCAACACCGACTAAGAGTCTTTTCAAGTCACAATCAACGCCAGCACACCCGCAACAGGCACAAATGACCCCCACTGCCACACGGTTCACGCATTCTGCGTCTGCTTTTGGTATTGGCAAGGAGCACAGCACACCGAGTTCAAGTTTCGGATTTACAAGTCCACTAGGTCGACATAGCAACGGGCAGACAGATCGTCCCACCACGGCCGACGGTGAACTTCTCCCAGTCGGCATCAAAGACTCACCGCGGATGAGCCAGTCTCTCCCCTCCTTTACCATGCGCCGCGGACGTGGCAACTCCTTTACCACTCCTGCCCCCGTCAAGACCAACCCCACCATAGTGGAAGCCTCAGAAAAGCATACACCTGATTCAGCCAGCCCAGTGAATCCAAGGAATCCTAAGACACCTTCGGAAACTATGGGCCCGCCTGACGGAAATTTCTTGTCCATCTCAAATGCTCGCAAAGGCAATATCAAGTTTGCTCGGTCGCCGTCGACACCTACAACACTCGTCGGCCCAGGACTTCCGTCAGCAACACCTGAAGGCCAGCCACTTACCAAGGGGCAGAACCGTCGAATCAGCTCTACGCCCCAAAACGTGAATGCTCCTAGCAATGTCGATGAAGCACTGTATAGTCGCTTCGACAAAGCTGAGGTGATTGGGGGTGGTGCCTTTTCGCAAGTGTATCGTGTTGTTCAACGCTCCACAATGGCTTCCTTTTCGTCATTTACATCAACTCCCGGCAGACATACGCCCGAGGTAGAGAAGGTCTTTGCCGTCAAGAAAATCGCTTTCTTTGGCCATGGTGAGAAGCAACGCGAAAGCAAGATGCGCGAGGTCAACGTCTTGAAGGCCCTGAGTACTTCCGACAAGATCGTGCACTATGTCGACAGCTGGGAGCAAAACGGATGTCTATACATCCAGACTGAGTATTGCACCGAAGGCAGTCTTGACGCATTTCTCAGAGAAGTTGGGCAAAACGGCAGGATGGATGATTTCCGCATCTGGAAGACATTGCTTGAACTAAGCCAGGTAGGCTAACTTGGTTTCGAATCTCCCACAATGGCTTGCTAACTGATTAACTTGCAGGGTCTTTCCGCCATTCACAGCGCTGGCTTCATTCACCTGGATCTGAAACCTGCCAATATCTTCATCGGGTTCGATGGCTATCTCAAGATCGGCGACTTTGGATTCGCAGTCCCATGGCCGGCCCCCAAAGGGGTCGAAGGCGAAGGTGACCGAGAGTACATTGGTCCTGAGATCTTGTTGGGACAGTACGACAAGCCAGCCGATATCTTTGCTCTTGGACTTATCATCTTGGAGATTGCTTGCAATGTCTATCTTCCCGACAACGGTCCCACATGGCAGGCCCTTCGAAATGGCGATCTGACGGTTGTGCCTAGTCTTACCTCGAGTGATGCTGGTGGTATCATTCGGGACGCACAGATTTCTACCGATGATGGCGATCTTTCTGCCTTCAGCTCAGTCACATATGACCCGAGCAACTTGTTTGGTGCGCAAAAGAGAAGCGAGCTCCAGGAACCCCCAAGGTTCATGATGGATGCCAATGATCCGCACTCGCTAGACAGCGTTGTCCGGTGGATGATCCAGCCTGAGCCTGCGAATCGACCTACGGCCGAGGCTCTACTGAAGGTAGAGTCCGTCGACTGGGTTGCTTGCCGCAGGACCGCCGGAGCAACGGTGTACGAAGGCAACTGGGGCTTGGAGACCGCTTCGACCACGGAACAGTTCGACACGACGATGACTGACGTTTGAACAAGCATCTTGGAAAATTCATCACCTTGCATCCCGGGTGGATATCGTCTTGCCGGAGAGGGGTCGGTTGTCTTGCACCGACCCTTCACCAGAAGTATATATGTGCCTAGGTTTTGTCGGTCGGATATGTTGGCTGGATATCCACCACGGATAGGATTTCGAATCATTTGGGGCCCATTGTATGAGCTCTGGGATATCATATCCTTTGTATGGGATTGCTACATTGCGACAAAGTTCCTTTCCGATCTGAACACCATTCGATAACCGTTTGGAACAGCGGTCGGTTGTCTTTCGATTGGTCACAGAGTTTAGTGGCATAGTCCGCTTTGGGCTGTGGAATCAAGGTTACTCCGACCATTTCTCTATTCTCTCCCTCAACATTTCCTACTATTTTCCGTTATGAGCATTCAACTGGAATGCTAAGCGACCACTTTTAGAAGCCTTGGCCATCTGCTCGCTTAGCTGTATCGGCAAAGCCAGTGGCAAGACTGCAACTTAATTTCGCATGGGACAAACTAGGATCAGTCATACTTTCAGCATTTTTCTGCTACGGCCGGTTTCATTGTTATGGGTACCACAACTGGATCTTTTCTTATGCATACATCGGCGTTTGTGGCAAAGGCGGGCGATGCATTACTATAAGGGAAATGGGATGTGGAGACACCACAAGTTCCTGGCGTTTTGCGCTTCCCGTCATAACTACTGTTTGCTTTACTTTGGGAGAAGAGCATATTGTCTTGTATTTCATTACGCGTGTAGACGTACGTGTGTATGGACTAAAACTGTGAGATGTAGCATTGTCTATCTATTTTTTGAGGGAAGGAAAGGACAGTTGAATGACTGTACTTGAAAGAAGCGGTGGGTGGTTTACACTCATCGGATGGAAGATTGGTTGGTTGCTCTCTCCTTGTTGGCGTGGTAACGATGGGACAGGCGTATCACAAAATAGGGACAGTTACATCATGATGTTATGAAGGAATGATACGACACTAGATAGGTGGAGGCAAATACGATTGCTGATAATGCCAGTTTTTGGTTTCATCACTTGGGGTTCTATTTCGCTTGAACCGAAAGAAAATATGACATTATGCCATCCACAATACGTAACAAGCGTACAAGATGATATACCCAACGCCTCCACTCCGGCTCTAATCAAGCCCTTTTTACACAAAGTTCATAAGCGACCCAAACAAATCCCAACCGTGTAATCTTCCCAGGTCCTTCACAAAAAGCATGATTTCATATCCCTCCACTTACTTCAAAAAGTCATCAGAGTCTCTCAAGCAGCAGCGCTCACACCCCTCCTAGCACCGCCCCTCCTCCCCTGAGAGGTGCCGCTCCCAGAGCCATTATTACCAGTACCAGGCCTGTTAAGCGTATACTTGGCAAAAGCCCTGGCAAGCGCCTTCTTGCAGCTGACCTTTTGCGAGCCAACAAAGGACTCGACGGTCACGGCGATAGCGCGGTCAATGTCCTGGGCGGAGCAGTACTCGGAAAGGCGCATGCGGCAAAAGGCTTCGGAGATGCGGATGATGGCTTCCAAGTGACGGACCTAGTAGAGATGAGGAGGTTAGTATGTGTTGTTGAGTTGGGTTGGGTTGGGTGATGACGAGAAAAAAAGAAAGAAACCTACGGTAATAGGATAAGCCCCCGTCGCCAAACTCTCCCTTCTCATATCCGCAAACAGCCTCGCCACCTTATCCTCATCCATGTGATACAGCTTTGGCTGGCACCGCTCTCGGGCATAAAGGATATACTTCCTCAACAGCTCTTGTGGGATTTCGCCTTCCTTTTTACGGCCGTGTTCACCAGTTTGCTGCTGCTGTGTCTCAGCAGCAGCAGCTTGGGTGTCGTGTTCCACTTCCATTGAATCACCACCGCTAGCGTCCTGCGTGTTGTTCATCAACGGATGACTCCTGCTATGCGACCCGACAATGAAGCGCGCCAGCCGCTCATCTTCTTCGGGCTCGACTGTGTCGCGCACGACGCAAAGGATGTCGAAACGAGACAAAATCGGCTCGGTAAGCTCCACGTTGGCAGAAAAGGGAATGGTGGAGTTGTACCGCCCGCCAATAGGGTTAGCAGCGGCGATGATTCCGCATCTGGCCTGTAGGGTCGTGACGATACCGGCTTTGGAGATGGAGATGGTCTGCTGCTCCATGGCTTCGTGGATGGACGTGCGGTCCTGGTCGTTCATCTTGTCGAACTCGTCGATCAGGCAGGTGCCCTTGTCGGCGAGGACGAGGGCGCCGCCCTCGAGAGTCCATTCGGACGTGAGCGGGTCGCGCCGGACGGAGGCCGTTAGACCGACGGCGGAAGCACCCTGGCCGGTGGCGAAGACGGCGCGGTGGGCCGTCTTTTCGGCGTATTTGAGTACTTGTGATTTGGCGGTACCGGGGTCGCCGAGGAGAAGGACGTTGATGTCGCCACGAATGTGGTGGGCGCCGACTTGCTTGGCGACGCCGCCGAAGAGGGAGAGGGCGACGGCGGTCTTGATGTCGGTGTGTCCGTAGATGGAAGGGGCGACGGAGTTGATGATCTTGTCGACGATATGCGGGTCGCGCGAGAGGCGGCGGATCTCATGCTCGTCTTCCTCGGTCATGCGGAAGCCGGCGAGCTGGTCATGGGATTTGACAATGTTGTTGGCTTCAAGGATGGTGGCGAAGACGGGGAAGCCGTTGCGGTTGTTGAGCTGCGCGTCGTAGTTGTTGCGGTAGATGCCCGTTACTTCGATCTCCTCGCCCGGCTTGGCCTTGTCGATCAGGTCCCAGAGGAGAATGACCTCGCGGTGACGGGGCAGACGACCGGCGGGAACGGTGCCGGGGGATTCTTGAAGGGTGAGCTTTTGGTAGTTGCGGTAGACGGTCTTCTCGGAGTTAAGGGTGAAGGGGCCACGAGACTGGCAGGATTGGCAGTAGGAGATCTTGACTTCGACGTTGGACTCTTGCTGGAAGGGACCGAGAGTGACGCCGCACTTGGTGCAGTCGAACTTGACGTACTTGAGCTGGGGGAAGACACCGGTACGGCGGGTGACGACACCGCTCACGCGCACAAGACAGTTGAGGTGCGACTGGCGGAGCTGACGGAGCGTGTAGTGGATGGGAAGATCGAAGATACGGACGTGAATCTCGGCGTGAATGCGCTCGTAGTCGGGGTAATGGAGGAGGACGACTTCCATGGCAACCTCGTCGAATAGCTTGAGCATCTCGGTTGGCGCATTGGCGAGGAAGTATGCAAGAATGGCCTTGGCCGTAGCGAGGTGTTCGTAGGAGACCTCGAGAGACTCGGCGTTGATCTCACCGAGAGTACGAATGCGGTTGCCGTAGACGGACGAACCGCTCTCGTCGGTGTATTCTGTGAGGAAAGCCTTGAACTCTCTGCGGATGGTCTTTTGTACAGCCGGGACTGAGATCCATTCGCTCAAAGTGGCAGCCTTGACATCCATCAGGGCTTCGAGAGGAAGTTCCGAGTCCATAATGTCGCCATCCATATCGACATCGGGGTCTTCATTGTAGCGGATTCTTCGGCGTCGTTCCAGGTTGGTAAGGTCGATATCACCATCGTCGTCGTCACCAGGAAGATATGTGGTGCCCATTCCCATCCTCACGTGACGGTCTCTCTGGGCCAACTTGGCTTCAAGACGGCGCCTTGCGGCGGGGTCGAGGGCCTCATACTCCTCATCGTCGATGTCAATTCCTTCGTAGGCGTCGTTTTCGTCTCTTTCCCTATAATCACGCTCGAAACCTTCGCGGAACAAGTCTACATCGTCTTCGGCCAACTCGTCGAGGTCGTCAATGTCGTCTTGGATTTCAGCGGCGACGTCTTCCTCGATGTCGTCGTCCTCATCTGCGCCATGGGCAACTGGGAAGGCGGGAGGAGAAGAGGGCATGACGGGGCTCGAAGCCCGGGGAAGCGAGGATGCACCATCGTTATCGTTACGCGCACGCTTGCGGGTGGCCCTGGGAGCGGCGCCACGGTTGGCAGAGGACGGGTTGTCGCGAAGCGGGGAACTGGTATTGGAAGAGGTTCAGTTAATCACTGTTTACTTGCGAAGAGAAGCCGTGACAGACGAAAGAGCAAGAGGCATACATACCTCATGATTGCGACTTGGTTACAGCTACGGATGGAAGAAACAAGAGAATGAAGGATGCTGGCCTGGTTATTGCTATGGAGAATGAATGCCAGCCAGAAAGAGGATATGTTGCGGGGTGAGACAGAGAGAGAGAGAGGGGAATGGAGACAAACAGCGTCGAGGAACCACTGAATGAATGTTGCCCTTGCGATTCGCTTGCGACCTTGTCCCTGCTTTTTTTTCGCGTTGCAGTCCAGGGAAGACGCGCCAGACGTGATGCGCTAAGCCGGATAAGGGCGGTCGCGTTAAGTGGTTGCTGTGGTTAATGGGCTTGGCAGTACGTACCGGACCCACTTGGTGCTGCTCTTACACGCCAATTCGACTTGTCGAGATTCCAAAAAAGTCACAAAAGCCCAAAGTCCAAGTGAACAATGACGAGTAGAAGAAGCAAAGCATGAGCTATAAGGTGCTACATATTTCAGGACGATGTTATTATTGATCAAATCACCTTCAATGAGATTTCCTTGAACCCAATTCCAATCTGTGCTGCTTGGACACCTATAGTGCCTTAGACCAAAGGGTACATTGCAAGCTCGGTCCTTCTCCCCCGGGCCGCTCTCTCACGCTTTCACCAACGCGCTCCCCTCCTCCTCCTCCTCCTCCTCCTCTTCGCGCCCCAGCAATTGTTTCTTGTTTGAATACTTCCGGACAGAACCCATCTTGCGTGACCCGACACCATCTAAAGACTTTTGTCTTCTCACCATTTTTTATACACACGCCCACTATCGCAAGATTGACCGTGAAAGCATCACCAATGGATCCCCAACCGGCGCAACAGCCCGTCGAGGCCACTCCAAATGGCCATGAAGCTCCAGGACCGGTCGCGCTCACCAAGACTCGTACTGAGAGCTTCTCCGCGAAGTCGGAAAACTCTCAGACTGCCGCAGAGTATGTTATCATACATTGGAGTTACCACACGATACAGTACTAACCATGGTCTAGCTTCATCCGCGACCAAATGCAACTAGAGGCCGACGCGCGCGAAGCTCTTCCATACGTGCGTATCCCTTGTCTTCTCTACCCTTTTCCTTAATGTCAATCCTAACCTCCCACCAGAGCATCGAAACCTGCACCAAGCCTCTCGGTCCCCTCCGCCAGGCCGTCTTCTCCTGTCTGACCTGCAACCCACCACCCGCCGACCCGAAAGCGCCCTACAACGCGGCCGGCATCTGCTACTCCTGCTCCGTCCAGTGTCACGGCGAGCACACTCTTGTCGAGATCTTCGCCAAGCGCAACTTTACCTGCGACTGCGGTACCACACGCTTCCCACCCACGAGCCCGTGCAACCTGCGCATCAATGAGGAGACGGGCACCAAGGGCGACGTGCACTCGGAGGAACCAGATGCCAACAACAAGTACAACCATAACTTCCGGAATCGGTTCTGCGGCTGCGAGTGCGATTATGACCCGTTTGAGCAGAAGGGGACCATGTTTCAATGTCTGGGACTAGGTACGGCAGAAACAGGCGGTTGTGGAGAGGATTGGTACCATCCTGGGTGCATCGTGGGTTTGGGTCCAGATTGGTTTGAGAAGATGGACATCAAGGATAAGCCCAAGTCTGCGGCGCTGAAGATGGAGATCAAGACCGAAAATGGGTCCTTACCTACAATCGCGGAAGACGAGACAACAGAACAGAACGGCGCCCTTGTTGAAGAGGCAGAGGAAGAAGACGAAGACGACGATCCACCTCCACCGCCTGGCTTCCCTGCCGATGACGACTTTGAGGGATTCATCTGCTACAAGTGCGTCGAGGCGTACCCCTGGATCAAGAGATATGCGGGTACTGAAGGATTCCTACCGCCTGTCTATCTGAAGAAGGAGGAGGAGCAAACCACTAGTACCACCTCGGAACTCGAAGTCAACGGCGATTCCTCATCCAAGAAGCGCAAAGCATCTGACGACGATAACGAAGACATCGAGGAATCCCAAGAAAAGAAGCCCAAAACCGATGAAACCGTCCAGTCAACGACTACCGCCATCACTACAACCGAGTCCCTCACAACCAACGGCTCTTCCACCACCACCACCATCAACACAACAACCCTCACCACCATAGACTCCTCCTCCTCCACCACAACCCCCCACCCCAACCCCAACCCCAAACCCTGCCTCCTCTCCTCCCTCCCCCCACCACCTTCCCCCTCCCAAAAGTCCCCCTTCTCCCTCTTCTTCACCACCCCCTCCTTCCGTTCCCTCCTCTGCCACTGCCCCCAATGCTTCCCTCTCCTCATCCCACACCCCCACCTCCTCGAAGAAGAAGACACCTACGAACCCCCCGTTTCCGAAACAACCTCCCCCTCCCATTCTCTACACGGCGGAAGCAGCAGCAAGGGGTCGGGATCGGTTCTCGAAAGAGGCGAGTCGGCCTTACGGAATATCGATCGGGTGCGAGCCATTGAGGGCGTCATGGCGTATAACCACCTCAAAGATAAGTTGAAGCCGTTTTTCAGAGAGTTTGCTGAGAGTGGGAGGGCGGTTAGTGCGGAGGATATCAAGGCGTATTTTGCAAAGTTGAGGGGGGATGAGGAGGTTAGAATGGGTGGTCAAGGAGAGATGCAAGTGGAAGAAGAGGAGGGGGTGGGTGGTGATGGGAGGAAGGAGCAGGATGGGTATTGATTAGGATTTTGATGGAGTTTTTAAGTAATATGTAATGGTCGGATGGTGGTTGATTGATTTATTGACTGATTTATTGATTGATGATACCGAAACACGAGGGCAATGGTGTTTAGGGAGTTTTATGGGTTTGGTTGGTTTGTCTGTCTAGTTCAGTTGACAATGTCTAAGGGGTAGTCACTTTGAGGCACAAGTCAAGTACTGTAGAACATATATGCTGGTATTGCTTGATAGCTACGACATGAGCTCGATAAAAGCCCAAAACCTCCATAAATAAGAACAAATGAAAATCCCTCCCAGACCATCAAAAAGTCTCCCATTTGCAACAAACCACAAACTCCCCAATCGGCACCAAAAACGCCCGCATGTGCTTCCTTCCCAACACCACCCACCCGCCGTTAAACTGAAAGCAAATAAATACCCCCACCTCGCTACCTTGACAACAACTCCATATTAAACACCTCACTTCTGCTGCTCAGAGGCAACCTTCTCCTTCTCCTTCTCCTTCTCCCCCTTCAACCTCATCGTCAACTCGGACGTCCCCTGCGCCCCCGTCCCCGCCGCATTCAAGCTCTTCATGTTCGCCTCACACTTATCCGCCAACACGGCATTGCCCTGGACAGGAGCCTCGACATTCTTCCTCGCCATCTCCTGGCTCTCCACAAACCGGTCCCAATGCGCCGGGTCCATCTCCCTCAGCTTGCGAACCACGTCCTCCTTGTTCTCGATAAACACTGCCACGGCCCCGCGCTCTTCCACCATCTTGGTGTACTCGTCGTCGTCGAGCTCGTCAAACATTTCGTGCAGCAGACGAGCGTGGTTCGGGTCGGCTCCAATCATTTCCACGCCGCAGTTTAACAGCATGTAATGCTCGGGCTTGACAATGCCCGTCAAACCCGAGCGAAACTTGTGGCCGGCACGGAGGACGCGGGCTTCTTCGTCGGCCAGAGCGCGGGAGGACAGAGAAAGGGTGGAGTTGGACCGGACCAGGCCACGGGGCTTGATGCCAAAGGCGGCGGCTTGCGCGGCTTCGGCGTCGTCGGCGTCGTCGCTCCAGATGGAGGCGAATGGGGCAAGGTCGATGGAGGAGATGGAAGTTCCCATGAACTTCTCGGCGTCGTCGTACGGGTAGTTGGTGAAGGAGGAGCCCGAGGAGATGAAGGAGGCGGAGTCGGCGGCGGTGGTGGAGGCAGGAAGTTCCTTGGTGTCGGGAAACTCGTCTTCGAAACGCTTGATGATGCCCTTGAGGGTGTTGTCGATGAAGATGAGACGATGATAGGCGTGGGTATCTTCGTGCGAATCCCTGGCCTTTTGGATGGCAGGCTGTAACCTGGTGCGGATCTTCCTTGCGCTGAGCAGCAGGTGCTTGGAAGTCTCCTTAGCCTTGCCGACGGGGAGGTGAGGCTTAGTTTGCTCATGGCCGGCCTCGCCGTCGCCGACCGACTCGCCAGATAGAATCCTAAACTCTTCGTCGCAGTTATCCAAGCAGCATGCCAAGGCCTTGACGACACCAGTGCCACCAATAACGTAGTCCTCATCCGGCGCAATATCCAGATCATCCTCTGGATCATAGGGCTGAGTGACATCAGCACCAACCAAGCGCTGAAGCACATCGGGGTATTCAGGCTCAGCCGGGAAGTCTGGCAGGCCGCCAGCCATAGAGGCAAAATCGCCAACAGTCGACATGTGTTCACCCATGTTGCGAAGGCAGTAGGCAACGACCTGCTTAGCCATGGCCTTGACAAGATCGCTCGACTGCTCATTAGGAACCTCGATATCCACGGCGACGAGGCTTCGTGAAACCCTCGCGGCAGAGAGTAACGACGCGAACAGCGCAAAGGCGGACTCCTTCGCCTCATCCGTGTTTGCATCCGTCAGTTCCACGATTTGTGGGTTCTCCAAGAAGCTGACATGTGCAAGGCCAGGAATCTCTGGCAGAATCTCGGCAAGGGCGATGACTTGCTCAGGGGTAAGAGCGCAGTCAACGAGGTGTATCCTCTTCAAGGACGGCATCGCGGGCAGATACTTGCGCAATACCGCAACCGCACTGACCTCGGCGTTGAAGAGCGCGTGGTTGTGGGACAGATCGATATATCGTAGCTGGGGTAACTTGACCAGCGTCGGCAACAGCTGGGACAGAGCTGCCGGTGTCAAGTTACAGTCAGCCAAGCTGAGTGCCGACAATGGACAGTTTTCCTGGTCCAACGCCTCCGTAAGCTTGTCAATATGATCCCGCAGGTCATTGCCGCCCAAATCGAGACCATCGCAAGTCGGCGTCGCCAAAAACCTCTTGACATGCGCCAGGCCCTGATCTGTGATGTCGTTGTTTGCAAGAACAATCTTCCTGATGCCGCACTTGAGGACTCCGTCCACGACCAACCCAAGCTGCTCTGTGGTAATTCCAGTTTCACCCAAGCTCAAGAGAGTAAGCGTTGACCCCCCAAGGCGTTCTCCGAGCGATTTTGAAAACAGTTGGCAAAGATCCATATTCTTCTTCGCATCGCTCGCTGTGCGAGCGGTCGGGCTGCTAGGCGGCGGCTGGGGAAAAGGAACCTGAGAGAGATCCAGAACCTTGAGGGTGTGACATAGGTAAACGAATAGGCAGATATGCTTCCAGCCCTCGGCCCCGATCTTGTTATTTTTCAGAATGAGTCTCTCGACAACGCCGCCCTGTGGTGTTAGCCCATCCGGTCCGGTCTGCTGCTTTCGTCGCTTGAACGGGTTCTTCCTGGCAGCCAACAGACCGGCGAGAATAACACGGAGGCCCTCATCGCTCAAACCACAATTGTCCAAAATCACCTCCTTGATCGGGACTACGGCCAGATAATCGCCGAGTGTTACCAGATCGGGTAGCTGCAGCCAATATCCACTGAGGTCCAGCTTTTCCACCACTCCCTTCTCGGGTGCCATGTTTGCGGGGTCCATGAGCTGCTCGGTAATCCTCTTGAGGATTGGCGTCTCGCGTAGTTGACAACAGCGGCGGTATATTCTGACGGGGTTCGTAGTCGGCATCGATTGCGTCCGGCGACTGGAGGACTCGGACTGCTGCTGCTGCTGCGGCTGCAGCTGCGGCTGCGGCGGCGCGGTGCTACCACCGTCATCGGAGGAATCGCTATCGACGTGGATTTCCATCGGAATGGTACCGTTCGCCTCGGCAAGCTTCCTCTTCTTCTCTTTCCTAGCCTTCCTCTCTTCTTCGCTCTTCTTCTTCTTTTCCTTTTTCTTTGTTTCGGCAGCGGCCTTGGCTGCTGCTGCTGCCTCTGCTTCCCTGCTGCTCTCCTCTTTCCTGTTGGTGACCATGATGGTGCCATCTGGCGCTACATGAGTGGTTACCACCTGGGGCTTTGCATTTGACTTTTTCGCTGCGTCGTCTCCGTATCGTGGCATGGGCGCAATCTCGACGTCGACGCAGAAGGCAACTCTCCGAAGTTTAGCCTGGTTTAGACCGTCAATGTCACATCGTTCCCTGTTCTGATCGACATTCAAAATTCTTCGCTCCACCAGGCCGTGATTATGCCCCTTCATTCCGTTGGTGCTCAGTGTTCCGTTCGACGACGATAACCTTCGGAAAATATGGAAGACGCCACCTTGAGCGCGACCAGGCGGGGCTGGGATGTAGGGACCGTCGCCTTCGTGTTTTGTCGCGTGCTGAAGGACAGCGTTCTTAGCAGGATTGACCTTGGGCACGGAGAATTCGGCGTTCTTGGGAGATGCAGGATTTGGTGAAGGCGGACTTTGCGCGGCGCCGTTTGCGGACGAGAGCTTGGATGCGATGTTGGAGAACCACGAATTCCTTCTCTGTGGGGAAACGCCGATTGGCGGCGTCCTTCCTTCGTCCGACCCAGTTCTCGTGAATCCCGGTGCGGCGGGCGATAGTCCTCCTATTGGGATCGGTTTCGCGATTGTGGTGGATGTTGTTGTGGTGGAGGATGTCATGTTTTGGGTGCTCGATGGCGCATTGAGCATGTCTGTCCTGAAGCCATTGGTTGCTGCTGGCGCCGACGCTGGGGCAAATTCTGGAGTCGCAGTGCCGGGAGAAGCAGAGTAGGGAATGTCGAGCGTATTTTGGGATAATGTCTTGACGAGAGAAGCTCTCCTGCCGATCTTGTCTGGTAGACGGGAAGTTTGTGTCAGTTACGGCTTGTTACCAAGGTTCGCGACAAAGGGCCCGAGTTGTTGTAAGCAGGAGGATGTGACGATGCTTGTTGGTTGGTGTTTCCGCGTGGGCCGGGGCATGGAACCCAACCGTGTCGTTCAAGTTATATAATATACGTGAATAAAATATAGAAGAGCAAACCTTTGGGATTCCCGTGTGTCATCCAACTGACGTCTACACCGTGGATGTGCTCCATCTTGGGGAAGGGCTCGGGGCCGACCGTCGACATGTCGTGGGCGAAGTGTGAAATGGAATTAGGTAGACAAAAGTATAGAGAAAAAAAAAATAAAGGGCCAAGGTCAACTTGAGATATTGGAGAAACAGGTGGTTTGGGGACTCGCCCCGAGAAAGATAAATGTAGAAGAAAGAAGGAAGGCCTTGGGACCTGTAACAGGGAAGCGGCGTGGTCAGGCCGTGTCTTGGAAGCCTTGGTGCTTGGTCGAGGATGGTCTCGAGGCTTGATTCCCGTTGCTGCGGTACTAACGTAGCGTCGTACACAGTAAACGTGGGGTGGGTGTGTCTCCGAACGGGAGGGTCCTTGTCCTCTTTTTTTTTTTTTTTTTTCTTCTTCTTCGCAATGGCGCTTGTCTCGTCTTGTCTCGTCTCGCTTGGGCTGATCACTGATCCGTCGATGGTTTTTTTTGCCCGCTCGTTCAGCTGCTGCACGGGTATAACGGGCTGGTCCAGTGAGTGGTGAGTGGTGGGCGGTGGTCGATCTTTAGGTTGGTCCGGGTTAGGTAGGCCCGCCGCCTGCGTGTGGTGGTTCAGGTTGTATGCCGTGTGGATGTGGATGTCTGGGCCCGATGTACCTTGGCACACTCGAGGCACAGTATATGATGTAGAGGCAAGCAGTGTACCTAACTGTACCTATGCTTGTGACTTTGTTGACTTGAGTTGTGCCGCTGAGGCGATGGTCAAGCTCTCGCTTTTCTAATAGAGGAGGAGGAAGCTATTCCACGAAGAAGAAGAAGAAGGAGAGAGAACAATGGAAAGAAAGAAGCCATGGTGTCGGCACAGATCGGATGGAAACTGCCTGGAACTACTGGCATGGAGTCTCTCTTGGAGAGGAACAGCCCGAGACGGCACGGCAGAGAGATGGACATGAGGACCTTTCTCAGGGTAGCAATTCCCCATCAACTAAAAAGAAGACAAGGTTTCGCCGGGACCTTACAAAGCACCCTGCCCAGTGCCCACAGCAGCAGCAGCAGTGTCTCTCCACACGTCCAGCCGTAGGTAGTGTACATGGAGCCCGTAGGTACCTCTACACGGGCAGTAGTGCCGCGATGCCCACTGGCCCACCCCGGCATTGCCCACGGACCAAGTCGTCGTTCGATGCGGAGACCGTTTTTGAAGCTTCAGATGGGGCTACGGGGCAATGTTACAGAACATGGCTTTTCAACCATGATGTAAGTATTCGGAACTCGGTAAGCTGTCCATCAGATAGTGTAGTTCCTGGCTTTTGGCTTTCAGCACGGCCCCTCACTGGCCAACGGGGGGATGGAATGGGGGAGAACCACAGTAGGTCAGGTTGGTGTCTGTCTGCACATGAGAGCCTACAGTAACACCAAAGAATGCACTGATCACATCAGATGCAAGAAGCAGTGTTACTGTCGTCTCCCGCCAAGTGTTGTATGCGACGACCATCATCTGGACGAGCACAAGTACAATCGAGAAACCGAACAATGAAATCGATGGCGAAAGCGTGGTCACCGTCTGTTCTCGGATCAGCCAAGCCGTGGTACTGTATACATCCGTGGTCAGGAAATCCCACATCCCGTTGAGAAAACATTTACCATATTACATACATGCATACATAAGCACACGCCCCAAACCCTTGTAAAAGCGCGCAACATCCGCAAAGAGGAAATGCTGCCAGCGAATGGCGGTTGACAGCTAACAAATGCTTGCATGAAGGACCGAGAAAAAGGGGAAAGCGGCGCATCACAAAAGAACCTCCTCCTCCAAGTCACCAGAGGCGCCACCTTCCGAACCAAAATCCCCACCACGACCGACATGAACATTGATCTCATATGGACTCTTGAAAAGCCGCGATGGAGACTGGCTCGGATATGCCTGGGGCTGGCGCAATGCTGGCGGCCACTGAAATGTCGCTTGCCAAGCCGTTTGCCGGTGGATAAAGCCTTGCAGTCCTGTTCAATAATTCTCGCATTGGAGGTGTCAGTGTCCGGATGCCGACGGGTTGGCACTCTCCCACCCAATTTCTAGTCCTTATCACTTCCTTCCAGTCAGGTTGATCTGTGCCTGTGTAGGTTTCTCGATATATCCAGCCATCCCCCGCTAGAAAGCCCAAAGAACTTTTGACACAAGTTCAGCACATGCATACCTCCCCCACAAAGAGCACACACACACACCGCTGCAGAATTGAAAAAGTAAAGAGAGCGAGTGTTTATAGTGTACATAGTGCATGTCACACGTCAGCAGAGTGTGTCGCCGCGGTCCATCTTCAAGTTAGTGTAGGTTGTGCGAGGTCCGCTATGCAGTCCCTGCGCCCCGTCGGCGACTTGATCAGCAGCCGCACCGGCGCCGCCAGCGTCACAAATTGGATACCTCAAACCCTTGAAATGGATATCAAAAAGATTAAAATGATGGAGCAACGGAGAACCGCTAGACACGACAACAGCCAGACAGACGGCAACAAGTGTCGCTGATTGTACATGGCAAAATCCATAGTATTGATCCAAGTTCCAGCATCATCGCGACTTTTCGCTTTCCTCGTTTTCGCTCTCGCTGATTGCGACTGATACTTTTCTCGCGGGTTGACGTCGGGCATGGAACCGCCAACGTGCTTGGCCGACCGACCAGTTTACAAGGCGGCCACTGCAACCATTGAATTTGCTTTGGTCTTGGCATCAACTCACTTCTCTTCCTCTGCCCGTCATTGATTCGAAATACACTTTTCCACCGGAGCCGTCTCACGGACCACCCTTCGCGAGCCCTCGCCCCTATCATCGGAGACGCCTCCAAGATGGGAATGGGCGCATGGAGACGCAGAGAGAGATCAACCACTCACTTCTTTCTCCAGTTCGTTGGCTTTTTCCATCACCCCAAAAACCATAACTTCGGGTAGCACCACGGCACCACCCATCTCCAGGACCAATCAGTTTAGATTACACTGCATAAAAAGTTGTGCACCAGCACTGCACCGAGAGAAAGGACACCAAAGATGAGCCAAGGAACGTCTTGCCGAGTACGGAGTTCTGTTTCTTCCTTTTTGTGGAAACTGCCACATCTCAATCGTGTCCATCCATCTCGTGAGACCGAAATCCTTCGCTGTGTTTCTGTAACCGAACCGAACTGAACCGATGCCATGTCCTTGTCTTGCCCTATCACGCGAGCTCTGATGTCGACATTTGTCTACAGTGCTACAGTGCCATACACCACCACCACCATGCCAGTAATTTTAGGGAGAACAATGGATGGGAGCGAGTGGGAGCATGACGGGTTCATCACAACTTCTCCAAGCACTTGCTTGTCTCCTGGCTCTCCCGGCCCGGCATCCCACAAGATCCCATCTACATTGTAGTGTAGGGAACAGATTTTTAGGGGTCCTTCTCTTATCTTCTTATACCCTGGGGGAATTGAGATGTTGACGGGCGAAACCTCCGGCTCGGCCCAATCTCTGCGACATCACCAAAACCAAAAATAAAATAAAAAATAAGATGAACGACGACAGCCCGTCACCTTCTCCTACGAAAGCACAAGTTTCCCCCTGGTAAGATGACCAGTGACTTCATCAAATCTCTGACATGATGTGCTCGTCTGTACAATACTTCTCGTCAATGGTTTCTTCATCGTGGTGGTTCCTGAATTGGCAAACACCTCTCCCACTTTCCCAGATGCTGCAATACCCTCGGGGAGTTTAACAGGCATCTCAGGGGCAACTTATCAAGGTCCAGACACGCCTAAAAAGATCGATGCCAAGGACAAGAGCAAATAGCTGGAATTTTGTAAACCCACCAACACTCCGAAATCGCAAGCATGAACCACGTGAATATCCAACAGCAGCAACAACAACGACTTTCTCCCTCGTTCCCAACTAGTGTACCCGTCAATGGCGACATGGCAATCTTCGAGGCCTAGACCCGGCCCTACATTCTCTGGAAGCCAGACATACTTCAGACATCTGGTCTACACTACACTAGTATAGTTCGTCATTGTCTTTTCCTCGAACAATTCGAGCACACATCGGAGACACATGTCCGATAGGGGGGGCAAAATATCAAATCTCAACTTCTTCTTGGCTATACCGCTAGGACTTGGGGACCGTACCGAGATGCGCTTCGTCCCGCCACTAAAGTCTAGCATTCACAACGTTTACTGATGATTTCTCTCTAAAATCAATCTGTCGGCAGTAGTGTATGTATGACCTCATGACGCATCGTTAACGCTACGCTACGCTACATTGTAGTACCATCGCATGAGTTCTCAAATCTCGAATTGAGCAGACTCACTTCCATCCATATTACACACTATAGACAGGCACGAAACATTGAACCTTTATGAAATCCATCCCCCGCAGCCAAGCCAGCACAGGGCACATATGTACACACTTATCAAGTTCGTTGTATACTCCGATAGACGACGCCGTTTGGAGACATTCATTATAATTAACTCCGGCCCTTTACAATTGGGGAGATTTTCGCAAACGCTGCCCAGCAAACTAACTACCTAGCTAGTTTCTGGCTTCTCAACTACCAAGTGTAAGCGCTTGACCGAGAGACAGACAGATAGAAGATGATTTATCAGCCAGAACTCTGGAATATTCCTGATGATGTGAAGACGCTACTACTCAACTGAATATAAACCATCATCAGTTGTCATCAGATCAGATCTTCAACACTATTGTTGTCTAGTGATTAGTGTAGTGTAGTGTAGTGACTGTCTCATCTCATCTCATCATTTCAGGCAGCGGCGGGCAGCCATCCATCCAGCTGAGCCTAGCTCTGATTTTCATGAGATCTTTGGGAAATGAAAACATAACTGGACTTTGTTGATGCAGTCGAACTGTACCCTTTTTTTTCCCTGTACTGTAACCTTCTACCGTTGTTCCCTCATGCTTTCACATTGCTCGTCTATCTCCAAATCCAGGTGAGAACACCATATGATCTCTTCATGTTAATTGAAGTTTAGGTAGGTAAATACCTCTTTTAACGCAGGCATCAATAAAGCAGGGTTAAAGGTGTAAAGAAGAAGCATGAAAGAAGCATGTGTGCATGGTTGATCAACGCCCTTACTTACTTACCTGGTCTTCAATTCCGAGATCAAGATCATACACTACACCACGGGCAACCACAACCTCAACCACACCACATGACCAGCTGACCGTTTTAAAGTTTCAAGGTTCACCCAGTAACAGACAACCCGCAAGGTGATCGTTCACCTTTGTCACATCACTGGTCGGTCACCTTCACCATACTACACACCTTCACCACACCTCTCACCATTTCACCAACAGGCACGGAAAGGTAAAGAAGGCAGGGAATTCCCCGTCGTCGCTGAGATTACCTTTACCTTTGTCTGCCCATCTGTCTGTAGTGTATGTCTACCTACCCTCCTGTTCGAGCTATCACACCATCAAAGTCTCAACCTTCCAAGTCCCACTCGCATCAAGTCAGTGTCACAGTCCTGTCATTTCCATCCATCCATCCCCATCTCCATCCCCATCATGAAAGCCGGCATTATCCGGCATTGTATGTGTTTGGGCCGGCATGCTTTTTCACCATGAGAAAAAAAAAAAAAAAAGTTCGAGTTCTGAAACCTAGTAGAATACAAGCTAGCTAGCCGCTGATCCCCCGCATCTGTCTCGTCTCGGTATTTCGCGGGTTGTGTTTTGTGTGTTTTGAACGATACCGGTTTGTAGTACCTACCCCCTCCGAGTAGTAAGACACATGCCAAACCAAACCAAACCCCATCCATCCATCTTGAATGCCGCGATCAATGGAACTTGAAAAATATGAAAAAGTTACAAATGGGGAGGGAAGGGGGAGGCAAAAACAGAGTTTGTCCAGTTTGTCCAATTAGACAGACTTAAACCTCTACTCATCTTAATCCCGTCATCGATAAGAACACTCATCAACTTGAATTGTTTGTTAAAACGCCGGGACAAGTTGGCTAGAAGGTCTCGGACTAACAGACGACGAAACCTGTATCGAATTATAGTATACATGTAGTACACAGTAGCAGCCTACCATGAACCGTGAGGGGTCAATGACTCGTGAGATTCGTAAAGTTGATCTTCATCCCCAAGCAAATGACATTGCTTGGCGGTGGAAGTGAGAGAGGATGGATGGCTTACATGAATCGTGTTTCACGAGAATTTGCCGCCGCTCTGCACCGGTTTTGGCGATTTTGGAAAGGTAATCAATCACAAGAAAAGATGGACAGCGTCGAGTCTCATATGAAAAAGGAAGATCAGATTACGATTGAGGTATCACATGAACGAAACGCCGGGTAATGCTTTTTGCTCAAGACAGAAGAAAGTTGATTGGCTTTTAAATGAACCCTTTTGAGAGACCATGTCATCCCCATGACCCAGATGATTTCGCACCCATGCGCATCGAATGAACAGAACCTGTTTCCTCCCAAAAGGTTGTTCAACCCCTAGCAAAGTCCATAACAACTTCCAATTTACTCCGAGCGGAGAGCGGCAATGCGCTCCTGGACACCAGCAGCGCGCTGCTCGCGGGTGAGCTTGGACTTCTTGTACTTGAGGGACTCGGCCTTCCACTCCTCCTTGGTCTTCTGGGGAGCCTCGGACTCGGCCTTCTTGAAGGGGTCCTCGCGGATGGCGGCGTGGGCCTCAGCGTAGAGGTCCTCAAGGCCATCAGCCTCAAGGTCGTCCTCAATGTAGCGGTTGAACTGGGACTTGTAGCGCTCCTCATCGTCGTCGGCGAGGGTCTCCATGTACTCAGCGACGTGACCGCCGAAGATGTACTTCTTGAGGGTCTCGGCATCGAGCTCCTCGGACTCCATGTCGAAACCGGGGAAACGGTTCTCGGAGTGGGGGATGAAGATACCGCCGTCGGAGGCACCCTTCATGGCACCGAAGACACGGGCACCGGTAGAGGTGCGGGCAAGACCGACATCAAGGAAGGCCTTGAAGGGGCGGCGCTCGCCATCGTCAGTCTCGGCGGCCTCGGTGAGCTTGTACTCACCGTCAGCCTCCTCAACACCCTTGAAGGTCTCGTCGAGGCCGAGCTTCTTGAGGACACGGCGGGCGAGGAGGAGACCGGTGGCGTAGGCAGCAGCCCAGTTGGTGAGACCGTGCTCAATGCCGTAGGCCTTGAGCTCGTGGGAGTAGGCGGCGGCGAAGACCTTGTCGCCGGTGATCTCGGAGCTCACAATCTGGAGGATGATGTCGCGGTTGGTGAAGCGGACAACCAGGCGGTACTTGGGAGCATTGTACTTGTTCTTGGCCTGGGTGATGAGGCGCTTGCGGGCATAGTAGTCGGTCTTGCCCTCTCTTCTGCGCTTGTACTTGGTCTGGAAGCGACTGTTTGGCGGATTGAGTGTTAGCGGACCCCGAGTTCCTATTGATTTTCTCGGATTTTCAAAAAAGGACACCTGCTTACCTGTAGTACGCGCTGTTCTTGACAAGCTTGTGGAAGGCCTGACAATCAAAATCCCCGAGTCAGCAATTATCGCTTCAGAATATTTCCTCCTCTCCGAAGCATCTTGCGTTGACTCTCTTTCTCCTCAATTTTCCCCAAGTTTCCCTCTGGGAATGGTGTGTGATTTGAACGTAGCCGCTGGTCGCTCATTGCTGAACGACCGCGACGCACGCCGTAGGTCGTCAACTTACCATTTTGACTACTTTTGCTGGGTGCACTCAACAAACGGTCTTGAGACGGGCTGGGTTGTCAGAAGGGAAATTTCGAGATCGCGAACAAACTTTGGTGGGCAGGAATTTCGCACTACAATCCCCACAACCCTAAGAGCAAGAGCGCGCCTGATTGGTCGGCTGACCGCTGGGTTGTCAACTCAGGTTGGCGACGACCAATTCACCCATGCTTCCATTGCCGTGGCGCCACGGTGGGCGACGAGCGCCAAGAGTACCTACCATGCAAGCGGCAGGCAATTGTGGGCTCTACCAGTGGCATTGTCTCGGGCTTCAGTAGCCGTCGACCTCTGGCAATCACTGTCCCGAACCGAGGTCTAGTGTACCATTCACTTCACTAATCACTTCCTGGTGCCAATGTGCGGAGATCCAATGTTGTTGATAGATGAATCCAACCATCCTTATACTCCCAAAGTCCCATGACATTATCGTGTGATGCTTCCTGAAGAGTTTCCCCCTGAATACATTCTAGAAGCCATCGACAGCATGGCGCCAACCGTCCTCAAAGGGAAGAGGTCCTCCGGGTCTCCCAAGCCCAAAGTCATCCTCTTTGACATTGGCGGCGTCTGTGTAAGTCAACATCACCACGTCACTTTTATACACATATACACCCACCCGTCACTAAACAACACCAACATAACCAACCAACTAACACAAACCCAGGTCATCTCCCCCTTCCAAGCCATCCTCAACTACGAACTCCGCCACTCCATCCCCCCAGGCTGGATCAACCACTCCATCTCGCGCTCCGCCCCTGCTGGGTTCTGGCACCGTCTCGAAACCGGTTCCATCCCCATGGACGCTGCCTTCTTCGCCGGCTTCAACCGGGACCTGCACAGCCAATCCCTCTGGGAATCCTTCTACCGGTCCCACCACCACCAACAAGCCAAAAAGGATCACAACCCCTCCTCATCATCATCTTCTTCTTCTTCTGGCTCTGATGAACTACTATCGATCCCGCCCATCCCCCAGATCGACGGTGAGTGGCTATTCCACGACATGATGGAGCACGCGAGAGCTCCGGATCCATGGATGTTTCCCGCCCTCCAAAAACTCAAGGAAGATGGACGCTTCGTCGTCGCGGCGCTGAGTAACACCGTGATCTGGCCCGAGGGGCACAAGTGGGCGGAGGAGGACTTCTTCAGCGATCCGTTGCGACAGCTGTTTGATGTTTTCATTTCGTCGGCGCATGTGGGGTTAAGGAAGCCGGATCCGAGGATCTATCAGTTGGCGCTGGAAAAGGTGGACCAGTTTGCAAGGGCAAATGCTGACTCTGAAAGGGGGAAGAGGGGTGGTTGGGGAGAAGGGGTGAGGCCGGAGGATTTTGTGTTTCTGGATGATATTGGGGAGAATCTGAAGGCGGCGAGGAAGGCTGGGTTTAGGACTATCAAGGTTGGGTTGGGAAAGGCGTTTGAGGCGGTTGATGAGCTGGAGAGCGTGACGGGGTTGAAGCTGGCTGGGGATCACCCGAGGATTGCGGTGAAGCCGGACTTTAGTGCTGCGAAGGAGGCGAAGGCGAAGTTGTGATAATGTTGATGATTTACATGGGGTGTTGGGTATATGAGTTTGGATGATGAAATGAACAAGAATCTCTGGCTATTTTCATGATTTATGTGTGAAGTCCTGGACACTCTACTGATGTAGTCGGTGTGTGTACATTCATGATCACTGCAAAGAACGTGTTAGACCGTTGTTAGGGCCATCAATAAGTTCCTTGGTTCAGTCCAGACACGGTCCTGTCATTCTCACTAGAGATAGGTACCTCCTGGCACTTCGTATGTACGGAAACCATGCCTTTTCGAGATGAAATTTGTAAGATACATATGTATATTTACTACTTATCCAACGAGTCCACATCGACCTTTGTCGCGCATCTCATCACCACAACCTCCAAAACCCACAAATGCCCAAAACGATGTAGAGCGACCAGCTCAAAGTGGTCAAGTGATATATAACTTCTACTTGTCTAACGTAGTTCACACACCATCTTGAGATTCATTTTTCATACACATAGCCCCTTTTAATTTATTCTCCTCGATTCCTCATTTTTGGACTGCCGTCTCTCCTTTTCAAGTTTTGTTTTATGTTGTCTAAGTAGGTATCATCCATTCACCTCTCAGCCCACCAACTTTACCCCAGCCAAGACCAAGACCAAGATTCTGTCCTCCTCATTCCATCAAACCATCCATCATCTCATCCCTTTACCCTCCTTAACAAAATGCCCTGAACTTTCCCCAGATCTCCCGTAGCTGTGATCATGTTTCCCCTTTCAAGCTTTGAGTTATGCTATCACTCTTTCTTCCAAAATCATCTTCCAAGCCACTGTGGTAACCGCTAGATGTTTGTTGGTATTCATTCGCTATTATATAGAAGAGAAGCCTCATGTCTCCACATCTTATCTAGCATATGTGAGAGTTCCAGATATCGGTGAGGTATGGTGCATAGAGGGTTAATGAATTTATGATTTAATGGTGCAGTCAGTCAAATTGAAGTGGTCGACAGGCAGTGCTGGATGATATGATAGTATGAGAAAAGCTTCGTCTCATCTTAACTCATCACCTCGTCAAGACGGCCCAGAGTGTACCCGGTCTGCTTTCTTGTACCGCCCACCCAGCTGTCTCAGGCGGTTGTATCCTCATGACTGGCAGTCATGAAGATGGTGGACAGGGATCCAGGTTCATGTCCCGAATGCCCTTGGCTCCAGGCAATGTTCAACCCTGCCTAACCGTTGAAGCAATGTCCTTGAAGCATCGGCGCCCATACGCCGACTCAAATGTGGCCTGTCGTGCCACCGTCGCTCTTCTCTCTTAGTTTTCGCTGTAGTTGTAACGTTTCTTGAACATCGTCATCTTCATAACGCGTCCGTTCCCATTTGCTTTTGTACGCCGAGATGTTGGTATCTCCCAAAGCGCCACATGGTTGGAGAGATCGCTGAGCCGATTCAAATATGGCTACGCAACCCCTCCACAAACTCTATTCCGTAAAACCCCTCAGATACGCTGGTAGAACAACAGGTAAGCGACCTTGTTGTCCTTGAAGCTATCATTATGTTGCTTGGCGGCAGCCTTCAAGCTGCCACTGCCGCTAGGAGCAGCAAGACCGGCCCCGTTGACGACGCTGCTCCACTTCTTGCCGCTCGCAGTAGCCTGCTTCCAGCCCTCGTCATCACCAGTATCATCATCGTTCATGGCGCCGAACCGGTTGCTAGCTGCTGCCGAGCTGCCGTTCTCCCTGCGGTCACCAACGGCGCCCTTGGAGGGCTTCTCCTCTGCGCCAGCCTCAGCGACGTCCTCAGGGCGCACACGGCGAATGACAGTATCATCAATGCGAACCCATTCACGGCCGTCCTGGCGACGAACATCAACTGTATAATGTCCGCCGCTGGCATTCTTTCCGTGATGATAGACAACCGTGATGAGACGATACTTGAGAAGATCGGCATTCTCAGCATGAGTAGTGTTGCGCTTCTGCCGAGAGACAACCTCGCGGGGGATTTCGAGCTCCAAGGGATATCCGACCTTCTTCCAAATCTTGATGGTACCATGGCCTTCAGCATCGAACTGGAAGCGTTTTAGGTGCAAAATGAGGACGGGAGGCAGAGACTCGATAAACACCTGCTTGGTAGCCTTTGCGTCCTTGCCATGGGGCGAATTGAAATCTCCGTGAATCGTCTCTGGGCGAGTAAGACCCCTCAAAGCATCAACAATGTTACGAACCTCGGGAGCACCAATATCGAGCTGAAGGGGCTGATAGGGCTCTAGGGTAACGGAGCTTTTGAGGCCAGGAATGCGGAGTTCAGAGCGGAGTTGACCACCGAAGATCCTAGTAATGGGAGAGATCGAAGAGGAATAACCAGAAGTACGAGTAATTGCAGCCTTTTGACGGGGTCCAACCTCAAGCCAGTCATCACCAGTGTTGGACGCCGTAGGCGAGGGCAAGGACGAGTTGGGCGCAGTTGAAGTAGTCGAAACCGGGAGAGTACTCATGACATGAGTGCACTCATCGTGGAGACCTTCAAGGAGGAAACCGAGGAACTCCTCGGCATCTTGTTGATGACCACGGCGCATGCTTGCGAAACGAGGGAGCTTTCTGATAGCGTCATAGACAAACTCGGGAGTGAAGGCTTCACCGTACTGCTCGAGTTCCTCGCTCTTGAGGCGCCTCTTGAGCTGGTCAATAGATACAGCAGAATCGATTACCTTGAACTCGCGCATGAACATGATCATGGCATCGAGGAGAGGAGTCTCGCTGTTGAAGCTGTGGACAGCCTTCTTGCTGACTTGATCCAAGAAGTCATAGAAAGGAATGCAGTTAACCAAAACTTGAAGAATCTGGTGAAAGTATTAGTATTGCACGTTTCAAGCCCACAGGGTTGGAGCCACTTACAGAGTTCATATAGCACATGTTACCAGTGTTAACAAGGCCGCGGGGCTCCAAGAAAACAATCTTCTCAGCGGTCCCGACCCGGTAGGACTGAATGGCCTCGGCCATGGAGGTCGCCTTAGACTGAGCAAAGCCAGTGGCAACCCCAGTAGCGGCTCCTGAAGCATCCGCGACGGTGTTGCCGTTGACAGTGGTCTGGGAAGCAGAGGCAGCAGCGACAGCAACGGCAGCGGCGTTGACAGGAGCGGCAGGCTTGGTGAACAAGTTGGCCCAAGACTTAGGCTTAACAGGTGCGGGCGCGGGAGCAGCTTGCGCAGCCGGAGCCGAAGACTCGGGCGCCGAAGCAGTTGAATCCTTGGCAGTAGTTTCGGAAGTTTCCTCAGCAGCAGGGGTAGAACCAGCAGGCTTGGTCTCAGTAGACGGCTTCTCCTCGCTAGTAGCGGGCTTGTCCTTGGGAGCAGGCTTCGGCAAAACAGGCACCACAGGGACGGCAGGGACAGCGGGAACGGGGACACGAGTAGCTTGCTTCGCGGGCTGAGCCGGAGAGGCCGTGATGGACTCGGAAACCTGGAGCTGCTGAGATGGGATGGAGCCAGTCGGCGAAGTCGACGGGGTGTCCACAGAAGGAAGCTCTTGAGTCGAAGGAGTTTCAGACCGGGGAGGAAGAATCTCAAGCTTAGGCGTGCCCTTGGGCGTAGAGACAGCCGCATCTTCCTGGACATTTTCCGTGGGAGCACTTTCTACTGGAGCAGCTTCATGTTGTTGGCCAGGAGCAGTAGGAAGGCTGACACTTTCCGAGGCAGCAGAAGGAGCTTGCCGGCGTCTCCTAAGCTTTGTACGAGCCGGGAACGGAGTATCAGGATGCGAAAACCAAGGGAGAGAGAACGGCGGTTTGTCAGACTTTTGCGGCGAAGCGAAGTGCGAGTATACGGCCTCAGCCTGCGCGGGCTGTTTGGCCTCCTCAGCCACCGGCTCCTCCACCACCACCTTTTGCTGAATCTCGGGCTCGGGCTCAGGCTGAACCTGAACTTGAGGCTGCGACTGAATCTGTGCCTGGGGAGGGACGATCGGTGGCATCTGCTGAGCCGGCGGAGTCATAGGAGTCGGGACGACGTGAGAGTGTGTCGACGAGGGAGTGTGGGGAGCAGGAACCGGTACGAGCGCTGGCGGAGGCATGGGGGGAGCCTGGTACGGGGTCGAGACGATGGGAGACTGGGGAGGAGCCGGTCGAGCGTAGGGATTCTGAGCTACCATGGGCATGTAGTGCTGCATGGCCGGGGGCGATCGAGCGTAGGTGGCGGCTGGCGGTGCGTATTGCGGCATACCGTAGGGGTTCATGGTGGCGGCGTTCTGGTAGGCAGGGGGGGCATAGTAGCCAGGGGGAACACCGTAAGGCTGTGGCATGTAGTTGGCGGCATACATGGGTTGGTGCGCGACATGAGGCTGGTGATACTGCCCATGGTGGTGGTGGTGGTGAGCACCAGGATTGTAGTGGTTGTGGTGAGGCCGTCCGCGACGGGGACCGTGGCCCTGACCGAGATGGCCCTGGCCACCGGGGCCTCCATTCATCCTGGGGATTCCCATATCGGCATTACCCTGCATTGGCTGCCCAGCCGGCAGATGCCCGGTGCTGTTCATCATGCCGGCTTGGGAGATGTGGCGGCGCGGTAGCTGCTCACCGGCGTGAGGCCACCGCAGCGAGTCGGAATGTGCTGGCGCCCAATGAGGCGGGTTGGGAGAGGCCGAATCAGCTTCGGACGCGGGGTTGCGGGGGGGGAGGAGAGAGCTTGGGTTGCCGCCGGTCGTGGTGGCCGGATTCGGATGACGCCGAAAGCTGGGCTGGAACCGACTGTGACTCGGGGCTGCGAATATCGGGGTCCCGGGGGGTTGGGTGTGGGACTCGAGGAGGCGCCTTGAGGATTTTGGTCCTCTGCGGGCGTCCACTTCTTTGCTGGCAAAACGAGGCGTCGTCAAAGGTGCCGCCTGCTATGTCCAGTCCTGCTTGCACACGCTGCAAACCGACGGGAGGTGTCGAGGATCTGGTTGGTGACGGCGCGGCGTTGACGAGGTCCCGGCCGGTACAAGATATGTTTTTTGGAGGGGAAGGTTAGGCAAGGCAAGGCAAACAAGGTAGTAGTAGCCCAGCCTCTCAGGTGTGAGGTGGTGTGGGTGGGTGTGGATGGGTTCTGGTTGTGGTGTGTTGTAGTGGCAGGAGTCGATGGGGACATCCAGCGAGAAGGTAGGTAAATAATTGGCAGGCGGGCGTTAGGTCGGCAGGGGCAAGGTACAAAGTAGCCCGCCCGGTAGATACCTCTAGTTAAGTACCTAGGTAGCTAGCCCTGCAACGGGACGCAGCAAGCAGGGACCTGGGAGGGGTGTCTGTTCTGCGGTTCCTGAAGAATTTGGGTGAAGGACGGTGCGTCACACGTCCTGGATGGGGACGGAAGACTTCCAGTTTGACCAGCACAAAATAAAACAAAATAGAATAATCAACGGCGGCGATGATTCGGCCTACACAAGATTCACAAAATGGAAGTTGAGAGACAACCAAGGTTGAACAAAAAGTCAGAAACAGTGTGACAGAACGTGGGCCGGGCCTCAGTCTCCCTGGGACCTGGCCCGCTGTGAGTGGCAGTCAGGCACTTGGACGTGGAGTTGGCTGGCAGAGGGAAGGCGGCGGCGGCGGCGGCGGCGGCGGTGATGATGCCTGTAGTGAGTGGCGGCAAGCAAACGGCAGCCTCTCCCTTGACGGTGTCAGGATGAGTCTCTCTCTGCCTTCTGGTCAACGTAGGAAGGAGTCGAAGATGTGCGCTTGATTAAATTCCCTCTGGTTGAAGTAAAGCTTTCTCTTGTTGCTCAAACTTGTCCTTTTTCCATCTTTACTTGGTAACTCGTTCCTGTACTGTAGCGGAGCACATCCCACCAACAGAAGAAGCGTCGTGAACCCCGCGGAGGGACAGTTGGAAGTTCTGTGGGCAGGCGAAACAGCACGATACTAGTGGAGCCAAAAACGCTCGGACCATATCCCATATGTGATCCAAGCAGCGATCGAGTGTTTGACGCTCTTGATGTTGACTCGCAGTATTCGGAGGCATTGAAAAATCAAACAGAACGAATACTTTGCAAAAGTTGTGTTGAAATATTTAGCGGTGAACTAAAGGTGATTGACTGGGTAATGTCTCTTCAGTCCGCTGATACATGCCATTTCTGGCTTCTCAAGAAGGCATACATGTACAGATGACAAGTAATCAAGTCTCGGCGTCAGTTCATGTCTCCTGATGGTTGGGGCTTTGCACTTCATACTTCTTATAATATTTCTTATCAATGACATGTACTGATTTATACTTGTTCATGAACATCCACGTCTTAATGGCTGCGTCAGGTTACCCTTTACTCATCCCTAAAGAGCCACTTCCCGTTGCCTCGCATGGCCTCGCGCCATCTCTTCTCTATCGTCTCTCTCTCCCGCCTGTTTGCCTCTTCTCTCCGTTCCTGATCTTCTTGTGTGCCGGGAAAGTCTGGGTCCCAATAACCCGGAGGTGAACGCCTTCGTTCGAACTGGTGCCTGTGCTTCCCGAAACTGTTGGCCACAGCTATCGTCTTGGCCTTCAACCAGACCTCCCTCTTCTCATCCATCGTCATAGTACCCAGCCGGTAGCACTCTGGCCCCAGGTAGTCTTCCATCAACGCAATGTTTTCTGATTTCAGAAGATGAGCTGAGCCACCTGAATTGAGCTCGCTCTCTGCCAAGATACGGGCAGTCCTGCCACAGCAGTTGGGATCGGTGCAACCCTCAAGCTTAGCACGTTCTGCCCTCCCACGTACTACTTCGTCAAAAGCATAAGTGTAGCCGTTGTTCGCTTTTGGATTGACCTTAAAGTCTTCCAGTCTCAATTCAGAAACCGCCCGTTCTCGGAGCGGAGTCGACTTGGCCATCTCTCGAGCACGCCGCAAGTTTGGAGCGCTGTGGCTGCCTACTCCGACCGCCGGAACCTTAACCGGCGTTTGTAGAGGCTGCTCCCGCTGTAGCGGTGTGTTGGTATTCAGAAGGCTTTGTAATCTTCCAGGCTTTGGCGTGGCCGAGTCAGACGGTCCATCTTTGCCTTGTTCCTTTTCGAGATCAGGAGGCTCGGAGCTGTCTTCTGCGACTTCAGCTATGGCATGGCCGAGTCTGGACTTTGACCGTGCCACTGGTTTGGGGGTGCCGGAAGTGGCATTGGCTCTGCCTTTGCTTGGTGCAAAAGCTGGCTGGCCAGTTGTCGGTTCTTCTGCGGCATCGTTGGCTGGTGGTCGAGGTGGGTCCCGGTGTCTACGCTTCTTGGGTGTAGGCATGACATATGTTGTCTCATTGAGGTCGATACTCTCTTGTGGTATGAAGGCAGGCACCACGCTTGTGATGACAGGATCCGAGCTCTCTCTCTTAGTTCTGCGAGGATTAGGCCTTGCTTCACCACTGGTGTCGCTATTCCTCCTCTTCCGGACACGCTTCTCGGAGATGACCACAGGCCCATCTGAAGATGGCTCTTCCTTAATGGCCACTTCGTGTGCTGTATCATTTTCCCTTGGAAGAGTGGGCAATTGATCTGGCACTGTAGCGGATAGCGCTAAACGATGTGGGTTACCCTCCTCTTGGTGTTTTGTTCCGGTAAGCTCCTCAAGCTTTCGTTCTAAATGTTCGGCATACTTTAACCATTGATTACGCTGATCAACGATCCGCCGTGCGATGTCCTTTTTCGCATCATATTTCGCTTGCAGCAATTTGCAGTGTTTCTTCAAGGCCGCCAATTCTTTGTCCTTGTGCGTTTCCGCACCAGCATCCTCGACAGTAGCGCGTGTTGTCCCGGTAACCGTGTTAGGCGAGATTTCTGCAAGGATTGAACGTGACGTTGCACCTGTCGATTGTTGTGGCACCTCCAAGAGAGTGTCTGATGAGGCTGGGGTTTCTTGATCGCTGCTAGTAGTTCCCTTTGAGACAGCCAAAGACGATACCGGGTTGACTTTCTTGATGAGTTCCTCGAGATTTCTCATCAACGCCTGGTTCATCTTTTCTAGTTGATCCACTTTGGCCATCAGCGCTTCCCTCTCGACCGCAGATAACGCATCCTTTTCACGAAATTCTGGCAGAGAGTTAGTCAATGAGCGGGTGAAGACGATTATTAACTAATGGAATCTCAGCCATTGCACATGGATTGAAAGATCCTACCTGCGTCGAGATCCTTTCCAACCGTATCACAGGCGGCTTCAACCGCGGCAAGAATTGCGGCACGACCTTTCTGGTCCCAGACTGTCATTTTGGCCAATAGCGTATGATGTTTGACCGGTGCGAGTTAACTCAAGAAGAGCAGAAATTCCATTGAAAGAAATCAGCAACAATCAACGGCCCGACGGTGTTGTTGCATAATTTCAATAAAGTCGACGTCACGACTCACGAGTCTTGTGCAAGATGTACTTCTTGGTCTAGACCAAAAAGGTAAACACTGGGCAGGCAGCAACGAGCTAAGCGCCATGTCACGTGCAGGCTAACTGTGTCTTGCAGTGCAGTGGGTTCATGCTAGACCCACCCTAAATCCCGGAGTAGTGGGGTATGCCCCTGACAGCTGTGGAGCGCAACCCGTCTTGAGCTTCGGACATCAAGTTCAGAATATCTTCAAGAAAAGGCCAAACCGGGCAACAAAGACTCTGGGTTAGCTTCTGTCTGGATGCTGTCAACTTTGACTAACAATGAAGGAAACTGAACGCAAACCACGACTTCTCTCAAAATCTCTGGACATCCAGTTGTCTAACATGCTGTTTGTTCGTGGTTCCATGGCGGCAAATGAACGAACACGGAGCAACTTCGCCGAGTTTCTGCTCCACGCGGGGATGGTAGCTCGCATCATCTTCATGTCTGGATGTTTGGATGCCACCCAAGCTTTCTCCTGGATCCCTTGACTTAATGGAGTACCTAGGTAGACTGATTATATCCAATCTACTACTACGCTTCAAGCCAGCAAGTTGGCTTCACGAAGCTGAAGAATCCTCACGCCCGGTATCTGACTTCCAGTGAGAAAGATCACCCAGGGTTTGACCTGGTCCGCTTCGAGTATCTAGACATTCCTACGTACTTTTGCTCTTCTTCGAACTGATGCTATACGGTGTTAAGGCTTCACGCTTTCCGCCGTGATTTCCTCCCGTCTGGGTGAGATCACAGCTAGTTGGATAGGGATTTGGAATTTCATCTCTTCTTCTTTGCTATCTAAGCTGGCCATGCGGCCCATAGGGCATGGTATTTGGATCTATCTGCAAAACAGGACGACCGTCGCACGTGGCGTAGATCGGCCAAGCTAAGGTCCCCTCGGAATACAACAGATTATTTCAAGTGAAGCCCCCTCTTCTACACCTGCTCTTTCAGATCGCATTCTCTCGCCGACATCCCTGATCTCCGTTGTGTTGGCTGCAGGTAGCCAGAAACACGTATCACGGCCGATTGGGCGCTCCTTGCGTTGTTACTGAAAGAAATCATTGACTTCGTTCTGAACCTCGTTCCCAGCCTCGAGCAAGCACCGGTCTCCATCTTTTGAGAGACACACATATCGACGATATTGATGAAAAGGAATGCCGGATTGAGAGCTGGAACGCACCACGCAGGGGCATTTACAGCATACCGTTATGGGCTCCATGCTCGCTTCCCCATCTTCATATTTCTCAAACCACCGCAGTTTTCCCGCCATGATGCCAATGTATGATTTTGTCGATTGTAACCTTGAAGCAGTGGAGGCACGGAACGGGAAAGAGGGGGACAACCATATGTCCTAATAACAGGACGAGCACAACATTTGTGGTTATCTGGTCGAGGAAGAGTGTACGTACATTAGGTTACCTTCCCCCTGACCTTTGTGGTACGAGCACCCGCATTTGGTGTTTACCCCTTGTTAAGTAGGAGGAAGGATGCTGTCGACATGTGGTGTGAGTCGGAGTCTGCAACTGAAAAGGGATAGATAGCGCCGTGATGGAATTCGCAACAGGTCCTCCCTTCACTCCCATCAGAATGGAATCGCATGGCCTTCTCGGTACAACAATGCCATTCTGGTAGGTAGACTGGACCTCGTAAAGTTAAGGTCACGTACTTGGACGCCTGCCAGAAGACAAATCGACGTGTGCTAGTAGAATTATACATGTTCGGCGCAACTCTCGCTCACTTCATCGTCGCCATCCATCGTGCTCTGTCAAAGAGGCAGAAGAACCACGCAGCAAAAATTGGCATATGGCGGTGGTGGTTGCCGGTTCAGAATGGCCAACCGGAAGGGAATGAAAGTTGCAAGTCGGATCACGTCCCAACGCCGAAGCTACCAAAACCGGTGAAATGGCTGAGGTACTGCGTACAAGACGGCCAAGGTAGGCAGGCTCGACAGGGTCAGACTGCAGGACAGGGATCCCCTCCCCACACAAAATGTCCAGAAAATTTCAACAGCCAGGAGGGGAAACAGGAACCAAGCCTGACAGCCCAGACCACCCGCTTTGCTAGCTCGTCGCTGTGCCCTTCACTTTCGTTGAGTTTTGCCTGCCTTCTGAGCCACTCAGCCGACAATTGCTATTTATCTGTCCTACCTGCCCGTCCTACTGCCTTCTATCCTACCGCAACATCACCTTTTCTCTACAGCAACAGCATTCGACTTCCGTCTACTACTACTTTTTCCAGGTAAGATCTCTCTCAGCTATTCCTCACTTTGCAGCACCCGACACAAGATCATTACCATTCCCTCAGGTTCAGTCATTTCCGTTCTAGGCACCAACCTATCGCCCCCCAGTTTATCCGATTAAACTGTACGGGTCCCGATAAAGTGCTGCGATAAACCCCACACTAAGATTTTCCCCCACTTTTTTCCCATTTTTGCAAGTCAAAGCAAGCCCTCTAATCCAGGACAAAATTCCCACCCGGACATTGGAAACTTCAATTGCCACCTACACCTCTCCCTTTACTGACCCATCAACAACAACGTCTCGACAGACTCTCAATACCCAACTTCGAATCTTCGATACACATCCCCAAACCAACACCAAAATGGACTCCTTCGCTGCTCCCCAGGGCACTCGTGCCTGCTTCACTTGTGAGTTCGCCATTACAACCTCTGCGCCCTAGCTTTCGTTTGCTTCGCCGGCGTGGCACACAGCTGTCACCCGCGCTCGGTTTCTACAAAGCATTGCGTCACCTGCAATCCCTTTCACACTTCGATCCTGCATTTTAGGATGCTACACACACATGGTTATACTCAAGGAAAGTTGGCATTATCGTGCTGCGCGCTGGCGTCGGGCTCAGACCTTGGTCTCAAGTCTGGCTTGCCGCCGCAGCTTTGATGTTGTTGCGCTATGGGTTGCCGTGCTTGGACAGGGCAGAACATCTTCACGAGTTCGAGATTTGTTCGTCGGTTGAGCGAGAGCTGTTGTACCAGAAGGCGAACAAGTTCTAAACCGTTTAGCCCTCACAGGCACCTGAATCAACCATTATCCACATACTGCCATATCAACAACAATCATCATGAGAGTGAGGGGAGAGATCTGACATGAGAGACATTAGGCGGCCAGACTACCCACCAGGTATGCGAAACATTCGGCGAGAGAGAGAGAAAGAGAGACACCCAGAATGGCGGACGGCGAAAAGATTGGAGAGGTATACAAGCTGTGTGTTTGGTCATGATGCTGACAGGAAACCAATAGGCCCGTGACTGCCCCAACAAGGGCGCTGCTAAGTGCTACAACTGCGGCAACGAGGGTCACATGAGTAAGTCCTCGCTTCGAAAACGTGTACTTCTGATTGTCCAGCTGCTCACATTATCGTACAGGCCGTGACTGCCCCGAGGGCCCCAAGGACAACGCCCGTACCTGCTACCGTTGCGGCCAGACCGGCCACATCAGCCGTGACTGCTCCCAGTCCGGCGGCGGCGGCCAGTCCTCCGGCGCTGAGTGCTACAAGTGCGGTGAGGTCGGCCACATTGCCCGCAACTGCTCCAAGGGCGGTGCTTCCTACGGCGGCGGCTACCAGAACTCCGGCTACGGCGGTGGCTTCGGTGGTCCCCAGAAGACCTGCTACTCTTGCGGTGGCATTGGCCACATGTCTCGCGACTGCGTCAACGGCTCCAAGTGCTACAACTGCGGCGAGTCTGGTCACTTCTCCCGTAAGTCTCCATGTGTATACATCAATTCTGCACAAAGCTGACCACACTTCAACAGGTGACTGCCCCAAGGACTCCGGCTCCGGCGAGAAGATCTGCTACAAGTGCCAGCAGCCTGGCCACGTTCAGTCCCAGTGCCCCAGCGCTTAAATGCGCCATGATCGCCAGGTAACACCAACTACCTTTGGCGGCCTCGCTCATTTGCTGTCTTACCAACCCTGACCTTGCTCACTTCTCATCAACGAGATGAAGAAGCAAGCGGGACCGGTGATGGACAGCTTTTACTGGGGGTGATGACATGGTGCTGCGTTTTTGCGTTGCCTTTCTGAGGAACTTTTCAGTCCACGGGGTCGTTCTGCTGGTGTTCACTGGTATCTGGATATCCGCTGCTTGGGACTTTTTTTCACGGCGGGTCTCTTACACTTTTCTTAATTCTTTCACCTTTGCATTTTACGCGACACAAAACATCATGATGATCCGACAACCACTGGGGAGATTGGGAAAGCAAAAAGGTCTTTTCACCAAAATTGGCGTCTGGACGGCCAGGGGTTACCTCTTCAACCAACCATACCGTATGGGTCTTTCTACGACAAAAAGGGCTTGTGCAACAGGGGCGGGGCCATTGCACGACAAACATCTTGCGGGTTTCTGTTTTTTCTTCACATATGGAACTTGAATGGGAAGGGAGCTATCTTCATTCTGTGAACGGGCATGAGGACATCATAATTATCCGAGATCTCAGGGGAAAGCAAAATCGTATGGGGACTCAATAGGTCAACGAATAAAAAGCGCCGAAAGGCCGTGGTGTGCGATGCGAGCGTAATGCATCGATGATGAAACAAATCTCAGTTCCTCTTTGCCTCGAGTGACGTGACTGTATCAATCCGGTGCTTGTCAGGAACGTTCATAACAGAGTTGGAAGTTCAGCAAGGTTTGATGGTTTATCGGTTGTTCGCTTTTGAGAGGCCTTGACCTAGTCGGCATCCCGATTTCTCACCTAGAGCCGACCTTGGCTGGATATCAAGTTTACATTGACGTCGACACGCAAGATGTAAAAGCCACACACGGAAGCAAACCAGCTACACAACCAAAGGTGGTGGTGTCCAGAACGACCATAATAGTAGTGTAGGTATGTAAATAACAGAAATTGAACGCTATTCATGCAATAACGGGGTACCTAGGTACCAAGCTAGGTAGTAGGTAACAAACAAGCCAGCACAGGACTGTACATCATCAACACCGGCCACCGTCCATTCACGGCCTCGGCGCCATCATATCCTCTCCTGCCTTGTTTCCCTCCCCTTTTTTTTTTCCTTTTTTCTTACTTTTTTTTACTTTGTTTTATTTCTCTTTTTCTTCTTCTTCTTGTCCAACCCTTTTACAAGACAGCCTTGGGCATAAACTTCATAGCCTGCCTGACACCAAGATCGCCAAGGACCTCCTCGGCACCACCGAGAATGGCATCGAACTTGTAGCCGCGGTTAAAGTTCTCAATGACGCGACCCATGCCGGTCTGGGTCAGGCCACGACCACCCCAGATCTGCACGGACTCGTCGGCGATCTCGTGGGCGGCGCGCGTGCACGACATCTTGAGCAGGGCGATGGGACCGCCGAGGTGCTTGGCTTGTTCCGAGTAGGGCATGTGGTTCATTTGGTAGCTGGGAGGGAGGGAGTGTTAGCTGGGTTGGGCTGGGAGGGAGGGAGAAGTGGGAGGGGAAAAAGGGAAGGAGAGGAGAGGAGGGGAGGGGAGAGGAGAGGAGGGAAAAAAACAAAAAAAACATACGTGATGGTCTCGAGCCAAGACTGGTGAGATTCACACAGGGCAATCATCTTGGCTAACTTCTGGCGAATGACGGGCTGATCGATCAGACGCTTGCCAAAGACAAGACGCTGGTGAGACCACTTGAGGGACTCCTCAACGACAAGGCGCATGTAGCGGATGGTGGCGCAGGCCATCATCCAGCGCTCGTGGTTGAAGTTGGAGAGGATCACGTAGATGCCCTTGTTCTCCTCGCCGAGCAGGTTTTCGACGGGCACCTTGACGTTGTCGAAGGTGATGTAGGTGGTACCGGCGGCAGGCGAGTACGAGGTCTTGATGGGCTTGGTCTCGACGCCCTCGCCGCGCTCGATGAGGAGGACACTCAAGCCCTTGTCGGTCTTGACGCCGGTGACGAAGTAGTCGCAGAAGACACCGTTGGTGATCCACTTCTTGGTGCCGTTGACAATGTAGTGCTTGCCGTCGGGGGTCTTGGTGGCGGTGGTGCGCAGGCCGGCGACGTCGGAGCCGGCAAAGGCCTCGGTGATGGCCAGGCAGATCTTCTTCTTGCCGGCGAAGACCTCCTCGGTGATGCGCTTCTTGAGGGCCGGGTTCTTGTCGCCGTAGTTGAGGATGCACGTCAGGCCGATGGCCATACCGGCCATGTTGCCGTCCTGGAAGCCGCGGCAGGCGACGCGCACCTGCTCCTGCGCCATGATCATGTCGTGGAAGTAGTCGAATTCCTCGCCCTTGACGGCGCCGTCCAGCAGGTTGACGCCGTGCAGGTGCTTGCCGGGACCCATGCGCATGTGCAAGATGCCGGCCTTGGACATCTTGTCGATCAGGTCCTGGCTGATGAGCTCGCCGGTGCGCTCCTTCTCGAGAGCCTCGGGGGCGATCACCTCATCGGTGAACTTGCGGATGGCCTTTTGAAGGCTGCGGTGGCTGTCGTTGAAGTAGGGGCTCTTGAACTGGGGGGTGAGCCAGAGGGGCTCGGCGTAGGGAACGGGCGAGAGGTCGCCGGGCCGCGGGGTGATGATGGACTGCTTCTCGCCCTTGATGGAGCCGATGGCCAGGTCGTTGTACTTGATCAGCACCTCGTGCCTGTGGAGGTTGTAGAAGGCCGAGGTGGCGTCCTGGCCGGCGACCTGGCGGAGGACGGCCTCACCACCGGGGTGGGCGTCGAGGAACTCGGAGACATCGTAGACGACGGAGTCGATGATGAACCACGTGCTGTCCTCGGTGTTGTGCTTCTTGACCTCCTCGCGGGTGAAGGTCTTGTCGGGGACGTTTAATACGTTGGCCATTTTGGGGATATGTGTATATGTGTATGGGTATATTTGTGGAGGACTGGTTATAAACAACAGGAATTACACGATTCGTCTACTTGAGTCCCAGAGGAGGAAGAGAAGGATGAAGAAGAAGAAGATGATGATGATGATGCTGGTGGTGATGGTGATGGTCAAACTGGAAACACAAGATCAAGACACAAGCAGCACACCGCGGATTGAGTAGCTGAGGAGCCTTTTATTGAACACATGGCTGCGGAACATTGTCTCCAGGAGCGGAACAGCAGGGGCTTGATGCACCTCGATGGCTCCGAATGGTTCTTGGGTGCCGAAGCCATCGACCTCTCGGGATCTTCCTTTTGCTCGGGTTCTCGGTTCCCCAGCCCAAAACGGCGGGTGTTGCTTCAACAAGACCCAAAACGAGAGGCCGGGCATCGATCGGTCTGCCTCGGCTCGCTGGCGGATCGTGGGGTTGTAGAATGTGGGGAGCACGGGGCCATGTCTCCAATCTCCAATATCTTGTTCATGATTGGTTGGACTGTCTTGTCCTTCTCCAGTTGTATCATCGGGCGTTGGAGGCGCATCCGGCATGTGATGTGTCCCTGGCGGTTTGGACAAGGAACCACGGCATTATCTCAATCGAGGCGGTCAATACTTCTTGATACCGATTCTTGTGTCTTTTAGACTTGAGTTTGGGATTTACTATGGTGTAGCTTCTCTTCGTGTATTGGGAGAAGAGGAGATGGTGCCAAGTTTCAAAGATGACCAACTGGCAGCGTGGACCGCGGCCCCATGGGGCAGCTCGTTAGTGCCAAGCGATTAAGGTATCGGCCCCACTGTCAAAGGTCGTGTGTTTGTTACGGTTTTCAGCTGGACAAACTTCAGCCAGGAGATGCTTTGAAAAGGCCGAGAGTGTATGAAATGGAGATGGTGAGATGCTGACTTTATAGGAGTGTTGTTGTATATTACCCATCTTTCAAGGTTGTCGTCGAGGAAGAAAAAGAGACACGACGATTTGGTATTGACTGTTGGCAACAGGCAACCGCCCCCTCATTGAATGGGATTCTCCACCTTACTAGGACATCTGCCAAAAGAGAATTGAAGCCTCATCTCGTCCAGTTGACGATCTAGAACGAAACAAAAAAACAGTGGTGCGGATCTCTTTACGACAATACAGACCCTACCCCTTTGGAGCTGCTGGCCATCTATTGAGCTTCCATCCACTACAGTAGCTTGCTGAGCTTTTAGCGTTTGACTGGCGGGCAAGCCTAAGTAAGGTATGATCATTGCCTCGAGGTCATCAATCAGTGTGTTCAGACTTTTGTAAGTTTTTAGCAAATAGCTTCTCCTTTCTATCTGTCGAGTAGCGTGTCAGTTCAGGTGTTAGTCATGCCGAGCACGGTCATTGCCTCCAACTATTGCCTTCAAGCTGTCCAAGTTCTGATCTGGTAGTTGTTTTTTTTTTTTTTTTTTTTTTTTTTTAACAGCATGCGTGAGATATCAACTTCGATTGGTCACCAAAGTGGGAAGCAACACCACTTTTCTCACGCAGGGTCTGGCATATGGTACCAAGTGGTATCGTGAAGGGCCGACGGGCAGTGCATACGGGATACTAGGATGACGCTGTCTGTCGAGGTAAGTCTCTGCCGTTTCAGCGAGCCTCTTATCAGCTGGTTTCATGATACCCCTTCGAGTAATGTTCGGCTGTCTTCCGGTTGGACATCACAGACAGTCAAGTCATCCAAGGGATGGGGAAGGTACGCAGCCTCACTGTCGTCGACGGAATCCCACTGAGTAGCTCATGCGTCAACGCATGGGATTTGAATATGATACTGGACCTTCAAGCTGTCTATATATGCTCGGGTTGATTGACCGCGTCATTTATTCGCTTATCACAAAATCACACCGCCAAAGGCGCACTATTTATATTTTCGACATCGTTCTATCTCGACTTTGGAGGACAACTCTTCCACCAGTCTTCACATCAAGACTCCTCCACGTTCTTACCTCCTTTTAAACCTCACTTGGCTTAAATAATTTGTTGCCACTTTGCTTCGTCACCTTCGACCAAGATGGATGCTTACTCCATGTCCGTTGCTAGTGCTTCCCATAAGAGCACCTCGAGGATATATCAAGATTTGAAAACATCCAGGTTACATACAGTCTCGAGTTTCAGTTTTGACAAGATGTCGAGTCGGTTCGGCATTCTGAACAGTTCTTGCAAGGTACATAGGCCCAGGAATTCTGTTAATTCGAGATATACTCACATTGAAGTAGTCTGGCACAATGGATTCTACAAAAAGACCCCATGTTGGCATTGTGGGAGCAGGCATGGCAGGTTTGCGGAGTGCCGGCTATCTACTCGAACTCGGATTCCAAGTCACCATTCTAGAGGCAAGAGACCGTCTCGGCGGAAGGATATATCAAGAAAAGCTCCCCAACGGACATCTTGTGGACATGGGAGCAAATTGGATTCATGGAACGAAAGAAAACTCCATCTTCCAGCTCGCCAAGGAGACAGGCACTATCACGACCAACTGGGACGGTGACGCAGCAGTGTTTGATGAACACGGCGATATACTTCCAGCGAAGATAAGCGAGAGGTATTCCACAATAATGTGGAATATCATTGCGGAGGCTTTTCAGTACTCGGACAAGCACAGTGCCGAGATTGACAGTAACCGATCACTTTTGGATTTCTTCAAGGAGAAAGTGGCAGAGCAAATTCCGGAAACAGAAGAGGACTATGCAAGGAAAAGGAAGATTGTGCTCCAGATGGCAGAATTATGGGGCGCTTTCGTGGGCAGTCCTGTTGAGAAACAGAGCCTCAAGTTCTTTTGGCTGGAGGAGTGTCTGGACGGAGGTATGTGAACTTGTCTACCCCCAAACTTGGACGAGACTGACAAGAAGCAGAAAACCTCTTTTGCTCCGGCACCTACCGGAAAATCATGGAAAAGATTGTAGCCCCCGTCGTAGACGGCGGTGCCGATATCAAACTCCAAACCAGAGTCGCTGAAATCTTTGGCAAGTCAAGCACAGGCAGCAACACCGTCAAAGTCAAAACAACCGACAACCAATACTACGAGTTCGACGAACTCGTCCTCACCACCCCCCTAGGCTGGCTCAAGCAAAACCTCCAGGCTTTCCACCCCCCACTCCCTCCCCGCCTAACCACCGCCATCCAAAGCATCGGCTACGGTTGTCTCGAAAAAGTCTACATCTCTTTTCCCAAAGCCTTTTGGCTTGAACCTGACGCCTCCAACAACAACAACAACGACAATAACAACAAGAACCACCGCACAGTTAAAGGTTTCTGTCAATGGCTCTCGCCCTCCTACGCCTCCGCGACCAATCCCTCCCGCTGGACCAACGAGATCGTCGAGCTCGGCTCCATCGACCCGTCCGTCGCCCACCCGACTCTGCTCTTTTACATCTACGGCGCCGAGTCCGAATACGTAACCTCCAAGGTCCGCTCCCTTTCTTCTTCTTCCTCCAGTTCCGATTCCGGTGCCGATAAGAACGGCTGCAGCCCCCGAGACCAAATCGAAGCGGCGGCACAACAATTCCTCTACGACTTCTTCAAACCCTACTACTCCCTCCTTCCCTCCTACAGCCCCACCGATCCCAACTGCCAGCCAAGCGGGTGTCTAGCCACGGACTGGCTGCATGATGACCTGGCGGGTAACGGGAGCTACTGTAATTTCCAGGTGGGACTGCAGGAAGGGGATAAGGACATTTTGACCATGAGGCATGGTGTGCCGGAGGAAGGGGTGTGGATGGCGGGCGAACATACGGCGACGTTTGTGGCGTTGGGGACGGTGACGGGGGCGTATTGGAGTGGTGAGGATGTGGCGAGACGGATTGCGGAGGGGTATGGGAGGGGGGTTGCTGCTGGTGCTGGTGCTGGGGAGAGGGAGGCGGCTGTTTGATTTTGAGATGAGGATAAAAGGAAGGGTGTTAGGTGGATGAACGTGTATGATGGTTTGGAGATGAGGTTCAGCCGGCAGGAGTTTTGGGATATGTTGGTTTGTGGTTACGGACAGCGGTCTTATTTGATAGATTCAGAGGTGGGAAAGTTGGGAATACGGGTTTCGGGGGGCGGGTACACAAGATAGAGTCTGAAAGATCATCCATCTTTCGATGGCGTTGCGGCGTTGCGGTGTTGCGGAATCTGTGATACCTCGGGCACTTGAGTGATACCTAACCGTTGCCAATCTGTGCGACGTTTGGACATGGTAAATATTGTGTATACTATGCGGATAGGCGTACGTACAAGTCATGGCGACGTCAGTTTTTTTAGGGTTTTCCCTTGATGCAGCGTTTACACAGTGATTTCCACCTGTTGACACATTGGCCGAGCACTTGGGGTTGGGAAAAGGCCTGGATGGAACCGGAGATAGATCTACAGTCTCACGGGCAGTGAATTCGCGGGGCTCTTGTTCTTCCTACCTCTAGGTATACATAGTATGAGAGACGGATGGTCTGAACATGCTTAACATCAAAACACCTTACAAACTGCCAATGACACGCAGTGAAAATTATCAAGTAGATATTTTGGAGTGGGTAGTATTTTGTGTTATTTTGAGGGCAGATCTGAGTAGGGTCAGTGTCCCTTGTGTGTTGATATCAGACCAGCATCCTTGGTTGAAGAAGAGAAAAACAAGTTCTTGGCCACTCCAACAAGACGTTCTAACTTGAAATAGTCTCTCTGTTAATGATAACCGGAAGCGAATGTGTGATGGTCATGATGAGCGGCCAAGCTACATAGTGTGGTTGGTTTAGTACACCGTGACCGACCAGCACATGGTATTGGAAGAAGAAGAGACCGCCCAAGATGATGGGGGGAGGTTATGTAAATGGACGGAAAAGGTCAACTGATTGGCGATACCTACCTACTGACCCCCTTGAGGCCGGGCTGTCACGGGGTTGGCTCAGCACCCCGGCATAGCTACCTAGGCAGTGACCCCAGCCGGCGGGAGTACACTAGTGGATGGCTCTTACCGGCTCCGGGCAGGGATCGCTTAGGTTACTACAGGTGCAGCGACCTGTGTTGTGCTTGCACCACTTCGGACGCCGATGACAGAACCCCCATGGTGACGGAGGCCCGGTTGATGCAGTTACAGTGGTGCATCCCCGCCAATGCTTCCACGACTTTTCAACACTGGAACACAGCGCGCGATCAGTGTGAAAGTCTCACTGCCAATCAATACCTACAAGCGGAGGACATTGCATGCAGGGCATGTTCCATTCTTCCCGTCCATCTGCTCGCCTTTGGGGTCCAGTCACGGTGGTGTTCACTTTCACAATCACATTCGCATTTCTTCAACAACCGCATCCTTATCACCTTTCTTCTTTCCCTACCTACTTGTACACTACAACCACTTTTTCCTACGTAGGTTGTTCAGTCAAGGTTGAGTCACGGCCTTGAGGACTTTACTTAGTTGGATCACGCCGACGCATCTCTTGCCGCTTCACCGTGTTCCTGAAACGACGACAACGAAACAGCCCGGCTCCATTCAGTTTTACTGGATTCCCACTCTTCAGTGGCCTGCCACTCCATTCAGTCCCCTCTCTCCCTCCGTGAACGTCACCAGCGCCGGGCTTCGCGTTATCTTATCAACAAACGGATAAGGCAGCCGACCAGGAACTACTACCTAGGTATTCCTACTAGACAACCACAACCCGAACCACGCACCTCCTCACAGCACCATCTCTATACATACATACCTCTATGACCAACTACTAGTTAGACATACAACAACTCAAGCGATGCCCGCCGCTCAATCATGACCTCCCCGGTCTTGCGCTACCTCGTCCATACCGCTATTCGGCTTCCTGTTGGATGGTTGTTGTCATTGGAGGACGCTCTCCAGTGATCCAGTCCCCTTCGTCATCCTCGCTCGATATCCCATAGGCTTGTCATCTCACTCTGTCTTGACATTTGCTTGAAGAAGTTGGGCGCCGTTAACCGACCGACTTCGGCATCGAGACTTATACACTTCTTTTTACACTTAGAACTACTACCATAACTACCCTTGGCAACCCTGTCGGCATATCTTTACGACAACCGCGGGCTTCGCACTTCGTTCCCCGAGTACTCGCCTACGATACCCAAACATAATAACGAGCGAGCAGAGGAACGAACGAAACCATGTCTTTCTTTTATCGGTCCTTCGCCAACTCGCTTCTACCGAAGCAGTTGCTTCGCTTTATCTTAGCGCGCCTAGACCTCCTCGACTCCCAGGCACTTGATCTAGATAACCTCAACTTTGCTATTGGGCGAAATACTGTTTTAGAGTTTCGTGATGTTGGACTTATTCTATCCGTATGTGTCGACTCCCACCTTCCACTCTGCCTTCGTACTAACCACCTGCTGCCGCTCCCTTGACAGAAACTTGAAGCCCTCACAAACCTTCCCCCAACGTTCAAGATCCAAAAGGCCAAAGTCCTCCTACTCCGCATCACAATACCGGTCGATATCTACAACAGTCCAATAATAGTCGAGGTTGAAGGCGTCGATACTCGGATACGGGTGGCGTCCAAGCAAGAGCAGGATGAACAAACGGCCAGAAACAAAAAGGGAACACACAAGGACGGCGACGAGGTTGTGCCAACTGCTGCCGACCTAGCTCAGTCTTTTCTGCAGACAGAAATCCCGACTGACGAGCAGAGACGGCTGGAAAAGGCTCTTGCCGAAGAAGCACAGGAGGCGTTATCAGAGTCCATGAGCGACTCCGAAACCGATGACGATGGCTCCTTCGCCACCTTCGGCACTGGCCAAGGCTTGTCACTACCAACGTTCTTGACCAATTTCCTGCAGGGCATTTTGGACAGGCTCCAGATCCGAATCCACAAGGTCACCTTCCAACTCGACATGCAAGTACCCGTCGAACCCGGTCTCTCGACAACAGAACTTGTTACGTTCCAGCTGGCGTTAGACGAGGTCATTGCGGAAGGAGTCACAGCACCTGGACAGCAAAAAGACGGTTCGCCTGCCATAGTACCGAGGGAGGGCAAGCGCCATATTCTTCTGGACAATCTCCGGGCATTCCTGATCACGGAAGCGAACGTGTTTTCTTCTCTCCAACCGACCCAGTCAGCTCAATCCTTGGTGAAACCACAAGGATCAGCACCTCATGATGTACCCTCAACACTTCGTGATATGTTGGGTTCGATGCAGTCATCAGTGGGAGGCCTGGATATGAGCATAAGCCCAGATCAGATGGAAGCCCTGGATATGCTTGCACAGAGCCAATACGAAGTACGAGATAGCGAAGATGCTCTGAATATTCCGTATGAGAGCGACGCTCAGCATCCAGAGGCCGAAGAGAATGTTGCTGGATCTTCGCCTCTCTCAACACCGAGGGTCTCAATGTACCAAGAACATGACACACCAATGCTCCAAGACCATGCCAACTCAGCTATCATGCAACATCAGCCGGAACTTTGGTCGTCCTACGAGCGCGGAATCCGATCAGAACCTTCTCTTCATCCTCCAACAAGTTTTCAACCTCAAACCACGCCCTCTGGTGCTGTGTCTCCGGCTCCCTCTGAGCCTTCTTCGTCTGCCAGTTCGGTACGGTCGGACGACGATACGCCAAGCGCTGATACGGAGGACCTCGCACAGTCACATCTCTACAGTCACGAGGAGGCTGAGAGCATGTACATGAGCGCTTTTTCTGATGCTCATTCGACACTGATGCCAGGAGCTTATATGCCTGGAGGTTGGGGCGCTGAATCGGAAGGGGGCGAGTCAGCCTCCGAGCGAGACCTCTCAACCACCCATCCAGTCGCAGGTGAACCGCAATCATCAACCACTGTTGTCTCGGAACTGGCTAGCCCAACACCTATACCCGAGCAAGACCCAACAGCCCAAGGTTATGAGCCACAGCATGAAGATACTTCCACACCACGTGGGATTACGAGGATGGTAAAGGAGATCGTATCATTGGACTCCATATCTGTCTATGTCCCTTCAACGAGAAAGCAGGTTCTGGCACCAGTCACCAATCTTGCAAAGTCAAATCCTAACCTTCCAGGAGCGTTTTCGGTTCACCAATCATTTCACAGTAGTACTACGGATCAGTCGACGCTTTTAACCCCAGAGAACCTAAAAGAAGATCGCCAGGATGAGGCTATCGAAATCGTTCTCAAGCCTCTGACACTCCGGTTCGACTCGTCAGTGGGATTCTTGCTCGCTATGGTTGTTACACGGCTCCTGGAAGCGTTCAAAGGGTCTTCAGACGAGGCGACAGAAGTCAAGCCTTCAAGTACCGAATCGATTTTACCTGACATCAAGGTTTGCTTGGAGCAAATTACGATGCAGTTTCTGGAGGAGCTGACTGGTGTGGCCGACTCTGCAAAGAGGATATACGAGACACAAAAACCCGATTTCGGCTCAGATGTCCTCCTTGAGGCGAGTCTTACGAACTTGAACGCCTTTACGCACCAGTCCGGATCGCAAACAGAAGTAAACGTCAGCATCGAGAAGTTCGCGTTCAATTACGCCGATGAAGCCATCGTCTCGTTCACTGGCGAGGCTGATTTGTTCCAATCCACAGCAACTGTTGATATGCTATCTGTTGGGAAGGATATCGCAGTCAAGGCCACCATCACACCAGATGTGACTCGGGTTGACGTCAAAACACTACCGCTCTACCTAAAGCTCGATTTACAGAGGTTAGACGAGACTTTCAGCTGGTTTGGGGGGCTGAGCGGTTTCCTCAATATGGGAGCGTCAGAGGACTCCGTAGCAAAGGCAGTACAGATACCAGCGAAGCCCCCACAAAAGACGCGGGGCGTCCGATTCGAAACCCCGATTGATCCTATGGAGAAGCGGTCAGGGAGCAAGATTGATGTACGCATCAATGGCGTGCACGTGGACGTGATCGGCAAAGACTGCAGGGCAGTCCTGAACACGAGCGCTCTCAAGCTCGTACACCGCGAAGAGGCAATTGCCGCTGTGCTTAAAACGATCAGGCTCTCCGGGCCCTACGTAAAGAATTCCCATGCTAGGGCGCCAGTCCTACTCGAGTTGGATAGTACAAGGCTGGACTACATCTTGACACCTCGGACCAGGGACCTCGAACGGCTTCTTGAGCTTATTACTCCCTCAAAGGTCAAGTTCGACGAGGACGAAGATGAGATTATGGTGGATACTCTGCTAAGGCAGAGGAGGAAGGGGGGAGTTCTTGGGCTAGAAGTTAAGAACTTCAAAGTAAGGGCGGGCAACTTGGCTTTGCTTGATTGTATCCCGAGTTTGGTGGAGGATCTTGCCAAGCTAGGGACGGTCGCAAAGTATTTGCCCGAGGATGACAGGCCTGGGCTGCTTACGCTTGGGCAGGTCACAAACGTGGATTGTGAAGTCGACGTTGGAGGCAGGTTCGGAGTTGTAAACGCGCGTTTGACAAACCTTGAGCTCGCCCAGATCACGGTGCCGTCGTTGGTGGCTGTCGCGGTTGGCGGTATTACGGTCAATCGGAACGAGAACAGCCCGATCGAGGAGGAGCTGGTTAGCACTTCCACTACCCATGCTCCGGGTTCCTCAAATGCGCCCGTCTTGATGATGCGCATGATCGACGATATCGAACCGGTGTTGAAGATCAAGTTGTTCGGATTGAATGTGGATTACCGGGTACCGACAATTATGGACGTGCTGGGGCTCATTCAGGAAGACACCACTCCAGAGGAATTTGAGGCCAACTTGACTGCGTCTGTTGCGAACCTTGGAGGCCAGGCGACTGCTGCGCTGAGAAGACAAGATACGCCAGAGAGCCCACTGGTGGAAAAGGAGTTCAAGCCCATCAAGCTTGATGTAGCTTTCCGCGACTGTGTTGTTGGCCTCAATCCTCTTGGTCAGGATTCGAAGCTGGCTATCGTACTGGCGGACTCGCATCTGGAAGCCATACCGGGCAAGGACAGCACGCTTGACGCCACAGCAACCTTGAAGAAGGCGTGCATTCTTCTCATTGACGATGTGAAAACCCTGCAAGACGTCCAGATCAACGCACGAGGACGCGCTCCAGCTATGAGCACTCCTCAGGCTCTTGAGCTATGCAGCAAGGGATTCGTCAGCATTTGCGAGATATCATCTGCAAAAGCCGTCGTCAAGGTTGGCAAAGACGAGAATGGGGAATCCCACATAGAGGTGTCTGTCCGCGATGACTTGCTTGTTCTCGAGACTTGTGCGGACTCAACGCAGACGCTCATCTCGTTGGCCAACGCACTCACGCCACCTACTCCCCCTAGCAAGGAAATCAAGTACAGGACGTCCGTGTTGCCTGTTGAGGATCTGTTCGCGTCTATTACCCCTGACGCGTTTGGAAGAGCGGAGGGCGAGTATGACTTTGACAATGACTTTGCGGGTGCTCAGGGCATCGAGTGTGGCAATGAAGACGATGATGACTACTATGGCATAGGAAGCACGGAGCATCTCGAAGTCCAGTCAGAGGGGTATGGTGTCGCGGAGGAGTTGTTCGATGCTACGAACAGTTCGCTACTCGGCGATATTGAGGTGGAGAATACGAATGACGGCATGCTGGTTAGCACTGCAAACCTTGACGTGCCTCCGGCCAGCAGCCAGAGTGAGAGTGACTTGGATATTCAGGAGAATTACTTCTCTTCTGAACCAGTCAAGAACACAACGCTCCGCTGGAACTCGAGGAAAAACCTTTACGATCAGTCGAGTGATGCCAAGGTCTTCAAGAGCCCTCTCGTCATCTGCGTTCGGGATGTTCATGTCATCTGGAATTTGTATGATGGTTACGACTGGGTTCGCACCAGGGAGATTATCACCAAGGCGGTCCAGGATGTGGAGGCTAAGGCGTACGAACGTAAAGCCCGAGCTGACCGTCACACTTATGAGGATGAAGGAGATGAAGAATCGGTCGTTGATGACTGCTTGTTCAACTCCATATATATCGCGGTGGGACCCAACGGTGACCCGAGTAACCTTAGACGGGCTATCAACCAGGAATTGCAGTATCAGGACACCACCACCGAAACCGAGTCCGTCGCCACCACGGCATTCACCACCTCGACTGTCCGCGCTTCAGGACAGCGTCAATCGCGGCCAAGAGGCAAGACGCTGAAGCTTAGCCGCAGCAAGAACCACAAGATCACGTTCGAACTAAAGGGCGTCAACATCGATGTAGTGACCTTCCCACCCGGCAACGAGACCATCAATACCATCGATGTTCGCATCCACGACTTGGACGTCTTTGACCACATCCGGACTTCAACATGGAAGAAGTTCGCCATGTATGACATCGACGCCGGCGAACGGGAGCTTAGTAAGCACATGGTCCATCTTGAGGTGCTCAATGTCAAGCCTGTCCCGGACTTGCCGGCTACGGAGCTCGTGGTCAAGGTTAACATACTTCCACTGAGACTCCATGTCGACCAGGACGCTTTGGACTTCATCACGAGGTTCTTTGAGTTCAAGGATGAGACGCAGCCTATCCATCAATCGTCGAGCGATGTACCGTTTATTCAGCGCTGCGAGGTCGGTGATGTGCCAGTGCGGTTGGACTTCAAGCCGAAGCGGGTTGACTATGCCGGGCTAAGGTCTGGTCACACGACAGAATTTATGAACTTTGTCATCCTTGAGGATTCCAGGCTGGTGTTGAGACATGTTATACTTTATGGCGTCTCCGGATTTGATAAGCTGGGCAAGAAGCTCAACGACATCTGGACCGCCGACGTCAAGTCGACTCAACTTCCTGGTGTCCTTGCCGGCGTGGCGCCCGTTCGCTCGCTCGTTAATGCCGGATCGGGCTTCAAGGACCTCATTGAGATACCCATCCGGGAGTATAAGAAGGACGGTCGAATCTTCCGCAGCATCGGTAAAGGAGCTACAGCGTTCGCAAAGACAACGGGCACCGAAGTCGTCAAACTCGGTGCCAAACTCGCCATTGGCACTCAATACGCCCTTCAGGGCGCAGAAGGCATGCTGGCCAAGAACCCACCCAACTATAACCACGCCGGTCCATCCTCTTCCTCCGCCGGCGTACCAGCCGGAGTAGACTACGAAGTCTGGGACGAAGAGGACTTTGGAGATCACCACACACCCAAGGCAATCAGTCTGTACGCCGACCAACCATTAGGTATCATGCAAGGCATGCGTGGTGCCTACGCCAGCTTATCTCGGGATATTGCCATTGCCAGAGACGCCATCATTGCGGTGCCCACTGAAGTGATGGAGAGCTCGAGCGCACAGGGAGCGGCGAAGGCAGTGCTGATGCAGGCGCCGACGATTTTGTTTAGGCCGGCGATCGGAGTGTCCAAGGCGATTGGGCAGACGTTGTTGGGAGCGACGAATGCGTTGGATCCGAATCATCGGAAGAGGATTGAGGCGGTGAGTTTCATTGTCCCTTTTTGACCTGGTATGTAAAGTGATTTTGTGCTTACTGGTGTGATAATACAGAAATACAAGAAGCATTAAGCGTAGGGCAGCAGCAGCAGCAGCGACGGCCCTTGCAATCTCTGTCAAACACGGTTATAGGTATGGAATCACGGAATGTATGAGCGATACGGCTATTGAGGGTTATGTTGTTTTATTGAGGTCTGAATGACCATGGAAGCAACGAAACGATATTACTGTTTCCGTTTGACAAGAGGAAAGACTCTTCGTTTTCCATTCTTCTTGTCATGGATATCAACAAGCATGAAACGCATGACATCAAGGTAGTCACCTGTGGTATGGCTTTTTTTTTTTTTTTTTTTTTTTTTTTTTTTTTTTCGCTGCTCCCCTCTTATGCTGGTTAGGTTTTAGGGTTTCATGCTATGGGTTGCTTTCGCCGCTATGGATCGGTCGGTTGGGTACACGGGGCAGCAGCAGATGCATCATCATCATCATTATCATCATCGTGTTTTGTTCTTTATGATTATTATTTAGTATCACAGGTATGGTATATCACACACGAACAGACACACAAGCAGAAAGACAGACAAATGGAATATAGAACAGATAAGAACAACATAAGGAAAGATGGAATGCAGTGTACTATCATTGATCATGTTCCGATCTTTTGCTGAAGGAGCATGACCATGACAGACCATACTCATAAGGTGAATATCCGAAAAAAAACAACAACCAAGAAAGAAAGGTCCGCTGGCTCAATGGCAGAGCGTCTGACTACGAATCAGGAGGTTCCAGGTTCGACCCCTGGGTGGATCGAGATTTCGAAATGCTCTTCAGAAACTGAAGTCGTTCTTTTTCCTTTTCCTTTTTTTTTTTTGTTTTTGTTTTTTTCCCTTTGCTGTGGGGCTGATGGGTGGCATGGGTCATCCTTGTGTGGAATATAGCTACCCATGGCGGGAGCTGTGGATCTCATCGTCCATCGATACTGTAGCTGACGGTCAAGTCAAATAGATGTATACGTAGCCAGCTTCTTTTCTTTGGTCCATAATATGTTACTGCGAGTAAGTATATGGACGATTGTGTCTGTTTTTTTTCTATGATGCTTATCAATATATGTAAGTATGTCCATTGGAAAGCTTTTTGCTGGCTTAGTCTATTTTATTTGTATCCATGTGTAGTTCAGTCCAACCAAGCCGGACGTTCCGAACCCATTAATAAACTCCAACCCAATTCAACCCAGAGATCTAAATACCTCTGTGGTTTCAATCTTATGTTCATTTCATCGTACATGTACATACACCAAGTCCTCTACACTTTTTCTACTACGCCACGCAGATCTAGACAGGAGTCAAGGAGGAAAAGAGTTCCAAGTCTAAGCCTCAATCTCATCATCTCCCCATCCGGCCTCCTTGGCTTGGTGCTGCTGCTGCTGCTGCTTCGCGCTAACACTCCCGCCACCAACCACCCTACCCCCAACCTTCCTCTTGACCCTGCACCGCATACCAATCTCCTCGTCAAAGATGAACTGCCAGAGCACATGCGTCCAGCTCCGGTGCTGCGGCAGCCCCTCGTAGAACTCGGACGCGATCTCGTACAGCTTGGGCAGCCGCGTCCAGGGGATCGCAGGGAAATCGTGGTGTTCGTTGTGCAGTCCCACATTATACGTGACCCAGTTCAGCGGGCCGTAGTAGCTGAACGTCTCCGGGACGGGGATCTTGTTGTCCGGGTTGCGGGCTTCGGGCGTGATCTTCTCGTAGACGTAGTGTTCGGCGATGAAGTGGCCTGCCGTGGGGTGCAGGCTGCCGGCGAGGAAGGAGCTGAGTAAAAAGTAGAGGAGGGAGTTGGCGGTGAAGAGGGAGTCGGGCAGCAAGAAAACAATGGCGTAGTCGAAGAAGAGCTGAATGGTCAGGTTGAGCCAGTGCACCCAGGTGAAGGGCACGCGGTAGATGGCCATGGGGCGCAGGGCGTAGAAGAAGATTTGGAAGGTGCAGAAGAAGGCTTTGCCGAGGATGGAGTCGAGGAAGAGGGCTTCGAAGGCGGTGGGCAGGTCGGTGTCGAGACCGTCGACGCCGAGGGATTTGTGATGGGTTAGGTGGTAGGGCTGTTGGGTAAGAAGTGTGTTAGTTGGATGCTCGTAATATACACTAGAAGAACAGGAAAGAGAGAGGGTAATGAGGAGGTAAACGTACCCGGAAAGAAGCACTATAGGGCACGGCGATAGGTAAGTTGGCGACAATGGCAAATAGCCTGTTGGCGGTAGGCGAGCGGAAGGCCAGGTTGTGGGAGATCTCGTGGATGGCCAGGAAGAGGTTCTGGTTGCAAGTGGCGCCGAAGACGTAGGCTGTGAGCCAGAACTTCCACGAGAAGAAGGAGGTGTCGCGCAGAAGGTGGGCGAGCAGGAACTGGAGCGACACGACGCCGAGGACAACCCATTTCGTTAGGGGTTCGGGACCGCAGAGCTTGGTGACCTGTTGAACCACACGGTCAGTATACAAGATGTTTATCATGTTGGAAACGGGAGTATGAGTGGCCTGACTGACCTCTGGATGCGCCTTGATGATGGCCATACGACGTGTTCGGTGCGGTTCCTCGGTGTAAGTCCAGAAGAAGTCCTTCTCGAGAGCATCATTCTGGTCGCCGGCGCCGGCGCTGGCAGAGGAGGAGGAGGAGGAGGAGGTGTCTAGCTTTCCATTTTGTTGTTGTTTCCTTTGCGTGGACGACGAGTCCGTTGTGGCCGTCGTTACTGCGGAGGCGGCCATGACCGAGATATGTTGTCGGTTGTATAGCTTCCTTCGGAACTCGTGGGGAGGGAAAGATATTCGTGTATGAAGTTCCCACAAGACAGACAGGTCCAGCTTTTCCAAAAAAAAAAAAAAAAGATGTGGAAAAGAAGGTGTAGGAGAGAGAAGGATGGTGAAATTGGAAATTCAGGGTCCAACTCGAACCACTTTCTTCAGTAGCACCACGCTGCCAACGCCCACTCTCGTCCCGATCTCCTTATCTGTCTGTTTACTTGTACACGCGGGGGATCCACCTGGACACCACCTCCACGCACTGCAGGCAGTGGCAACCAAGCCTGGAGCGTCTTGGCGAACGGTGGGCATCCAGGGGTAGTTTGACAGTGGACGAACAGTGGACAGTCCAGTGGTTCACCGCTGTCCCACACAATTGACAATTCGCCCCCGTGGATGGAGGTACGGACGAGAATGGCCCAAGCTCCCGGGCTGCAGTTGCTGTGCCCCCCTGAGCTGCCATACCCCTGAAATATCCAAACAGTTGGTTGTCGTCTCGGTGGTTCATCGAGTGGTGATCTGATATGTACCCAACATCATGCCAGCAAAAGTAGAAAGTGGTTCGGTTCTCAGCCAGATATTCTCGTTACAGGCTCAGAGCCACTGTGTTTACTATGTAAGCACATGATGGCTTTCATCAACTTGTCCCATCGATTGAGGATTTTGCAGACAAAGGTAGTAAGTATGTGCATCATTTGGGTTGTTGAAGTCATCACGAAAAGGTTGTTGGATTTTTCAGATCCTCAAATATTCACCGAGACATGCTCAAGTCGAAACCCAATGGCATTAGATCTCTATTAACGTGTATCATATAGTCGGTACATAAATCCTATATAAAATCAAGCCGCCTGCTCTATAACTCCTCATGCTCGTGCCCCTCATGATCATGATCATGGTCATGCATCACTGGCTGATCAGGCCGTCCGCTGTCCTTGTGTAGGTCAACGCCAATCTTCCCCCTCCACTTCTCAAATAACGCCCGGAACTCCTTCTCCATATCGCTTTCCATCTGGTCTGGCAGCACCACTGCATACTCGACGTAGAGGTTTCCGTATTCCGTCTGGTGGTAAACGCTGTCTCCATGCTCATGCCACTTGGGCATACCCTCGCCTGGTATCGTATCGACCTGACCAGGCTGTACCACCTCGCCTTGTTTCCTTCCCAGCCTAACCACATGTCCATCCAGATGTGTAACGTTTCTTGTCCAGTCACCCATCCACGCCTCCCGGAGGCTGATAATCTCTTTCCAGAACAAGTCGTCACCCTTCCTCCTAAAGTAGATACCGTCGAGGTGATTCGGGTTGTTTTCCTCAGGGTTTGGACTTGGCTCCTTCTCCACGACGGTAACGATCAAATCACCGGCAACATGATCCGGGCTCTCGTCCGCCTCGTTCTCGTATACGATCCTTGACCCTTCGGCCATACCACGCTCAACCTTCACTTCAACCGTCGCCAACTTGCGTATTACCCTCGTTCCCTGGCACACGGGGCACTTGTGCTTTATGCTCTTGCCCTTTCCGCCGCACTTGTCGCACTGCATCTGCATTTGCTGGATCATACCCGGCGCCAGTTGGTGTCTAACGATGCGAATGCCGTGGCCACCACAGGCGTCGCAGGTATCGACATGTTTATCCGCCGCTCCCGTGCCCTCGCACTCCTCGCAGATCTGTTGCTTTTCCCATAGAAACTCGGTAGTATGCCCGTTGTAGAAATCGACGAGGGGGATGCCCACTTTGAGCTCGACGTTGGGACCGCGTCGCTGGCCGGGCTGGTTGCCAAAGTGACCGCCGCCACCAAAGAAGCGGGAGAAAAGATCAAAGGGGTCGTGATGTTGGCCGCCGCCTTGCTTGCGCTGCTTGAGGCCGTCGTAACCATATTGGTCGTAGATCTTGCGGGATTCGGGGTCGATGAGGGCTTCGTAGGCTTCTGAGACTTCGACGAACTTGTCGTGGGCTGTTGAGTCGCCTCTGTTGGAAGTGAGCGTTAGTGGGTGACCATCGGGAAGGGGGAGGGTAGAGAGGCAGAGATAGATAGAGAACGTACGGGTTCTTGTCGGGATGGTATTTCTTGGACAATTGGCGGTAGGCCGACTTGATTTGCTTGTCCGAGGCCTGCTTGTCGAGGCCAAGAACCTTGTAGTAGTCCTCAACACCAAGTGCAAACTGCGCAAGTGTTAAGAGAGCCAGCAAGGCTCCCTTTTTGAACCACATGGTGATCTCTGTTGCTGTGTGCTTCCTGAACAAGATAGATTAATCAATGATGAGAAAGATTAAGGTAAAGAACGACTAGAATTACACTAGAGTGTCGAGGGCATTCCACGTCAGTGACCGACGTGGTGACTGCGAAAAGTGTCACGATGGGGGAATTAGGTTGTCGAGGCCGAAAAGGTACCTGGAAGTATGGAAGATTCCACTTATACATTTGGCGATAAACAGTCCAGCACCAGATAATGCCACCTGGTCGCTACCAAAGCATGTTAGCTGATTGGACGGAAGGAATCACCGAACCCCTGGTCGCTGAAGCTCAAGCACATGCCTAGTGTAACCCCCCGGGGCAAGCTGAACGTAGCGGGACGAGACAGTGCAGCAGGTCGATAAGATAAGGATTTCAGTGCTTCAGTTGGTTACCTACTGTCGACAGTTCAGTGATGCCTTCGTCCAACTGAAGGTTCTCAGTTTCCATGTTCGCCTCCCATCCCAGGCAGGGCATCACCAACCAAATCTGGTCAACAAACACAGAGTCACTGTCGCAGTTGGTCGAACAAATACACCACACCAATGGCGTCAAAACGATATGCCTTCGTCCCCATGGACGATGAGCCTGCTGCTCCATCCAAGAGCGACAGGAAAGACCGAGACAGAGACAGCAAAAGGGACAGGAAACGCGATCGATCCAGGTCGCCGCGCCGACACAAGAGTAGGCGACCCGATGACAGCGACTCTACCCGACGCCGGTCCCGCTCGCGATCACCACGCAAGGACGACAGCCGATCAGACTCGAGACGCGATCGCGAAGACCCCAAGATGTCAGATCTCAGACTCAAGTCCCGATACGACTACCTGAAGAAGAGAGAGGCCGAGAAGCTTGCCCTCCTACGAAAACAAGTCGCTGAGGAAACTGCCGAGTTGCGATCCGGTGTTCGTCTGTCTGAAAAGGAAAAGGCCGAATTTGCGAGAAACCGGGAAATTCTGCGCCTGGCCGAGGAGCGAGCACGCATTGACGACTACCAAGACGGCTATCGCCTACCGGACCAATATGGCACCGACACCAAGAAGAAAGAGGAGGCTCTATACCAACGCCATGTCGAGAGAGACGAGTATGGTAACGAAAAGATGGTTACCGAATACGACGAGTGGGAGCGCGAGCAGACCGTCAAGGCCAAGGCGCAAATCGCATCGCGCGGCGAGCGCGAAGATGGGGGAGAATACGACTTCTTGCTGGACGAGGATGCCATCAACTTTGTCCGTGATGCTGCGGCCAAGTTTATACAACCCACCGACGGCCTAACGCCGGAGCAGAGGATCTTGAAGGAGAAGATCGAGGCGGCCGAGAGAGCGGCCAAGTCGATACAAGAAGTGCGCAAGAGTCTTCCCGTCTATGCTTACCGAGATGCTTTTCTGGATGCCATCAAGGAGTACCAGGTTCTTATTCTTGTTGGTGAGACTGGTTCGGGAAAGACAACACAAATCCCCCAATATCTCCACGAGGCTGGATATACTGAGGGCGGCATGAAGGTTGCCTGCACCCAGCCGCGTCGTGTTGCTGCCATGAGTGTTGCCGCTCGTGTGGCTGATGAAATGGGAGTCAAGGTTGGAAGGGAAGTCGGTTACTCGATCCGTTTCGAGGACTGTACAAGCGACAAGACCATTCTCAAATATATGACGGATGGTATGCTTCTGAGAGAAATGGTTACGTCGCCAACACTGGAGGGTTACTCGGCCATCATGATCGACGAAGCCCACGAGAGAACAGTCCATACCGATATTCTACTAGCTCTCATCAAGGATCTCACTAGGGCGAGGCCGGATTTGAAGCTCATCATTTCTTCTGCGACACTTAACGCCGAGAAGTTCAGCACGTACTTTGATGATGCGCCCATCTTCAACGTGCCCGGTCGTGTCCATCCGGTCGACGTATACTACACTTCAGCACCAGAGAGTAACTACCTAGAAGCCAGTTTGGTGACAGTGTTCCAGATCCATGCTACACAGCCAGAGGGCGGTATCCTAGTGTTCCTCACTGGTCAAGAGGAGATTGACAAGGCGTGCGAGCGAGTAGAAGAGATCAAAAAGAAACTGGGGGGTCGAGTACCCGAAATTATACCTCTACCCATCTACGCCAACATGCCCTCGGAGCTTCAGGCCAAGATCTTTGAGCCGACACCACCAGGGGCTAGAAAGGTGGTCTTCTCGACCAACATTGCTGAAACATCCCTTACCATTGACGGTATCGTCTATGTCATCGACTGCGGCTACGTCAAGGAGAACACCTTCAGTCCCGTCGGCACAACAGGGCAGTCCACGCTCGCCGTTGTGCCGTGCTCACGAGCGGCTGCGAACCAGCGTATGGGTCGTGCCGGTCGTGTCCGTCCAGGAAAATGCTTCCGTCTGTATACCAAATTTGCTTACCTCTCTGAAATGGACGAGTCACCGACACCCGAAATCCAACGAACTTCGTTATCGAGCGTTGTCCTCCAACTCAAAGCGCTCGGTATCGAAGATCTTTTGAGTTTTGACTTCCTTGACCCCCCACCAACCGAACTCCTCATCAAGTCCCTCAACATGCTCTACGCCTTGGGAGCCCTCAACTCCGCCGGCCAACTTACCCGCGTCGGCCGGCAAATGGGCGAATTCCCCGCCGAACCGATGCTAGCCAAGGCGCTCATCGCTGCCACGGCCGAGGGCTGCGTCGACGAGATGCTCACCATTGTGTCCATGCTCGGCGAAGTAGCCACTCTGTTCTTCCGCCCCAAGGACAAGAAGGTGCACGCCGATAGCGCGCGCGCCCGCTTCACTGTCAAGGACGGCGGCGACCACTTGACGCTCTTGAATGTCTACAACCAGTGGGTCGACGCCGATTACTCCCCCATCTGGGCCAAGGAGAACTTCCTCACCCAGCGTTCGCTCACCCGCGCTCGTGACGTGCGCGACCAGCTCGCCAAGCTGTGCGATCGCGTCTTGGAAGGGTCCACATCTACCTGTGGCGGAGTCTCCAACATGCAGCCCATCCTACGGGCGCTCACAGCAGCCTTCTTCCTCAATGCCGCCAGGCTAAATCGAGGCGGAGATGGATACAGGACGCTGAAGAATAACATGACGGTGTATGTACACCCGAGCTCGGTGGTCAAGGGGATGGACCCACCACCAAAGGTTATCATTTATCATGAGCTGGTGGTGACGACGAAGGAGTTTGTGAGGAGTGTGATTCCGATTGACCCGAAGTGGTTGACGGAGTTTGGTGGGCATTATTATGATGCTAAGGATGTGGAGAGTATGACGGTCAAAAAGTTGCCTAAGGAGAGGAAATACTGATGGGTAGAAATGATAGTGAGTGGTTGGAAGTCTGTTTTGTTTGTCTCAAAAGCGAATGGCATATGGGGACATGGCGTTTGGAGCGTTTTTGGGAAACTTCCGTTGGTGATTAGGGGTTTGTTTACTTGCAACTACATTTGGTAGCTACTGGTGATCAGTACTCAAGAACTCACGCACAGTTGTATCAAAGCAATGAAAACAGAATGACAAATATCTGATTCGAACTTGACTTGACAGTGAAAGCAATCAACACGTTGAGGTCCTTTCCAGGTGAAATCATGTCTTCCATATCTCGGTCGGACTTCTCACAGACCACAGCTTACAAAGCCAGAGTTACCAAATTTCGCCCCACCATTCTCATTCAACCCCACTAAAACTTCTCATTGTTCCTTCATCACCATATCGTCAACAACCATTCATACATCAACCAACCACTGCAGTTAAAAGCTTCTCAGTCAAACGCGTGTGTATACCGCATCTACGAACTCAGTATCACCTACCACATACAAATCAAACCACACATATCAACACCCATTCATCAAAAATGTCAGCATCCCACACCCGCCAACCACCAGCAACCGTCGATGACCCCTTCGACTTTGAAAACTCCCTCCTCAACCTCGAAGAAGATTTCTACCAACAAGGCTACGCCCAAGGCGTCTCCGACGGCGCCAAGGCCGGCCGCACCGAAGGCCGCCAGCTCGGCTTGGAAAAGGGGTTCCAGAAGTTTGTCCAGAGCGGCCGGTTGCATGGCCGAGCCATTGTCTGGGCGAATCGGTTACCGTCCAAGCAGGACGTACGCCGTCATCATCTCCTCCTTCAGCAGCAACAGTCACCGCGAGCCGGTCGACAACAAGAACAACCTCCTCACAGTTTAAGTCAGAGTTTGAGTCAGGAGGAGCAGAGTCCGAGCCAGGAGGAGCAGAGTCAGAGTCAGAGTCAGAGTCAGAGCCAGAGTGAACGTCAAAAAATAGAAGATACCCTAGAAAACCTCACCCTGGGCCCCAACATCAACAAACCCGAAAGGAAAGAAAAGAAAGAAGAGCTACGCCTCTTGCCAAACCACGCCCGTCTAGAAAAACACATCACTACCCTCTTTGCGCTGGTCGAGACCGACACGCTAGCGAAAGAAAACACGGACGAGGCAGTGAATGATTTTGATGATCGACTGAAGAGGGCGCAGGGAAAAGCCAAGATTGTGGAGAGGATGGTGGGGGAGGTGGTGTCGTCGGAGAGGAAGAAGGCGAATCCGAATCCTCCGGCGGCGGCGGCGGCGGCGGCGGCGGCGGTGGTTGGGGGGCCTGGTGAGAGTTCTGGGACTGGGGCTGGAGCAGGAACGGGGACGCCGATTGCGGGTGTGGATTTGGGGAGGATTGGGAATGAGGTTTAGAATAATGATTGAGCTGGGTTTTTGGTAGGCAGGGGGGGGAATAAGGAACTGGGAGGCGAATGAGGCCATATAGGGGGAAGAGAAAGGTTTGAGATGCTGAGGATGTGGTGTCGGGACTTGGGGCCATAGACGTGGAAGTTCTGAGGATGGGAAATATCAAATCGGGGCAGAATACAAAGTGCTGGAGGGTCAGATATGCCAAATCTCATATTTGGGTCATGGCCCAAACGTCAGTTACTCTCAAAAACCGTATTCCCCTTTGGACGTCGAATGCCATAATCTAAGCAAAGTCTATACGTTCCGTCTACCGCTTGCTTGCCTGCTTGCCTGCTATGTACACCAGCCCGAACGTATCTGGTCTCTGTGCTCTTGTTCTGTCTGTAGTTATCCCTCCATCAAAGGTTCTGTGGTCCCTTTTAGCCCATGTGTCCTGCTCACAAGCTCATCTCACTCTTCTTCCACTTAAGAGAACGACCTGCAAGGATAGCTATATCACCAGAGTTAGCACCGTTCCTCTTCCAATCCAAACACACTTTTCCAGGAAAAAGATACTCACGCCTCAGAATAAGAAGGCTCCTCAGCCAACTGATACTTGTAAACATCCCACTTGCCGCCCTCCCCCAGCTTCTCACCACTGGGCAACGGCGGCAGACCTCCCGTCTCCGCCAACACAAGCTTACCAGCCTCCACACCGGTTCCCTCAAAGTACTTGGCCAAACCACCCGTCTTGCCAGCCTCCTGCGCCGCAACCAGCTGCTTGCTCCCGTTCTCGCCCACCAGCTCGACACGGGGGTGGCTCGCGCTGCCAACACTGAGCAAGGCAACAGCCTCGGCCTGGCCCACCACGCTCAGGCGCGGGTAGTTGCGCCGAGCGTCGCGCTTCCAGTACGGGTTGTCGGCGATGTCGCCGGCCGGAATGGTGACGGGATCATCGTAGGCCAAGGGGTCGAGAGAGCCGGGGGACGGATTGCGGTTGTAGGGGACCAAGGGAACGCCGTTGGAGCGGTTAGGGTCGATAGCGAAGGCGCGGCGGATGCGCTCCCAGACGCCGACGGATTGGACAGTGTATTTCTGGAGGGGGTGGGCAAAGGGTAGGTGTTAGTGGTATGTAACTATCACTACTAGTGGAGACGGGGGGTTAGGTAGGTAGGTTACTGTAGGGACATGAGTCGGGTCGGGGACTTTGGATATCGTAGCGCAACCTCTCAAAGTGGAAGGTGTGTTGATTGTGAAAATGCGATTGGAATTGCGAAATTGGAGGACTCACCTGGCTGACGGGCACAACGCCGCCTGCGGTGGTCTTGACCACGCCGGTGACGACTTTGGAAGCCATGGTGGCGGCTGTAGAACCCGTTTGTTATCGTGGTGTAAGTGAACGACGACGAGGTGTGGATTCCGAGGGACGGGAACCACCAAGGATGATGGAGTTCGTGATGCTCTCTCGAGTTGCCAAACGGGAGCTTGGGCTGACAGGCAGGTGACAGGAACAGCTCTGGCGGCTGTCATCCTGATGTGCGACAACGTTGACGTTGGTCCAGGGACGCACGGGCCATTCTTTGTGTCTTGTCTGTCTCTGGTTCAACGAACGGCATCCACCAACAACATCCACACTGCCGCCGGCCGCGTCGTTCCAGAAAAGAGAAGAGAAGCACGAGAACAAGTTCGGGACCCCGGATCCAGTTCGGCTCCCCTTTCCTGGCCCCTCCCACTCTTCCCTTTGCGGGTTACGACATGGCGTCAGTCCACATGACCTAAGGATTTGGGAGTGCTGAGATGAGAGCCTTGCCTCATCAAATGCTGTACACAACACGTTGACTAGACTGTAAAGTTTAAAGGGTACGAGATGTAATTACACTACACAAGAGAACTGATAATGTATGTTCTATCTCCAGAGAGAGGAACCCCAACTTAGTAATCCACTCACCCACCATACGTTGCCCCAGAGTGTGCAAATAACGACGGGAACTGTACGTACGCCATCCGTTATGTCAGTGTGGCATCCGAGTTCCATGTACTCACTGGATGCTATACCCCAGCTGTTGGAGCTATACCTGCCAGCCAACTTAGACTATCCCGGTGTCTCAAGTCACCCCTAGCTAGACGTGTTACGCGATCATCCTCCATCCAGACCCTCTTTTCCTGTTTCTATGCTCTCTTCTCTTTTGTGCCCACAGAGCGACTAGAGACAGTACAGGTGCAGGTACAGACACAGACAGGCACACTGCCAACCGAAGTGCCTCCCGTCTGCTCCTCTGCTCTCGAGCCCGCTCCTCGCTCGAGCTTCACCGCGTGTGCTTCCTGATTGGTCGGAGCTTTGCGCAACCACCTTCAACGTCCTGTCCTGTTTACAACGACACCTCTTTTCTTCCATCTTTTCTTCCTTTTCTCTTTATTCTCTCTCCCATTCATCTCACCTTCTTTCACCATTCTCTCATCAACTCTCAACCGTATCTTGGTCGCATACATCCGGCGACCGCACCACTTACACAACCATCAGCTCTCTACAGCTATTTGTCCCCTTTCTCTTACACGCGCGTGTAAGCTCCCATTTCCAACCTTCACCCGCGCAAACTCCACAAAGACAACCGTCACCATGCCCGTTGAGCTTCGCAAGCGCAAGGCCCCGCCTCCGCCTCCCGCGCCGGTGAAGAAGCGGGCCACCAAAGCCACCAAGGCCGCCGCCAAGGCCAAGGAACAAGTCGAGGACGTCGCCTCCAAGGCTGCCGAAACCGCTTCCAAGGCCGCTGAGGTCGCCACCGAGACCGCTACCGCCGCTGCCCAGACGGCTGCCGAAGCCGTTGCCAACGGCGCGGCGAAGGTGGCTACGGCTCTGGCCGGCAACCCCAAGGTCGGCGATCTCATCGACCTGGACAACTTTGGCGGTGAGGTTGAGACCAATGACGGCACCAAGACCAGCTTGAAGAAGCTCGTTGAGGAGAGCAAGGCTGGTGTGGTGTTGTTTACTTATCCCAAGGCTTCTACTCCTGGCTGTAAGTTATCCACTTCTCCGCTGCTTTTGTACACTTTGACATCATGAAAGACATGAGTTTTGCAATGTTTGCGCTTCACAAAGAGCTCGGATAGGATAGCTCAAGAAAGCTTTCCCATTCGCTCACGTCACACACCGCGCAACCTCTCATTTCATTGGCTTCATGTTCAATCAACTCCCATTTGTCAATTCGTCATCCAGCCAACACCCACCCCTTTGTGATGCATGCTGCGTTAGCCATGTCTTGTATCTTTTTTTTCCTAAGCGGGCGGGCGGTATAACTCTCCGGCGTTATACATAACCCACTTACACGCGTTCCCAATGCCCCTCCCTGTCCAATCACCATCATTTCCTCGGCACCAATTATCATTGGATTCGTCCAGAAAAGAAACCCGCAAAACCACCACCACCACCACCACAAGAGAGAGAAGAACCAATAACTAACAATGACGACAACCCAAAAAAAAGGCACGCGGCAAGTCTGTCTCTTCCGCGACTCGTACACCGCCCTCTCCTCCGCCACCGGCCTCTCCATTTACGGTCTATCCTCTGACTCTCCAAAGGCCAACACCACCTTCAAGGAGAAGCAGAAGCTCCCTTACCCCTTGCTGTGCGACCCCTCGTACGCCTTGATTGGCGCCATCGGCCTCAAGAAGGCTCCCAAGGGCACCACCCGCGGCGTCTTTGTCGTGGACAAGCAAGGCAAAGTCCTAGCTGCTGAGGCCGGTGGCCCCGAGGCGACGGTCAAGGTGGTGGAGAGGGTAGTGAGTGAGATGGGGGAGGAGGGCAAGACTGAGAAGGAGGAGGAGGAGGAGGAGGCGGAGGAGGGTGAGAAGAAGGAAGGCGAGGAGGAAGAGAAGGCCGAAAAGGACGAGCCTAAGGAGGAAGGTGAGGAAAAGAAGGAGGATAAGGCTGAGGCCAAGGAAAGTGAGGAGAAGGCTGAGGCGAAGGAAAGTGAGGAGAAGAAGGATGAACAGGACGAGACCGAAGCCGCAGAGAAAAAGGATGAAAAGAAGGATGAAAAGGATGAGACCGAGGCCGCAGAGAAAAAGGATGAAAAGAAGGATGAGAAGGACAAGACCAAGGCCGAAGAGAAGAAGGAGGAGCAGGACAAGGACTCCGAGACCAAGGACGACGACGAGAAGAAGGCGGAAAAGAAGGATGCCGCCACCGACGAGGAGAAGAAGGAGGATACAACAAACGGCGAGAAGAAGGACGAGAAGAAGACCGAGGAGAAGAAGTCTGATGACGACAAGGCCGAGGATAAGAAGGAGGACAAGGAGGCTGAGGAGGAAAAGAAGGACGAGAAGAAGGACGAAAAGATAGAAGAGAAGAAGGAGAAGGAGAAGGAAAAGGATGATACCGAGATGAAGGACGCATAAAATATCCCTCTTTCCTTGATATCTTGTTTCAGTACTCATTCATTTTGGTTTAGCTTGGTTGTGTTTTTTTGGTCCTGTCTCTAACATTTCCTTGTCTCAAAATGTATAATCCTTGGTTTAGAGTGAACTTAAGAAAATACCAATTAGGCCATTGGATATATACGTTGATGCATATTGAACGCAAGTTGACGGGATATCCCACTGAAAAGTTCGTTTAGTATGGGTTTTGTAACGCAGTCTTTTTTTTTACAGAATCTAAGAAAAAAGGAGCCCAGTGACATGAACCACAATATCCGTTTGAGTTGTGTTGGCCTGATTTGTTTGCTCTTGATACAGTCTTTCTTCTTTCCATGTGAAAAAGGAAGAAAGGGGTAACAACTTCAAATAAGGATTTTTATACTTCGAAAGTCAAGAAAAAAACCTACTACTTAACAGCACATGAATGGAAAGATAGCCAGGTAGCGTACCAATTTGTGTATGTAGCTACTTGTATATATAAACGATAGAATGACACCTGACGACGGAAGAAAACCACAATGAATGCCCTCTTGGAACACAATGGCTTAGTAGTGTCCAAAACTCGTTTGGCTGTATCTCCGCTTTCATCCCGGTCCATGATCAAAAGGATGAAAAATAGCAGGCAGCTAGCAACGGTTCGAACGGCCCCGGTTTTTTGTTCCTTCAGTCAGCGCTTTCAGCAATTCAGTCGTTTATAGCAGGCCGCTAGAGCAGAAGAGATGCCTAGTCGGAGGAGTGATACTTTAATGGTCTGAATTGTAGACGATTCACTTGTCATCTTTCGAATTCCATTTGCTTCACTTTTGGGTAATTTTGCAGATGCATGCATGTATTCAACGGGCAACAACTGAAACTACACCATGGGGGATGTCAAGACATATGTGTTATAAGTTCCACTTCGTGGTTGAAAGGATACTAATTCTGTAAAACAAAGCTCCCATCTCCTAGGCCCAGTATCCGTAAATGATAACTGGAGGAGTATGGGTATAATAGACCGCATTTCTTCTGCGGGAAAGCAAAAAAATGGAGCAAACAGAGCTCATAGAAACTTCCAAGTACAGTTCAATGTACCGACCTCCGCCTCATGATCCCACCAAGCCAACCTCATAAAACTATTCGCGGTTGCTAGCTTCTGCCTTCCAACGACCGTTTTGTTGGATTGCCAGATCTCATCATCCAATGGACCGCTCAAGCTGGTTTCATTCCGGGACTGAGCGCCTGGCCTTCACGTAGGTGCAAACTAGAGTATTTGTTAATGTAGGCCAGAGGAAGCCTGGACACGGACAAGAGTCAGTGGTGTTGATGTCGACTTACGTAGTCTCTCACTCTTGCAAAACTCGCACGGCTCTGCATTTTGACGCGCAACACACTTGTGATTCCGGGCCCTGCACTGGTTGCATTTCGTATTGTACTCAATATTGTCGGTATCAAGGCTGTAACACGCTAAGTGGAAGGGTTTCGTCAACAGGACAGAATTGCAGGATACGGATTCGAAGGATACGGTAGCTTACCTAGCCCCTCAAACTCACACATTGTGCATCGTGGCACTTTGCGGTCGCAGTTTTGTAGAGTGCCTAACCCCATATTAAACCTACACGGCCTACACGCATCCATCACCTTCTGTGTATAGGAACAGACTGTGGAATGTGTCAGCAAGCTTGGCTAGAAGCTTATAACAAGAGACATAAAAAGGAAATTGCACTAGCCTACCTTGTCCTTTTTTGTCGCAATGAAAGCAATACGGATACTGGCGGTTGCAATTGTTGTTGCCCAGAGGCCGACATTGATCACATACAATCGGCATTATTTCAATGACATGGCCGTACTGTAGCGGCTGATGTGACGTGGCGGCCGAGGAAGATGGTGGAGATTGATTGTCCATCTCAGCTGGAAGTGCGTTGAAAGAAGCCCAGTATAAGAGACAGGGAAAACTAATGGCACAGGTTGGACTGATGTAAGCCTGGAGCGTAACGATGGATGGTCTCAATATCTTGGTGTTTCTGCGTTGAATAGAAGGCAAATGAAACAGCAGAAGCATTCTTCATTGGAGGAGCGTGAATTGGGGGACAATGACTTTTACTTGTATTTGTTTCCATTGTAGCATCCATATGGTCCGCTGGGTGAGAACTTCCACTAGAAGACGCAACGGTGAGAGAATGAGCACTCCGGCCAGTCTCAACTGACTCTCGTCCCGCTTTCCAGAGGTACCTACCGTAGTACATACCTACACTCAGTCCCAAGTCGAATTGAGATGAACGCACTTTTTCCGTTGGTACTTAGAGGTAGGTACCTAGAGGTAGCCACGCGCAAACAAAAAGGTCGTCACCGAGTGCCTGCCTTGGAGCTCAAAGACTTACTTCCTTCCTTGATGACGTTTGACGGGTGAGTTCTTATCCTACGCACCTGCCTCTGCTTATTCAAAGACCCGGGCCCCCATTGTGCCAGTACCCGTGCCCGTGCCCGTGTCGTTTTCATAGTGCCTTCCAGTTTTTGCCTTGACGTTCAATCTTTGGGAGCCTGCCGCGGTGAGGCTCAAATCAGACAGAGCTGTCACCTCAGACTCAAACCCGGCACGAGGCCACTCCTCCCACAACAGATTTCTTCAAGTTGCCTGCCACTTGGACCGGGCATCTTTCACGCAAGTCCCCCCCTCTTCTTCCTTCTTCCCTCTTCTTCCTTTTTCTTCCTCTCCCGCCCTTTCTCTCCTCCTCCAGCCCTTCCTCCCACTCCATCAGCATCCCACTTGCCGACGCACTCGCATCAGGACTCATACTACCTTCCGTTGACTTTGACAAGAGGGAGCTCACAGGATCTCTCTCAATCAACAAGCGCCGCGTAAGTGCCACCGCCTTTTATATTCCATCGTTTTCCCGTCTGTATCGCATCTTGTGGCCATCGCGAGCCTCGTCTTTGGTATCTCGCTTTTTCCCTCACTTCCACCTCAGCTTGGTCACTGTGTTTCGTTTCCGCAGCCCCATCCACGCCCGTCCCACGTTTGTCTGTTGAGGCCCCTTCTCACTCACAGCTTCCACCCATCAACAACGCGACTTCATCTCACGTTTGACTCACCCTCGATGCACAGCTAACATCCCCTCCTTCCACGCAGCGCAACGCTCCATCTGCTTTCCAGTAATCCCAAAGACCCCACCGCAAAGCCGTGATCAACATGGCCACTTGGGAGACAAATGACGCTGCTTGGGGTGCGGGTGAAGGCCCTGCCTTCGCTGACAACGATGGCTTCGATAACCATGGTTCCGACAACCCCGTTAACGACTTTGCTGCTGCCGATGGCACTGGCCATCAGGAGCCTAACGGTGCTTGTCACCGTTGCAACGAGGAGGGACACTATGCCCGCGAGTGTCCTAACGCTCCGGCTATGACCTGCCGCGAGTGTGACTCGCCCGACCACGTCGTCAAGGACTGCCCGGAGAGGTCCTGCAAGAATTGTGGCGAGAAAGGTAAGACCTATGTTCCCCCCGTACTCTTGGACACCATTTAATGACTTTGCCAGGCCACACTATCGCCAAGTGTGAGGCAGCTCGCGCTATCGACCGCAGCCACTTGCCCGACAAGACCGTCGAGGAGGCCTGGAGCATGATTGTCGAGGCTGCGAAGGAGAAGGAGGTCACTGAGGTCAAAGAGGCCATCCAGATTTACCTCAAGGCCAGCCCTGAGACGACTTATGTGCAGCTGGAGGAGGCCCTTCGTGCCCAGGATGTCAACCTGTGGCTGATTGCCATTGAGAGGCCCGTCATGACCACCATGACCAACATGGACTTGCAGGGCGGCCTCAACAAGAAGTACACTGTCACCTACCGGTTCCAGTGGAACCCTCCCCGCCCTCGCGACCGCGACCTGTGGCCGGCCGATGTTGCCGAGAATCTTGAGCGTCTGCAGGACGCCGGTGAGGTTGTCTCTCGCGGCATACCCAAGTGCGGCAACTGCGGCGAGTTGGGGCACATTCGGAAGAGCTGCCCTGAGGAGGGTGCGGAGAAGGAGGAGCTTGTCATCAAGTGCTTCAACTGTGAGGAAGTCGGCCACCGTATCCGCGACTGTAAGCTCCCCCTTCTACCGCGGAGTAAGATTCAGTCTAACGTTGTATAGGCCCCATTCCTCGCGTGGACAAGTTTGCCTGCAAGAACTGCGGACAGAGTGGTCACAGAGCATCTGATTGTAAGAGCCAGTCCGTGATCAAGTATCGAGACCGAGTAATGCTGACAAGTTGTGCAGGCACCGAGCCGCGCTCCGCTGAGGGTGTTGAGTGTCGCAAGTGCAACGAGAGTGAGTAGTATAACCCGTCCCCCAAGCGTATATGATGGCTAACACCTCTTGCCAGTGGGTCATTTCAGCAAGGACTGCCCTCAGGGTGGTGGTCCTCGCGGCTGTCGCAACTGCGGCCAGGAGGGCCACATGGCGAAAGAGTGCACCGAGCCCAAGAACATGGACAACGTCCAGTGCCGCAACTGCGATGAATTCGGTCATTTCAGCAAAGAGTGTCCTAAGCCTCGTGATAGTGAGTATGCTATGATAGAAGCTATGTAGCCAGATCACTAACTGGAATCCTAGTCACCCGCGTTAAATGTTCCAACTGTCAACAGATGGGACACTACAAGTCCAAGTGCCCCAACCCGCTCGTTGACGAGGATGCCGCACCCAGCTTCGATAATGCGGGTTTCGACAAGGCGGGTTTTGACAACGCGGGCTTTGACAATGGCGGTTTCGATCACCAAGCTGGTGGCGGTGGCTGGGAGTCCTCTGTCGTGGCTGCTGGTGGAGACTGGTAAGCTCATCAAGGCTCCCCCTTCTGCGCCGCTCATCTGAGAATTGGATTTGTTCCAACCATGGAGAGTTGCAGAAAACGAAGATATCTTCCATACCATGGCGCTCGGAAACAAAGATCTGCCATAATATTTCGGACAGTTCTACGTGCTTTCTCAGGGGAACCAGGTTGAAATGTTATTTCAGGACACCATGTTGATTGGACGATGGAAACATGAGTACCATCGATTGCTGGGGCGGTTGATTCTCGAACACTTGGAGGATTTTCAGCACGGGATATGATCATGGTGAGATAGGTACTAGAGACAGTCTTTAGGTAGTTCTAGTCAGGTGCTACATATCTCGAGCCTGAAAGGTTGCCTCAACGATCATGTATGCGACACCCTGACCTCGCTAATGACTCGGTGGTGACTTGGTGCAGTGATGATTTCTGGACTCCGTGACCGTAGCGCTTCTACTTATTTTGTCAAGATGCCATAGATATGGGGCACGGTGTGGTGCCACTGTTCCTTAGGCGGCTGAGCCAAGTCGACGTCTGTCCACGGTCCAGCCTCTTTCAGATAGCGGCCAGTATCGCGACGAAGCTGGCATCCGCCGAGGCAGATTGGCCAGAAGAGGTTGACAAAGGCCTGGTAGACATTCATGAACCAACCGCCCGGCTTGCTAGAGCAGCACTTAACGTGTTCGTAGACGAACCAACGGCCGCCCGGCTTGAGATAGCGGTACAGGATGGCAATGTTCTTTTGAGGCTCCGGAATACTGCAAAGGCAGAGGATGGAGACGATGCAATCCAAAGATTCAGGCTGGATCTGAGGCGCATAGCGTTCGATATCCTCGATGCCAAAGGGAAGGATGGTGTACGTCTGCGACAGCCCTGCCTGCGCAATGTTATGTTGAAGCAGCGGGTGAATGCCATAATTGGGCTCGATGCCGTACACCTGCGTTATCCTCTGGCGACTTCCCACCACTTTTTTCGTCGCCTGCTTTTGTTGTTGTTGTTGTTGTTGTTGCTGTTGCTGCTCAGAAGAAGGCGTTATCGTCGCCCAACTAGCCGACAGTCCTTCCTCCTCGGCATCATCTTCCCCTCCTTGCTCCTCCTTCTCCTCATCCTTTAGATACTTGTCATCACTAAACAAGCTAACCCACATGCCACTCCCCGGTCCAATCTCCAGCACGACTCCTCCGACTCCGGGCGCGTGCGCTTCGCTCTTGGGAACAACTTGCCCTTTGGATACTCTGCCTTCTAGCAGGGGCACGACGTTCGCTTCGGCGTTGCTGCGCACTTGGGGACCGGCGCGGGACCAGAAGTGGCCGAACCAGACGGATTGGAATTCAGAGGAGAGTAGAGGACCGCCGAGAAGGGCGAGGAAGCGCCGTTGCCGCAGGAGAGAGAGGATGGTTGTGGGTAGGTAGGAGGCGGAGAGGGATAGGAAGATCCACGGGTCGATGAGGGCGAGGATGGTGTCCTTGAGGGTGGTGAATGCCCCGGTGAGGCGGGAGGGGGAGGGGGCCATGGTGATGGTTTTGTTTACTTTGGTAGAGGTGGTTTGTGGTTTTGTTATGGTAGGAGTCAAGTTTGGCGAGGTAGAATTGTCAAGTGTCGTTGAAGAGAGGTTTCGACTCTTCACAAACAGGGTAAAAGAAGGGTTTGGGATGAAAATACTAAAAAGAAGGGTTAGCGCTCTGTATAACTTTATAGACTGGCCCAGAACTTTGTTCGAACCTCGTGACACCCTACGAATGGCGTGGCTATATGACTTGTCCAGGTTGAACAAGCCTAGATGTGAGTGAGACTACGGTGTAAGAGGGTGTCGTCCTCTCCGCTTCGGAAGCAGCAAAAACAGGTGATGATGAGACGCCGCCCTTTGACAAAGCGGCAGACAAACACATTCAAAGGTGCGTGCAAACGCAAGTATAACCCTAACCCGACGTATTAGCCCCTTATTTCCCCGCTTCTAGACAGCTGTGCTAGTGGTCTCCTGTGGGCCCATGAAGGTTACCGATTGCCGGCCTACTGCCGAACGCGGAATGGGAGGCATTGAATGGCATCATCGGTCTTGGACCGGGGTGAGTGTCAATGGTGTTCCAAACTCGCCTCCGTCGTCGGCGTTCATTGTAATTCTGTTTACTCAGATCTTTTTGAGTTTCCAATTGAATAAGTTGTTACTTTGTTTACTCCTTCTATCTTGTTCGTGAAGCTATTCCCAGTGACGGACTCACTTACACGAAGCGTCTTTGCCCAAAGCGGACTGTCCTTGTACGAGACTAGTGTCATTGGATCAGTCATCACACGACGCCATCAACATCTTCCGAACCACACCAAGAGAAATTTCTGTAATACCACACCATAAAGGTCACAGAGTTCCATTTCATACTATCAATTGGAAAAGAACAGAAAAATCAACGTCATGCCTTGCCCATTTGACCTCCAGGCCGCCATCCAGGGCGCCGACAACGATGTGGCCGTCATCATCCCCTCCAAGCCGCAGGCGCTCACAGTCACCTACGCGGACCTGAAGCGTGAAACCGCTTCGTTCCAGAAGAAGCTGGCAGACATTGGTATCACCAAGGGCTCTCCGGTCTCCATCGCCACCGTCAACTCGTACGAGTTCATCGTCTCCTTCCTCGCCGCCTCCTGGCAGCGCGGCATCGCCGCCCCTCTCAACCCGGCCTACAAGCAAGATGAATTCGAGTTCTACATCGAGGACGTCAAGTCCGCCATCGTGATCGTCCCCAAGGGCGCCTACGCAGCCGGTGCTCCCGCCGTTAAGGCCGCGCAAAAGTTCAACGCCGCCATTGCCGAATCCTACTGGGACGCCGCCAAAAACGAAGTCGCTCTCGACGTCAAGGAACTCGGCCAACTCACCGGCAAGGGCGCCCAGCCCGTGTTGAAGCCAGATGCCGACGACATCGCCCTGGTCCTGCACACCAGCGGCACCACCTCGCGCCCCAAGGTCGTCCCGCTCACGCACCGCAACCTGACGCGCACCATGAAGAACATCCGCAACACCTACCAACTCACCTCTGCCGACCGAACCATGCTCGTCATGCCCCTCTTCCACGTCCACGGCCTGCTCTGCGGCCTTTTGGCCCCCCTCCTGACAGGCGGCAGCATGATCGTCCCCGCCAAATTCTCCGCCACCGATTTCTGGCCCGACTTCACTCAGTTCCAAGCAAACTGGTACACCGCCGTGCCCACCATCCACCAAATCCTCCTCAAGCACCCGGTCCCCAACCCTCTGCCCAAGATCCGCTTCATCCGCTCCTGCTCCTCCCCTTTATCACCCACCGTCTTCCACAACCTCGAAAAGACCTTCCAGGCCCCTGTTCTCGAAGCCTACGCCATGACCGAAGCCGCCCACCAAATGACTTCCAACCCGCTTCCCTCCGTCGGCAAGCGCAAGCCCGGCACCGTCGGCCTCGGCCAAGGCGTGGAAGTGGTCATTCTCGACGATAAAGACAACATCTTACCCGACGGACAAGAAGGCGAGATCTCCATCCGCGGCGAAAACGTCACCAAGGGGTACCTCAACAACCCCGAAGCCAACGCGTCCTCGTTCACGCGCAGGGGGGGCTACTTCCGCACGGGCGACCAGGGCAAGAAGGACGAGGACGGCTACATTGTCATCACGGGCCGCATCAAGGAGCTGATCAACAAGGGCGGCGAGAAGATTTCGCCTATTGAGCTGGATAATGTCCTGACGCGCCACCCGGCCGTTTCCGAGGCTGTTAGCTTTGCGATCCCGGATGAAATGTATGGACAGGAAGTCGCGGTGGCGATTGTGTTGAAGCCTGGACAGAAGGCCAGTGCGGAGGAGTTCAAGAAGTGGGTGGGGAGCAAGCTGGCCAAGTTCAAGGTGCCCAAGAAGATCTACTTTACGGATGTGATGCCCAAGACGGCGACGGGCAAGATCCAGAGGAGGATTGTGGCGGAGGAGATGTTGAAGAAGGAGAGTAGGACTAGTAAGTTGTAGGTTTGTGGGTTAAGTGCTGTAGAGGTGTGGATAGATGGGTGTGAATGGGGTCTCGGAACTGAAAGAATGTTGTACATGTATTGGTCTATAAGGTTACTTTTATAGGTATACGAGGTGAAACGTCAAGTTTAGATTTCCATTATATTTATGTGTGTGCTCGAACCTCATAAGTTCACAACTACATGTCAGAATGCGGGACAATACTCGTTGATGAAGATATGGTGACAGGTAAGTATATCTACGTGAAGTTTTATCCAACACCGCCTGCACGTTGTGTATGGACTGTAACAAATTCTATGCAAAGTCTCTTCCAAGGGAGGTCTACCCACATGGTTCATAGAAGCCGCAAAGTCACTGTTGAAGATGTTGAACAGAATGATGATCGTGGACCGTGTCACTCAGTCACCACACAAGCAGCTTCTTGACTTGTACCAACCATCGACATGGGTTGTCAGACTTACTTCGACAATTCCTCGACCACTCACATCCAAATCACAATTTTCCAACTTGAACAAAACACTCTTAATTAAACTACCTAAAGCAAGCGAAAGTCAACAATGAGATGCCGATGATGCAATTGCCTTCCTGAATGCTAGACTGCAATACGAAAAGCCCAATGATAAACGACCTAACAACCACAAATACCAAACAAACGCGATAACAAGCACCTTTCGATGAGCGCTGATACCCTCCTCATACTTCCATCTCCCATTTCAGTCCACGGTAAATGAGGTGGCTGGCAAACAAGCCTTCGCTGATCATCCCATCTCTTTTCTTATTTCCATCATGCCATCCATGAGCTCCATGTACCGCAGTTGTAGCCCTGTGGGGTGACTTCAGTGCTTCATCATGAAACAATCCATAATCCACTCACTTCACCGACGATCGCCCGTTTCATCATCAGAGATCAACATTCCCTCGGGTCCTTAATCCAAACCCATGCCCGGTCCCCCAAGTGTGTGGCTGATGCAAATATGCAGTGACAGGTGAAAAGGGCGGCATGAGTTGTGCTCACTTAACCCCCAATGATGATATGTTGAGGGACGGTGGAGAGAGAGTGAGAGAGTGAGAGAGGTTATTAAGTCTAGTAGTGGTTTCTTTCTGCAAATACGGGGTCATGTGATGTGTGCGCTCCATGCAGCCCAGAAAAAAAAAACACAGGCGGCAGCAAAGCTAAACAACAAACGACAAAATTTTCCATCTCAGCCGAGAGAAACAACAGAGAATATTTGTGCGCGCAACAGGATGGCCCAATTAGTAATCCCATCTGATTTGCAGTAGTAATCGAGAGAAAAACGCCCCCACATTTCCGACCCACGATACACCATTATGTTCACACGTCATCCTAGCGTTCTTTACAGGAGGAGCTGGGCAAGGACGCCGGCAGCGGCAAGGAAGAGACCAGCGTTGACGGAGAGACCAGCAGCACCGCTGTCCTTCTTGTCAGAGCCACTGCCAGAGCTGCCACCGGTGACACCCTGACCAGAGCCGGTCTTACCGGAGGTATCCTGGTTGGCCTCCTCGTTGTTGGACTGGCAGTCGAAGGTACCCTCGATCTCACCGTTACCTCCTTGCGTCTTGGGAGCCATCTTGGCGAGAACCTTGCAGTCGTCGGTGACATCGTTGGTGGAGGAGAGATCGAAAGCGCCACGGACGCTCTGGAGCTTGGGGAACTTGACCCTGCAGGTAAGAAAAATATCATGTCAGTGACAGTTCAGAAAAGGGGAAACAGCAGATTAGAACTTACTCAGTGAAGTTACCACGGAGCTTGATGGCACCGACAACGGTCTGGAGAGCGGGGAAACCGTTGATCTCCTCAAGCTCAGTGTTGTTGGCGACGAGAAGACCACCGCCAACCTGAGTGAGCTTGGGGAAGGTCAGGTTCTGCATGTTCTCGTTACCGACGAACGAGATATCACCAGTCTTGGTCTCGGTGAGGTTGGGGAAGCTGAAGCTATCGAACTTGTTGTTGTCGAAGCGGGCAGAGCCGTTGACAACCTGGAGGGAGGGGAAGCTGATCTTGGAGACATCCGAGATAGCCATGTTCATGGCCCAGATGAGGTTGGGGAAGCCGACCTCCATGTCGAGACCGTTGGCCTGGATAGTGAGGTCGCCAGTGATCTCCTTGATAGCGGGCTCATACTTGGTGATGAACTGGTTGTTGTCAAGGTTCATGCTCTTGATGCTGGTGACGTTGATGGCATCGATGTTGCGGAGATGGCTGTCGGAGATGGTGATCTCGTCGACCTTGCTGAGCTGGGTCATGCCCATGTCGGGAACGTTGCCGATGGACTGCCAGGTGAGCTTGCTGACAGAGTTAAGCTTGAGCATGTTAACGGAGTTGAGCTGGGTGGTCTCGACAAGTCTGAACTCGCCACCAATCTGCTCGAGGGTGTCGGAGCCAACGCTGTTAATGTTGGGGTTGTTCTCGATCTTGAGATCGCCAGTGATGATCTGAGGACCGCTCAACTGGAAGTCACCGGCAACCTCCTTGGTAACAACAACGGAACCCTTGATAGTCTTGCACTTAGCAAGACCGGTAGCATCGGCCTGGCTGTTGATGGTGGTGGTGCCGCCGCTGACAGTGCAGGTAGAGGTGGCCGTCTGGGCTATAAGAGGGGGGGAAAAAAAGGTCAGTCATCGTACCGCTGATACGCGATGGCAGCATAAGTAGTTGAGCGTGTACATACCAGAAGCGGCGCCAATCGCCACGATGGCGGGAGCGAGGTACTTGACAAGCATTGTGACGGGCTGATGAAGAAGAGTTAGCGATGGTATTCAGTTGATAAATGACAACTGGTTCTGTTATCGCAGTCGAAGTGGTAAGACTGGTTGGTTGGTGTTGCGTATTGGTGATATGCGGCGGAGGGGAAAACGCGAATGCAGTAGTATGTCTAGAAGCAGTTTGATCTCGGATCGTGCCAGTTCCAAAAAAGATGTATGATCGGGTTGAGTTGGAGCCAGGGCCTAGGAAGCTGAAGAGGGTCGAAAGAGGTGGCCAGTCGAAAGTGCCGTGTATCCAAATCAATGACCGCAGCAGAGTGGTTCCTGGTAGTCGGTTCCTCCGCTGATAGAGACAGTTGATCCCTATTCCTTCCTAACCAAGTCCCTCAGAGTTTCTGGCGATTCGGAGTGTCGGAAGGAGCATCTCATGTTGTTTTATGACTTCCATGTGTTCCTGTAGTTGAGAAGGCAGTAGGCGGTCTGGTAGATGATCGTGGATCTCGTCACTGTGATTTCCTGGATCCTCCTAATGGCTTCGTTTTCGTGTTTCGAGTTTTTGGACTGGCACGACCGGGCGATGTTGTCGAAGACAGCGTTCGCGCAATTGCTGCTGCTGCTGCTACTGCTGATGGTTCTCACAATGTAGAATGAAAGACAGTAAACATACCTTTGTGATTAAAGTCTACTGAAGAAAGTGGGAAGGGACGCGATCGAGTGCAGAGAGAACGAGTGGTGGTGTGCGAGTTGAAAGGGCAAGAGCGACGAGGTGATGGTCGTTCTTTCGGCGGAGCCTTCAAAAGGTAAGAGGGAGAATGGTAAGAGTCTTTAACGAAGGACTGGAATGCAATGAGGAGAAAGAAGGATGGAAGGAAGAAGGCCGCGAAGGAGGGAAGGAGAGGCAGTTGTGGCTCGAGGAGAGGAGAAAAAGGGCACCGCAAGCAGGAGCAGGAGACGGGACGGAAGAGAAAACCTGCAGCGAAGAAGGGGGTCGATCAACCTTGCTTGCCCTGGACCTCGTCCCTGTACACGGGGGGGTGCCAGCCACTGGTGGATCGGTCATGGTCTATCAAGATACCCGGCCGTCTCTGTCCCCGTCGGCCATTGGTGCGGTCCTGCCAGGGAGGGTCGCTAGGGGTGGAGCAGACTAGGGGCAGCGCTGCGGCCACACCACGGGCGTCGAGCTTTGACCATGCCACTGTACAGCGGCTTGGTACATTTACTGGGTGGAGCCTCCTGAATGCAAAGGGAACCTGGAAGGCAGAGTGCAATTTGACTGGTCCAGCAGTGCCCTGGTCAGAGTCGGTTTCCTTGAAATTCTCGGTGCCGTTGCTTCTTCAGACTTGCTGAATGCTCCAGTGTACTGCGTAGGTTGTCAGGGGCTTGGCTGGAGACTTGAATTGCCAGTGTCGTGGAGTTTGAGTTTCACCGGCAAATGTCTGTGTTCGTGTTCAGCCAAGACTGCGTATGTTCCGGTAAGGTTTTCCTACAAAGGGCCCCATGAGACATATTGTTTACTCAGATAGCTGACCAGGACACTAACTGTCCCGAATCGGGTTGCAACTCGCCTTTGGGGTCTCGAAGTGAGTCTAGTTGGGCTGAGTTGAGTGATTCCAAGCGCTATACAAAAAAACCGTACGAGAACAAACGTAGGTAGCCTTGCAAATGGCTTGCAAATGGCTTGCAAAGTTCAGGACGGACGGCATGTCCACCAGTGACGCCGCGTGACCGCCTAGTAGAAGCGAACAACTGAAGTTAACCGGCGGCCTCGTCAAAGTGGAAATCATTAAAAGTCTTCATGATGGCTGATGAGACGTCCCAAGACGGGCAAGGCAAGCATGGATAAGGGACTCGCTTGGGACCTGTTGACAAATATAGCAGGATCTCGGCTCTGGACTTGGTTCCATCATCCATTATATCCGTATCCATCATGACCCTCGTTTCCCCGACTTTTGAGTTTAGAATGTTGAGGAGGTCTGGATCCCGAGTTACAGAGGCTAGTTAAATGCAATAGCCGGCTGGCGAGATTTGTTGTTTCACCATCGGTTATGGCGATGAGGAAGAGGCTCCGCGCCATTCCGCCGGTTTCCCCGTCAGCGACTGCCGGCGCCGAAATGGCTGCCAGAAAATGGGATACCGCATGCATCATCGCGGCCGCATGTGTGCGGAGTCAAGGCCGGTTGAAGCCGGGATGGGGCGCAGACAGGATCATCATTCTTGTGTGAGTGTAGAATTGAAGATGCCAAGCTTTTGGCGGCAGTGTTTCCATGACGACAGGAGCTGGACAAAAGAACATTCTGTGACAGACGCCAACGCCACTTGGGCGCGGGTTTCGGCCTGTTTGGCACGTCCGTTCTCTTGGGTTGCTGCACTATTTGCGATCCGTTGGTTGACACACAAGTTTGCCGTTCTCAGCGTTGGCATGTCCGTCCCCGGTTCCATTTCCACTTGGCCCGTCCGACACTGTGACCAGCCGTGGCGGTGTTTGGTGTCTGTTGATGTTTGGCCGTGAGCCTGTGACGCACCTGGATCATGGCCATAGGGAAGGGACTTGTGCTGTTTTATAAACCAACAACAACAAAAAACAACAACAAAGCTCCCGGCTATGAACCACAACCATTCAACAGGATCACCGTTTCTCGCAGAAACGTGATGTTGATCCGGTCTGTCGCGGAAATACTGCGTATGTACACACATGGAAGACGAGCCAGAGACGGGCAATACGAAACTGTGCATGAGCCTCCTGCGCCCAAGATTGGCCAATCTCAACTTTGTTCACACCAGCACACGCAACCACTTTGCACCAGCCGGCAACTCCATCCAGTACACGCCCCACCATGTTCGATGGGGAAGCTTTTGATTGGAATCGGTCATGGCCCCATCCGATCTCCATGCATCAGCACACTGACACTCAGCAGCATCGATTGCAACGACACTTTTCATTCGCTAACACTGTGCAGCACAGCACGCATTGGACATTCGTTCAATCAAGAACTGAGAGTTGGTGCCCCCAACCACGGGATTTCAGTTACATTGTATTGGGTGGCCGGGACGGAACGCAACAAGACAGACAGACAGATGTAACTTGCAGCATGAAAAAGCAATTCGGTTGTTTCTAGGTTCTGGAATTCTCTCTCTAAATGTTATTGCCCGTTATCAGTTATAATTAACAATTTGGCACGGACCAATTTCCCCGAGCGTGCCCCTTTTTCTTCGTTACGTTCACACCCCTAATTATAGAAAACAGGGGGTTCGCGGTTTCTGAAGTGTTTGGAACACTGTGCCCTTCTCCCCATACGTTATGTGTCCAGCTGCCATTTACTGCGTAGGCACGCCTGGAAAGGGGGTCCAGCGTCGTTCATCGCATACCAACGAATTGTCGCCCCCGACGGGACCTAAAGCCACAGCAACGGGGAACACTTTGTTCAGCACTCATCGTCATCGCAAAACAACCCAAAAAAGGATGCGGATGTTGGATTCACGATGAACATGAAACTCCGATCTTACAATGCGCGATACATGCCTTTACCGCTACGCCTTACGCAGCAGGCAAGCAGAACGGGCAGCAACTCACACTAGCGTACTGCCAAGTGCCGGCAGTGCATAGATAACTCATGGTAATCACTTCAAATCGCATAGATAGAACGCCAAACAGACGTCATGCCATGTCCCTGTGACGGACAAGCAGACGGGACTGACGGTTTGGACGTGTGTGCGTCGCATGTCAGAACAACCCTTCTGCTATTGTTTCAAACTAAAAAATTGAGTTCCAATGAAGAAATCAAATGGAGAACTATCAAGCAAGATCGCCCTTCGCCTGGATAGACTGGCCGCTTGAACTCGAGTCAAAAGCTTGTTTCCCCAAACTCTAATCAACCTCGTGGATTCCCAAGAAAGTTTGGAACAAGCTTCATACTGATCAACCTCGGGCTTGCTCGCGCGCTCTCGGCCTTGACCAGGATGGAAAAAGATGATGCTCTTGATCGGTGGCATCCTTCTCTTACGAAAACAGTCACAGCGTTCAGGTGTTGAAACGAGACGGGTAACGGGATGGGAACAGGGACGGCAACCATCATGCTCCTTGCTTTCTCATAATGTACCCCAGCTTGCTTTCCCAACAGCAGCCCAATCAACCTTGATATCCTCGTGGCTGATCATCTATCAAGACCATTTAACTCTCTCCAACGTCCGTACCTTATCGTCCGTTCGCTGACTCGTTGAGCCGCCAACTCCTCGACCTCCAGGGTCTTGATGCCAAGACATGTTTCTGCTTCGATGTAGCGTATAACTGGTGGTTGGCACATGTCACAATTTTTGGTTTAGTGAGCCTCATGTCCCTCAGTCGTAGTCTCACTCAAAGGGAGGCCCGAGACGGGTAGGCCAGCAGGAGGTCTTGTGGACGGTCAAGTTCAGCTTGCTGTAGCTGCTGTGCAACCTACCTGCCACCTTACCTACCTGTTTCCATGTCCATGGATGGCCTTGACAAGAGGGAAACGGATTTAAGCTCGGGTGGCTACTCACTCAGTGAACAATCAACTCACTCGGCAACATCCACCTGAAAATCTTATCGTTTGGTGAACTAACAGACAACTTCCGTGGAGTTACAAGTAATATAAATTAATGTCGTCGTCAGAGCACCTGCATACTTCGTTGCATCGATATGTTGCCGTTCCTACAGCCGACATTCCTCACTTACAGATACAAACAGAAGATCTACACTAATGTACACACATTACATATACATCGCATTGCTCGTGCGTATGCAAGTCAAGTCAAGTCAAAAGAAAAGGGGGTACAAACATTTCCTTGCATTATCTCCATATTACAAGCTGTACACAGGTGTTCATCTGGACTTTTTTTTTATTCTTTTCATCCCATCTTCTTGACTACATCTGTAGAAGTAAAATCGGCCACAATTGCATTGGAAATTACATCTCCAAACATCTTTGAACCAAACAACGTCCCGCGTCATCTCAGTCTTACCAAACGAATAAACAAACAGGGCAGGTCCACCCTCCCCCCACCCGCAAAATAAATAAATAAATAAATAAATAAGAAAAAAAAGGGGGAAATTAAAAAGAAAAAACTAAGAAAAAGAAAGCTTGACGCTGAGCCTCAGCATAGCCACGCGTCGTGGTGCTTGGCCCACGAGGGTATACTATTCTTATGCTTGTAGGTCTAGTGTAGAGGTACTAGTAGGTTGATCATTGATGGCGATCAATTTCTTTAGTGTCCATATATGGCGGCCAATCTCTCTCCTAGTGTACACACACACTACACTATTGGAACGAAGATCAAGATCATGCAAGACGGAGGAGGGGAAAAGATCGCTGCAAGTTCCGCGTTTTGAGTTATTTACACTACCACGCACGGGCAGCACGGGTCGGTGGGATCCAACATCTCTTTTCTGAGAAGCTGTCTTTTCGATGTCAAAGACGTCATGCATAGTTTACACTAGAAAGATTTGGTGGTTCTATACTTGCAGCGGCTCCAGAGAAACAAAAGCCACTTCCGAGAAGTTCGCTGTGGTGATTTAAGTGAATAGGATATACATGCATAGGTAGAGTAAATCAAGAATTCGAGAACCTATAGTGCGTAGCAGAGCCGCCAACAATGTAGAACTTCATATGACACTCAACGCACCCATCATTCCAAAACCAGTGTTAAATTCTCAAACACACCAAACACAACTACCTAGCTAGCTTCACACAACTTTTCAGCTTTCCTCACGAGTCCCACAACCCCAGACCAGCTGACGACGACGACCTGTAACTCAAGTATCACTTCACTTCTTTACCATACCAACTTCAAAAGGTTGTGTGAAGTTGTTTGTGTTGCAAGCTCTACTAGACTGCAGCTCCAAATGGCGAAGTGCACTCACTGGCTACCTCTATATGCCTACTGTACCTGTGACACCCGATAAGGATCGCTTTTTATTTGCCTATGAGGGAAGTACTTACGGTCAGGTCATGCATGTTTAGTCTTGCCTTGTCTTGCTTGCTTGCGGCTTGTGGTACAAGCATGGTGATACTTGGATATGCGAGGTGGTGGTGGTACGGAGACTGTTATAGGAGGCCGGTTGGGATCATGGGCTTAAGTGAAAAGGGGAGGAGAGGAGGTAGCGTTTATTCACATGTTATCTATCGGTGTTTTTGACGAAGGGGTGGGGAGTGATTGGTTGTATAGTTTAGGGTAGAGTTCCTTTGTAAGTCATATCAGATCGAGGTCCGTAACTTTGTAGACTCTGAACTGGTCTACACCATGATAGTTCATGCCCTGGGGTTAAGTTGTCAACATATCATGTCTCATCGGTTACTAGAGGTAACGGTACCAGCAACGCCTCGCCGGCCCTCAAGGACAGAGCGAAAGTCCCCCAAGACCCCAACCACCTTACTCCATACTACTAACATCCGTCTCCTCCACTCTCCACATATACCACATAAACAAACTCCTATACGGCCTAAACCGCTCACTTATCTCTCTCATCTCCGCCTCACTCATATACTTCCACTTCTTATCCTTTCCGTTTCCGTTGCCCCCATTCTTGAGCTTCTTTACATCCCGCCCCACAAACGCCGCCATCCCCCTCTGTACGCCCAAGTCGCCCAGCGAAAAGACATCCATCCTCTTGAGCGCAAAACAAGCAAACATCTCGACGGTCCAGAGCCCCAGTCCGCGAACGGCAACGAGTTTGGCGACGAGCTCCTCGTAGGGCGCCGAGGCGAGGAGCGAGGCGGATAACTCGCCCGACGCAAATTTGGCGGCGAGGCCGTGGATGTACTCGGCTTTGCGCTGGGAGAGGCCGGCGGTGCGGAGGGTGGGGAGGTCCTTGGCTAGGACGTGGGCCGGGGTGGGGAAGCGGCGTTTTGTTGGCGTTGGGTCGTTCTCTTGGGTCTTCTTCTCCTTGTCTTCTTTCTGATCTGAAGGGGGGTCGTCTTCTTCTTCGAATAGAGCGACGAATTTGGCTTTGATCGACTTGGCTGCCGCGCCGCTTACCTGTTGGGAAATGATACTGCTCACGAGACTTTCAAACGGGTCGATTTGCTCTGCTAGTCCCTCGGGACTGAAGACGCGGCAGGGGTGCTTGTCGATGAGAGGTTTCATGCGTGGGTCGATGGCGATGAGGTGGGCGCAGGCTTTTTCGAGGATGTTTTCTGTTGTGGTGCTCTCGGAGTCTTTTGTTGCCACGCCAGGGGCCTTGGGCTTGGATGGGGAGAGGCTATCTTGGATATCTCTGGGTTTGATTGGGCTGGAAGAGACCACGCGTGAGGTTTGAGGGGAGAGTAAAGGGGCGTTGGTCTTGTTTGGGTCGGCTAGGCGGGAGATGGCGGCGGGCTTGGGTTTCTGAACAGCCAGGGAGGAGAGCAGAGCTGCGGCGGCTGGTGTTGGAGTTGCGGGTGGTGGTGCTGCCTTCTTTGAGACTTTCCGTTTCTGGGGAGTTGAAGGTAGCTGTGGTTCTTCTGTGGTTGGCGCGCCCTCGTCCTCGACGCTGGCCTTCCTCTTCCGGGACTTGGGAGCAGGTGCCGGAGGAGGAAGTATGGGAGCAGCCGCGTCGTTGAGCTGAGCTACGGCCAGAGCACTCAACCGGGCAGATCGTCGGGTTGCCATCTTTACGGTGAGTGTTGTCAATTGAAGGCAACTGGGAGATGTGGTGAGTGTGCGACGACCGACAACTTGACCACGGTAAGTTGTAAGTGTGTGACAGCCTGAGGACTCCAGAGTCAATCTCCACCGACCCAATGCCTGACGTATGAGTCTCGGTTTGACTTGACAGGTGCTCAATATCATGCCAAGAGAGGGTATTGGAAAGAAAGAAGATGGAAATTCGAAACCGAGGATCAACGAGTCATGAAGGGATCACCAAAACAAAGACGAAAGCACAAGTGTAACACTATAATACACGATAACAGACACAGGCAGCAGTGTAGCATTCACAACGCGTCTTTGATCGACGTCATGGCCGTTCCGGGCCCGTCGGTGTCGCCTGCTCACGTGGCACGGAGCTAAGTTGTGCAAAGGTCGGGACCAAGTCCGGGGAAGAAAGGGAAAGATGTTGGAGATTAGCTAGTGGTAGCCGATAGGGGGTCCACCAAATGCTTGGCTCTTCGTTAATCGTCTTCGCTAGTTGTGGCTTCAAAGTACCCCTGAGAGATGCAGAAATTCTGAGGATTTTTTACGTATTGAGGCCCTCTGAAAACTAGCCAAGTGTCTAGACTTGAGCAGCGAATAGTGATTACACTACATACCTTGGCTTTCTGTGACATAGGTACAAGTGCGGCGGTTGAAGCTCAGCTCAGCCCAGATCGCCATGGAGGTATCTGCTTGTGCTCGTTCTGGAACCGAAATGTGTGTGCATGCCAGATCGTGACTGGTTATATGATTGTATACGTGAAACCTCAAATACATTTCGTGACTGTGGTCTGGATTTCCTTCCGGTCAACATGCAGTGCTACCCCTTTTTCAAACCCGGGCCATGTTGATATCAAAGGGTTGCAACGGCGACTCAGACATTGACGGACCGGACCTGGCGAATCCATTTCCACCGGTCCGCTGTCATTACGGCGCTGCAGCATCTTTTGGGAGTAGTTAGAAGACGGCAATTGGCTCCGCTCCCAAAACCACACTACGCATAAACAACGAGACAAGGCGGGCAAGGGCCAGAGCGGACGGCGGGGAGCGGAAGGAATTGCACCGACCGGGTTGAGGTGAAGCTAGAGGGGCATCCTGGCCATCCTTGTCCTGGGGAAAACATGCTCAAACCCGTGGGTGAGATTCTGGATCGAGATGAGGGTGGAGGGAATGAAGTGGAAGAAAGCCCTCGCTGTCCGGGCCTCAGACCCAAGCCTCGGAGGGTGGGTGATGATAGGTGTCGGACCGGAATACATATAATTCCTGCGCTCCTCCCTCCCTCTTGACCACATCACAGCATAACAATTCTTTTCCCATTTGATAGCAAGGACATGATGTGCAGTCGGCAGGCTGATCGCGACCGTTGATGGAGCAAAATGGTGGAAATGGGGGGATTGCGTGTTCCTTCCTCCCCACTGCAGTCTCAAGTGGAAGGGAAGCCAGTCTCTCCCCCCTTGAGAACCGCTCTGAGTGGATGAAAGTGCTACGCAACATAATTAAGCGGGTCTTTTACCCCCCAAATCTGGGCTCCCTGATAGGCTATCCTAGACCGAGGTATGTTCGACCCCCCCGTTGAAGTGGACGACGGGGTGAACGACAGACCCCCCCTGTGAGCGGGCATGGGCGGGCGGTGTCCCTTCTCGCTGAGAGGACAAGAGATTCTGGAACCATTTGGCGGGCTGGGCAGTGACCTTTGGGAACAGGAGCTCCCTTGTAGTGTATAGTAGAATCTCTCTTTCTCAGCCTCCATCCGTCCCGTCTCCGTTCCCGTGCGTCTTTCGCCTGAGTTGAGAGTTCCGACCCCGACCACACATCAGAATACGCGGACTCAACCGCGTCGGTGTTACTTTGTTTGCTTCTATCTTGTACACTTTCTTGACGACGACGACGACGAGAAAGCCATTGCTACATTCGCTTGTAGGATCCTTCTTCTCTCTCTGAGATACCGCCTTCGCTCTGCTGCTTCAGGAGACGTGGGCTTTTCCACCCAACCGACACCCCGTAATCTCTCCACGACGCCACACGAATTCCCACGCGAATCGTTCCTTTGCTGCTACACCCGGCGATACCGCATCTCTCAGCCGCTCTTCACGTCGCAACAACCCTCCGTACCATTGCCGCCGCTGCGCATCGCGTCGTCCACCTAGCCGGCAGCTACATAGACTGCTCCCATCTCCAATTTTTAGACTTAATATCCTCCTCGACCGTTTAGCGGGTGGTGCCGTGGGCCACCCCGTTTCTTCATAATGCTTCTCCCCAAAGGCGGCGTCAGCTGGAAGGCTGCGAGAGCACAGCTTCCTCCCGCAAGGGCACTATGGGCTATCCTCACAAAGACACGATTCCTCCTCCTTGTTGCCGTAACAGGAGTGGTGCTATTACTATGGCGCGGCATCAGCACAGGCGCCTCCGAGATGCAAAGGTTGGTGCCATCCCATGTGCTGTTCTGTCCATTACTTCCGCCATCGGTGTGCTAACGTTTGCGTCTGCCTTTTAGTTTCTACTGCTGGGGTCCCTCAAAACCGCCAATGGAGATGACGCTTAACGAGCAACAAGCTTGGAATGCTCACCTCCATACTCCTGTTATCTTCAATCACCACGCTCCGCTAGAAATCAACTCGTCCACCATCAGCCACGTCGACCTTAATCCCGTCAAGTCCACCACCAAGGCCGTCGCCAACGAGGAGCGCATCCTGATCCTCACCCCTCTCAAGGATGCCTCCAGGTATCTCTCCAAGTACTTCGAGCTAATCGCCGAGCTTACCTACCCCCACCACCTCATCGATCTTGCCTTCCTCGTCAGCGACTCTACCGATGACACTCTTGCTGTCCTCGCTTCCGAGCTGGACCGCATCCAGAAGCGCCCCGACCAAATCCCCTTCCGCAGCGCCATGGTTGTCGAGAAGGATTTCGACTTCAAGCTGAGCCAGAATGTTGAGGAGCGCCACTCGTTCGCTGCCCAGGGTCCTCGTCGCAAGGCCATGGGTCGCGCGCGCAACTACCTTCTTTCCGCTGCCCTGAAGCCCGAGCACTCCTGGGTTTACTGGAGAGACGTGGACATTGTTGACAGCCCCAAGAAGATCCTTGAGGATTTTATTGCCCACGATAAGGACATTCTTGTTCCCAGTAAGAATAACCTCCCGTGAAAGAACCCACATGGGACAATAGAGCTAACATGTGATAGACATTTGGTTCCACCGCTACCAGAACGGCCGCGATATCGAGGGCAGATGTGAGTTTTGGTCCGTTGCCTGATAATTAGTTTCCAGGTCACTAACCGCTTTACAGTCGACTACAACTCTTGGGTCGAGTCTGATAAGGGTCGCAGACTTGCTTCTAGCCTTGACAAGGATGTTGTTCTCGCTGAAGGTATGCAGATATCCCAAGGTCCTGGGAGTTGACCCCGACTAACATAGTTGTTCACAGGCTACAAGGAGTACGACACTGGCCGCACTTACATGGCTAGAATGGGCGACTGGCGCGACGACAAGGACGTCGAGATCGAGCTTGACGGCATTGGTGGCGTAAACATTCTTGTCAAGGCCGATGTCCACCGTTCTGGTAGGTCAACGTCTTTCTGCGCTCGAAAGAGGACAAATTCGGCTAACAACCATAGGTATCAACTTCCCCTGCTACGCTTTCGAGAACCAGGCCGAGACCGAGGGCTTCGCCAAGATGGCCAAGCGCGCCGGCTACCAGGTCATCGGTCTTCCCAACTACGTTGTTTGGCACATTGACACCGAGGAGAAGGGTGGTAACGCATAAAGAGTCTGTAACCGGATTCTCTTTGCATCAACATCCTGTCTGCACACACCCGATAAACATCGCGCGGCGGCGAAGGGGAAACACGATCTTTACATACTGTACGAAAGCCCACGACACACACATACCAAGATTCATCGAATTCTTCGCCATCAGCGTGGTGACAAACCGGCGTTATGGGATTTACGGCGGGACGGCTCGGATATTTTTCTCTTCGTTTTACAAATAACTTCCAGTCACACTACTCCACTCCGGCTTTCCAATCGACCGCCTCCCTCCCACAAAGCCCGCCCGCCGTCCTTACCTCGCTCGAAAGTGGCAACCCCAGGTTGACGTCAACGTCCGAAAGCCGGCAACAGCTACCACACCTTAATGAGCGGAAACGCACACAACAGACGAAGTAACGTATACAGGAAGGGTCATAACAAAATCAGTCAATAAAACATTTTGGTTAACGTATGTAAAGAGGAGGACGAGGATGATGAGTTATCGGCTCAAAAAGCGATGAGAGAAGGACATGTGTATACATCATGAATGGATAAAGCAAAAAGTTGTGTTGGAGGCTCGAGCTTGCTTTGAAAAGGCGTGTGCTGAAGAGATAAGAGGACAGCCAGCTTATAGCGGACGTCCTTTTTTTCCCCCTCTTCTCAGCGAGTTCTTGGTTGCCCTGGTTTAGTTGGACAGTTGGCTGGCGGTTTGGGTTTCCCCGAACGGGAAAAAAACGGAGAGAGAAAGAAGAGAATGAAGTTAAGACATAATATACTATACTGGTTTTCCTGTTTACACAACTTTGCTGTGTACCTTTTTGTTTACAGGCAGACAGTCATTGCTTCACCATAGAAAAAGGGGGGTTTTGCTTAGGTGTGCGGAGGGTGTTTTCTTTCTTTCTATTTTTCTTTCTTCTGTTGTAGGATAGCTTACTTTTTTTTTTTTTTTTTTTTTCTTCCTGCTTAGACCTGGTCAGCTTTGGTTAACGTAGTCATGAGAGTATGTACACTGTCTGCTCTGTCGTTGGATGGACTGGTACACATCAGATATCACACTACTCACACTTACTTATATTGACTTGTCACTTAAAGACTTCAACACTTGAGCACTTAAACCTCTATGTCAACCTCGTGGTACGTAATTTAGTCCACAGCTATAGTATAGCTACGTAACCTTCTCCAGACTCTGCGAGCGGAAAGGAAGCCGGAAGTTTCGAAAGTCGTTTCCTTTGGGGAGAAGACAGCTCATGATTCTCGTGCCCGATTTCCCGATCGACCGCTGCTGTTTCCAATAACTGTCTTGAGGCACAATTGATTGTTCGCGTAGTTACGCACAATATCTGATCCTAAGACATGAATAAACCTGAAGTATAGTAGGACTAGGTACTTGAGCATATCACAGGCAGCCAGTCATGGCCGTCATCATCTCTCGCTTTCTTCACTTTCTCTTCTCCCCATCCATGGTGTGTGTACCCGTCAAGTAAGAAGCGCGTCTTTTTGACTCCATGCGCCACTCAGCACCTCTAGGATTTACTTTAGGAAATACAAAGACATTGAGCGGAGTTTCTTTGGTCTACTTCTCGAATTATGCATACACTCATTCAACGTAGGTACCTTAACACCACATCAACAAAAACAAATTACCCCCCTTCCTACCTGCTCTCTGTCTGACACCCCAGGTTAGAGTCTATTCCCATTGTCTTTTTTTCTCTCTCTTCTAAGTAATGTATAGGTAGTCTTTTTCTCCATCCATCTTCCCCCCTTTCACTTCAAAGATATGCGCGAGTCCGGGGAATGCGAACATAACCACATTGACAAGAACATCTGGCTGTTGCCCATTGTCGTCGCATCGCAAACTGTCCATCTTCCCCCCTCCCCTTCTCCCCTTCAACCCTTTTTTTCCCAAGAAGCAATTGGCAGCAAGTTGTCGAAGAGTTCCAGGGTCCAGAAAAATCGAGGGGACAAGTGTTTTCTTTTTCTTGTTTTGAGCGCATCCACTTTATTGCTTTGGTATCTTCGGCTTCCAAATCCTAAGCGTAGCGTAGCAGTTTTCCCGGCTTTCCCTCTTCGGTTCCTTCTCCCCCAAAACAAAGGTTCGGTTCCCGTCGAAAAGTCGGCCAGTCCAGTTCCCACCGCGCGCGGATAACGGAAAAACCTTCCCTCCCATCCTTCCCCATCCTTCCTTCCCCTTTCATACCTTCATAAGTCCCGCGTTTAGTTCTTGACGACAGCCAGGGTGTCGAGAGCGTCCTTCTCGGCGGCCTCGGCCTCGATCTGGTCGATCAGGGGGCGGAGGTAGGGGACGTCCTCCTCCTGGGTGGTCCACTCGTTCTTGGGCAGGAGCTTGTGGGTGAGGGAGAGCTGGGTGGCGCGGCGGATGCGGTAGATGCGGTCGTACGACTCCTTGGGGCTAAGGCGCTGGAGGGCGGCGAGGACGGTCTCGTTCTCTTCGGAGATGAGGTCGTCGGCGCTGTTTTGGGGAGGGAGGGTTGGTTAGTTTATGAGTTGTTGGTCGGTTATATATGATATAGTGAGTGGTAGGTAGGTAGGTAGGTGGGTGGGTGGGTGGGTGGGTGTGGTCCTCCTGCTCGGGGATGTGGAAGGGAGGGAACAGCTGCTAGGGCGCGAGCCATTGAGGTAGAACCGGGCCGATGAGGGACAGATGGATAGACGCAACACATAGGGCGATGGTTTCGATACAAGTAGAGCCTACGTCACAAGGGTCCCGGACCGGACTGCTGGCCATCGAGGTATATAAAAGAAACAACAAAAACTCACCGGAGACCCATCTGACGGTAGCCGGCGGCATTGATGTACCAGTTGGAGACGGGCTTGAGCATCTTGTTCAACCAGCCCCGCTTAGCGACGGCCTGGACGAGAGAAGGGGCAGACATGGTGATGGATGATTGTCGACCGGGGTGGCGGTTGATAGTCGGTGATAGGTAGGCGAGGTGGTGAGGAGTCTACACTCTCTTGTCGTCTGGTCTCTACACACTTGGGAAACACCAAGGTCAAGATTCAAGATGGAGGTCGGAGAGAGCTAACAAATTGCCGCGACCCGCAAATCAGCAAACCCGCGAAAGTCAGCCAGCCATTTCAGCCAGTAGTAGAAGCGCACTGTCCAACTAGAACACTCCGACAGAAAGAAGCTCCGGGTGCTCCGTGCGTTTTTCTCAGTCTCAGTCTCCCGTCTGCCGTCGCTCCGGGAAAAGCCGTGTCCAAGTCGCTGATGCCTCAAAGCTCAGGCTCTACGAGAATAGGGAATTGGAAAGGTCACTTTTCTTGGCAAGGGTTTGGGTTACATACCATGGAGCTGTCGGTCAAAATGCCAAGCCAGAGATGAGGTCGATGTTATGGGCCGCGGTGGGTCTAGAATTGGACGACGACGACCAGGGCAGCCGCTTTTTTGGCGGGCGGCGGTGGTGACCGCTGGCGCTGTTTTGCTGCAGTGAAACGGAATCTCGACTGATAGCTATCATCTCTTTGTCTGGGGAAAGGTTAAAAACGGGCCATACTGGGGGTCTTTGGTCTGAAGTCTAAAACTCCCGAGACTTGAGAGACCTGGGCAAACACATGATTATCTGGACACTTTCTGGCCCCTAGACTAACACTTTGTTTCTTGTGTCTTCATGACTCGGAGGGGAAGGAAATTCGAGGCAGCTCCCAGCGCATCCGGAATTGCTGTTCATCCACTCACTGCCTACGGGAGTCACGGGCTAGGTATGGACAATCACCGCAGTAAGGTGACATAATTGGTAACCATAATTGGCATCCGCGTCCCGCCGTCATTGGCGTTGGCTGTTTCTGTAGATAACTACGTAGTTTCCTTAACAAGAACCAACCTATCTACACACCAACATCACCATCGTCGGCCTCCGTCTGGCATTCGCACTCAAGGAAGTTCCTGTTGTGATCCGAAAGAGTCGTGTAGCTTCCTTCCACTGCATTTTGTATCGTCCATCTCTTTGCCAAGAAACCCTGTCTTTGGAAAACGGGACTTCCCCCACATTCGCCCATCCTTTCCTTCATTCCACTCACCTGCATACTAGCTCCTCTACCAAAGACAGGTACGGTAGCGAGCCTGCTCGTGTGCTCGCTCACCAATTGCGAAAAATCCAACAAGTTCCCAAAATACGATCCGCGCCAGGGCCTCTTTCTCTCCTACGCAAAAACCCGGCTGCCCCGAGCCTCACGGACGAACGGTGATATTTGGTGAACTCCTGTTATCAACACCTCGGTCTTCGACTCGGTTCCCCCAAGCGAACCTCTTTCTTCCCCGCACCCGCGCTAGTACGCCGTTTAAGCCGGGAACATCAGCTTCCTGATCAACACCACCCTCTCAAGACTCCAAAGCTCCAACAAGCCGAGATCACCACCCTCTTTCTGACACTACGGCGGCATCACGGGTCACCGATTACTCCGGGGTCTCTGAGTTGCGACCAGCAGAGACCCCTCGAACAAAGACGCACCACCAATTCGTCTCGATCCCCGCGTCTCGATTGCCCAGTCCCAGTTCCGACTCGAGTCGAGAGAAGGGTAGCGGCATGTCTACTATAGACACCCAACACCACATCTCCCACTCTGGACCAGATCCCGCGAGTTCGGCAGCAGAATATGGCGTGCGCTCCTTGCCAGGCGCCCGGCCACCCGCCACTTTTGCGCCCGCCAACTCGGTGACCGAAGAGCTGGAGGAGACAGCAGCAGCGGGGCAAGACATAACAGAGGAGATGATAGACTCAGCCTCGGCCGACCCAATGCAAGAGGATCCCAACCGGATAACGGGCCTGGAAAGATGGGCAATGAATGCTTCGGACTCGCAGTTCAATGCGCTCGCCGGCGCAGTGGGAGGCTTCATGTCGGGCGTGGTTACCTGCCCGCTGGACGTCATCAAGACCAAGTTGCAAGCGCAGGGCGCGGGACAGCATGTGGGCCAGCCCAGGATGTACAATGGCTTGGTAGGCACGGCCAAGGTAATATGGAGGCATGAGGGCATTCGCGGCATGTACAGGGGCTTGGGTCCCATAATAATGGGCTACTTGCCCACCTGGGCTGTCTGGTTCACAGTCTACAATAAGAGCAAGATATGGCTACGCCAATACACGGGTATGTCTTTCTTTTGGTGGCGGTAAGGAACGGGACGTTCAAGGCTAACATATATGTGACAGACAAGCCAATTGCCATCAACTTTGGCGCATCCATCATAGCGGGCGCTAGTAGCACCATTGCAACGAACCCGATTTGGGTCATCAAGACCCGACTCATGTCGCAATCGGCATTCCAAGACGCGCGCCCCTCGATGCACTCCCACTGGCACTACAAGTCCACGTTCGATGCCGCGCGCAAGATGTACACCACCGAGGGCCTTCTCTCCTTTTACTCCGGATTGACACCTGCTCTTCTGGGTCTCTCCCATGTGGCCGTCCAATTTCCCACCTACGAGTTCCTCAAGACCAAGTTCACTGGACAAGGCATGGGTGGCGCCGCCGGCGACCAGAACGCCAAGCCAAGCTTTATGGGCACTTTTGCCGCCTCCGTCCTCTCCAAGATTATTGCCAGCAGTGCGACGTATCCCCACGAGGTCATCAGGACGAGACTGCAGACACAGCGTAGGCCGATTCCGGGACAGGAGCACTTGCAGGGTCTGGGAGTGGTTTCCAAGAACGGCGCCGAGTCAAATCAGTTGGCAACATCAGGGCCCAAGTACAGAGGCGTGGTGAGCACCTTCAAGATCATGCTCAAGGAGGAAGGGTGGAGGGCGTTTTACGCTGGTATGGGAACCAACATGATGAGAGCCGTCCCCGCGGCGACTGTCACCATGCTCACGTACGAGTACGTGATGAACAACCTGAAGCAGGCGAGGAAGCATGGAAGGGAGAAGCTGGCCAAGGTTGCCGAGGCTACGGCTGTGAAGGCTGAGAGCGTCGAGAGGCCTGAGATCTCCAGCAGCACCAGCAGCTAGAGACGTGCAATGGAATCGAGGGATGCTCACATGTTTGGAATGGGTCAAGGATTCGAAAGTTGGATATTCATATACGTAGCTTATATATGGCGTGGAGCGAACATACAGACACAGACGCACACATACACAGCGACGGAGCGCGTGCAAAGTGGAAAAGCGATACGGGACTGGGCGGGGGGCAAGATAGGATCACATTGCGATACCCCGGAAGGGCGGTACAGGTACTCGGGATTCTTCATACATGTATACATTGGCATACCGGTATAGCGAGCATATATATTCTTATGTTGAACATGCTTCAGCTGAATTGTCTGGTTCTTGATTCAGGGGTTGTCTGTCTGGGTTTTTCACTTGGCTATTGAGTAATGCCGGCCTTCAGACCGCCATCTTGCCCACACAACTTACAAGACTTGAAAGATGGCTTCTGCATCAATTTGCTACCAAATACTACTTCTACTTCATAATAATGAGCGCGTAAAAGGAGGTTCCCGTTAATCGATTTCTAACTGGCAAAAGGGGGAAAGACGCTCGGTCCACTTATATGGCGGTAAATCATCTTACACAGTATAGTATGATCTCTATGGTTGCAGTGAAATGGACGTCGAACGATTGATTCAACCAACACCATCTCTGATCCCATGCCGAACCTACTTACAACAACACGTAAAAGTCAAAGTTGTCAAGTCAGCCTCACGAACTCTTGCACTTCCCGCCTACACACTGCAGTTTATCCGTTTTCGACGACAAAAAGTCACAATGAAGACATCAAAAAACATCAACCCAAAGGTTTGGCTCGTCCCCGGCCCCCACCCAGTCAATGTCTGACGGACGACCTACCTCGAGACACTCACTCGCACTCCGAGTCACTCACTTACACAATCAATTAATCAATCAACAACAGACCGTCATGGCGCCCCTGGCTGCCTTTACAATGGCTTGGGTCCTGTTTGCGTATACCAGGCATTCTATTCAGGCTGCGAAGCTTAATGCTGTAAGTCATTTCACCTCTCTTTTTAATTCATCTCGAGTTTATCACCTTTCCTGGGATGTATGGCTTTCATACACCAAGCCAAGCTATGATATTTAGATTGTGTCACCGTGGTGCTTTCATCCGATGGTGGTTTAGGAGTTACTTAGAGTACAAGTTGAAAAACTGATTCTCATTTGATAGAAACTCGCACGCGAACAAAATCAGCAACAGCAACACCACCAGCAACATCACCAGCAAGACGGAGTATACCGTGATAGGAGGCATTCGGACAAGTAACATCGCGAGTGAAGGAGGGATTTAGTGAGTGAAGGAAAAGGAAGAATCAGTGACTCTGAACTAGGTAAAAGACGCGAGTATAAAGTAGTAACAAAACTAAACCGAACATAATTGCCATCACACCTCCGGTGACTTCTCTTACGTATCCCCTCGTGTCCATCACGCCTTTTGATTATGTTTTTACATCTCTCTCCCAAGACATAAAGACCAAGTGGACTTCGCATCTCTGTGTTTCCTACCTTGTCACATGCACATCAAAGACTGTCACGGCCTATTCTGGCTAGAGTGTCCATCCCGAACTGGATTTGTCTTGTTCATGTTCGGATTATTCATCTATAGCTTCCCGGAGCGAGCGGCGGTATATGGAAAGTAAGGGGGAATATCTATTCAGAGCAGATTAATCCTGCTATTGTGCGTTTCAAGCATATCGTCTACTACTTCTATCAACATGATCTTATTGTATATTCCACAATATCATCCACCACTTTTTGTATAAATATCTCCTCTATCTACCTTCCTTCTTCCCTCTTACCAAACACTCTTTTCTTCTCCTTTCCTCACAACCACCAAAGCACCCACAGTTCCTCCTCATCCCTCGCTCCTCGTCTCGAGATCAAACCTTCACACAAGCTCTCAAACACCAGATCAAACCACACAAGCCATCAGCTTCCACCCAAACCCACCCCAACCCCATCAACCCAAACAACCCAAACAACCGCACCCATCAACCAGTCAACCAAAACACCCAAAATGACCACCGCCCACCCAAAGAAAGACCGTCCCTCCACCCTCTTCCCTCTCCACCCCCGTCCCTGGTTTTGGCCCCCTCTTAGACCCAGACAGAGACCTCCCCGTCGTCATCGTCCTGCACCTGCCCCAAGGGCCCCGCCTAATACGCCTGCGTCGCCTTCTCCTTCTCCTGGTTCTCCTGCGCCTGAGGTTGCTTCCCCTGCTGCGCCTGGTTCTCCTGCTGCCCCTGCTGCGCCTGGTTCGCCTGGTTCGCCTGCGCCTGCGGCTGGTTCTCCTGCGCCTGAGGCTGGGGCTGAGGCTTCGGCTGAGACTGAAGCTTCTTAAAAGTTTAAGAAGCGCGGCGGCTCAAGGTTATTTCATCCGAGTATGAGGATCCTGTCTGATATCAAAGTTGATATGAACCAGAGAGAGAGATGATAAGCAAGCAAGCGCTGTTTATATCGACTATAAATTGATGGTGATGGAGGATTGAGCTGAGACTGAAGATGGGATGATACTGGACTGGACTGCAACAAGACAATGAGTGAAATTTGAGCGGCGGATCAGGGAATGTGATGGAGGTGTATCAATGGACTGAAAAGAGGTTTAGGGATAGACGACGGGAGTTTGACTTCTGATGGAGGAGTTATGGGATTCTAACGAGACATAATTGTTTGTTCGGGTGTGATTCTTTGGCTCTTCAAGGGGATTTGATAAGTCTGGTATTTGATCGAGTTGCTGGGCAACGACACTGGGACATACTAACTACACTACTTATATACCCCCGCCTCAAACTTTTCCAAGTCATAAAACCTCGGAACGATCGCGTTGCCATTGAAGATGCGACCTTCGAGTGCATTGACAGCCTGTAATCATCACCAGTTAGCAAACACATCATCAACATTCCCATCCCGAGTAGAGAAGAAGACTTACCCTCAAAGCAGAAACCCCATCGGTAAATCTGATAAACACCCTCCTCCCCTCCGTCTCCACAAACAACCTCATCACCCGTCCGTACTTCTCTCCACACTCTGTCCCAATCTCCTCGTACAAATCTCCCCCCTCCACCTCCTGTCGTAACTCTTCATCACTCATCCCATCCAGCATATGATCCAACACAATCACCTCACTCATCTTCCCAAACTTACCACCGTCCTGTTCTTCCCCCTTTGACGAGCTACCAGCAGCAGGTTTCCCAGCAATGATTTTCCCCCTCCCACCAGGCTCCGCCCACCCGCCGCCTTCAGCATCGGACCGCTTCTTGCGCTTCTCGACTTTGACTTGCAAGGCGGTGGTGATGCCTGATTCGGAGGCGCCTAAGCCCGAGCCAGCAGTCCAGCCGTATTTGGACATGAGACGGGCGGCGAAGCCGGCTTGGCCAGGTAGTTTTGATTTGGGAGCGTCCGCATCTTCGGGAGCAGGCGAAGCAGAGCCGGTGCCGAGGGGGACGGGGATGGCGTCGTAGTTAACGTCTTCGTCGTCCGAGTCAAGATCCATGGCGTCATTTCCGGAGCCATCTGGGGCAGAGGGGGGTTGTGGTGGGGCTTCGTAGCGGACTGGGGCACGGGAGATTGTTGCTGTGTCTGGCACTGATGGTTCGGCTGCAGGTGGTTGTGGTTGTGATGGTGGTGGTGCCATGCCTGATAGTGCTAGTCTGCGAGCGTAGGCTTCGTCGGCAGATTCGTCTACTGGTATTGACACCGCTGGCACGTGTGCTGATGTCGTCGTCGTTGTAGCTCGTGGTGGTGACATGGTTGGTGGTGCGAACGAGAAAGAAGCTGGAGGCGCGAACTGGTCTGTTGAGTGTTAGCATTACCCTTCTGAAGTTGAGCCTCAGAATCCTGGACGTACTATTCATCACCCTCCTATCCTCTTCTTCCTCATCCTCATCACTCCTCCTGCTATCAAAGCTATCCCTCCTCTTTCGTCTATGCGCATACAACACTGCCTTCCAATCGCGAATCTCCCTGATGCGCTCATCACTGCGCAGGTATTCTTCGACGTTTGTCGGTCTCGCTGGATCGTAGAGCTCGTCCCAATTCGTCTCGACTTGTCGGTCATCGTTCTTCTTTTTCTTCTTTCTGCGCCCGCCGCGTTCTCGTCGGTTGTTGGATCCGCTGTAGAGGTACTCGTCATCTTCGGTGGCTACCCAGTCGGCTAGGGTACTGCGCTGTTGGGGCGCTGCGGCATTCGCTGTTGACGTCGTTGTGACCTCAGTTGTGCCATTGTTTTCGAGCTCAGATGTCTTGACGGTTGCTGCGACTGCTGCTATGGAGATGGAAGGTGGCGCTTTGGGAAGGGTGGGCTTGGGCTTGTTTGGTTGTTTGACTTGTGGTCGTCGGATGGGTTGGAAGGCAAATGCTGTAAGGTCTCTGTTAGCATTGCGCATGAACAATAGATGAGCCGAGTAAAGATGCTAACCTGGATTCACGGCTTTCTTTGCTGGGGCGTCATCTTGCTTGTTTGCGACGGCATCGTTGGAGGCAGATGTCGAATCGCTTGTGCCACTGGGGTCGAGAAGGTTGGCGTAGAGGGACAGGCCTCCTCGCACGGGGGGTGGTCCTGACATGATGTCTGATTGATGACTTCGCTTTTGGGGGCAGAATTAGGAATAGAAGGAAGATCGACAATATACCAGCACACGAAGATGTAAATTGAAGGGAAGTTGTGAATCACAATGACTTCGTCTTGTTGAATGAGAGACCGAGGCGCGATCTGGGGGCCGTTGCCGCGTGCTGAACGGCAACTGATAAGGAAAGTTTGGTCCCCACTTTTGCGCCTATCCAGCGGTACCTAGTCCGCTGTAACTCAGTTGCTCATCAACCCCTGAGGAAAACAAAACAAACTCCCCTTTTCATCTTCATCCATCTTCACGAATCACAGCCATGGGTAACACGGCCATGAGACCGGTTTTCAAGCATCACGCGAAACCTTCAGTTGATCATGAAATGCTAAACATCGACTCTATGTATAGGTTATTCATCTTTCGAGGCCTGGACAACATCACAACCCTACCAACTTCATCTTCCTCTACACCTAATGCAACATCAACATCCCCCCATTAGCACAAACAACCTGTCCCGTACACCACCCCGCCTCCTCACCACACAACATGCCCACCACCCCCGCAATCTCCCCCGTCTTCGCCAGCCTACCATGCCACTGCTTGGCCTCCTCCACAGCCTCCTTGCCATGCAGATCCTCCCGCGCCTTCATCAGCGGCGTGTGCTTGATCCACCCCTCGATGCCCTCCAGGAACTCCTCCGAGTTGGACGCATACATGGGTCCCTCGACCGGGCCCGGGTTGACAGCGTTGACAGTGCAGTTCTCAGCCAGCTCGCGGCTCCAGGTGCGGGTCATGGCTTCGATGGCGGCCTTGGAGCCGCCGTAGACGGACTGGCCTATGAAGCCGGTGGAAGAGGAGACGGAGGAGATATTGACGATGCGGCCAGAGCGGTCCTTGGGAAGGTAAGGCTGGGCGGCCTGGACGAGCAGCAAGGGGCCTAGGACATTGACACGGTAGGTTTCTGTAAAGTCGTCTACCTTGACGTTGGGAATCAAGTCGTTACGGGCGATGCCGGCGTTGTTGATGATGATGTCGATCTGGAGGGAGCCATCGGCCTTGGAGAAGGCGGACTTGGCGGCGGCGATGATGGCTTGGGGGCCTTCGGGAGTGCCAATGTCGGCTTGGACGGGCACGGAGGAGACGGAGTAGGTCTTGTTGAGACGGTCGGAAAGCTCGGAGGCTAGGGAGGCGGAGGAGGGGGTGGTGTAGTTGAGGATGAGGTTGCAGCCTTTGGAGGCGAGGTTCTCGGCGATGGCGGCGCCGATACCTGGTGTTGTTAGTGTCTTGATGATAATTTCGAGACGGGTCGATATGATTACTAACCCCTAGATGAGCCGGAAACAATGGCGAGCTTGCCCTTGAGTGGTTGGGACATTGTAAGTGGTGTTGTCGTTCTGGTCAGTCGGGTATAAGTGATCTATGGTGGGGTAGCTCGAGGCTGGGTATCAAGAGGGTATCACGGCAATCAAACACACAGGAACAGAAGAAACGATGGTGAAAGCTAGAGTCAATTAAGGTACAGGGAATATAAAGCACTTTATATATATTTCTACTGCGTCACGAGAACATTGTCTGACTTCCTCATCGTCGGCTATCATCATGAATTCGGAGAAGCTTTGAGACGAAGCTCCCCCGCATCGCACTGCACCCACGGCGCGCTTGGCCCGGTGTTGACTGCCCCTAGCTCCTGGGCTTGTCTGCCCCGCGATTTGTGCGGCTATAGCAGCCGTCCCACCATCATCCAACCGTGAAGCTGTGCCGCCAGGGGTCAGGCCAGTCTGGATTCCACACGGGAAGTGCCCCACATTGGAGTGCGGATTGTGGATCCAGAGCCTCCCACCACCGTAGGTAGCGCAGCGTCAAGCAGTCTCCAATTCAACATTGACAAGTTGTGAACTGCGACCGCAACACCGAACCACCGATCCCCGACATAGGCGACTCACTTCTTGTAAGTCCGCCTTCCTCTGAAGACTGCACCGTATTCTACTAGCTGGATACTCTTCGTTGCCGGTATCACGTATCCTACCGTTGTCATAGCTGTTACTAACCAGTCCAGCTGTTTCTCCCAGAGCCCACCATCCATCCCAAAGTTGAAGCTATCACCAAGTCGTCAACCCTCCCACTCTAAGTCACCACCAACACCACCACTCTTCCAGACCGAACCGCCATCCCAGCAGCCACAATGGATATCCGCGTCCTCCGCCCCTCGGACATCCCTCTGATCCAGCACGCCAACATCGAGAACCTGCCCGAGAACTACTTCCTCAAGTACTACCTGTACCACGCGCTCTCATGGCCTCAGCTGTCGTATGTCGCCGTCGACGTGAGCCGCCCGGCCAAGAGCGCCTACGACTACCCCAAGATCGTCGGCTACGTCCTGGCCAAGATGGAGGAGGAGCCGACGGACGGAGTGCAGCACGGCCACATTACGAGCTTGAGCGTGATGCGCACCCATAGGCGACTCGGCATTGCCGAGAAGCTGATGAGGCAGTCTCGTACGTCGTTCTCCCCCTCCTCCCCCCTCTCTCTCTTTATCTTCCTTTTCTCTCCTTTCCTTTTCCTTTTTTCTTTCTTATTTCCTTTCCTCGCCTCGCTCGATTACCATCCACACCAAAGCACCACTAACTAACCTATCATCTCATTGACGCGGGGTGAAAACAGAACAAGCAATGGTCGAAACCTTCGGCGCCCACTACGTCTCTCTGCACGTGCGCGTCTCCAACGCCGCCGCCATCCACCTGTACCGCGACACTTTGGGCTTCAAGACGGAGAAGACGGAAGCCAAATACTATGCTGACGGCGAGGACGCCTTTTGCATGAAGCTCGATCTGGCGCCCATCCGCGAGGCGCTTTTGGCCGAGCAGCTGGACGAGAAGGACGAGAAGAAGCCACAAATCGAGGAAGGAAAGCAGGGATCATCCACGGAAGGGGTGGATGAGGGTGAGGCGGTTGGTGATGTCGGTCGTGATCCTGAAGCAGACAACAACAAAAAGGAGGATAAGACGGTTAAGGTCAAGGTCGGTAGGGGGTTAGGTGTGGGTGAGTTGGTGGAGAGGGATGAGAGTAAACACTAGAGATATAACTACTGCTGCTGCTGTGACGGTGTGCTTGTAAAGAGGGGAAGAAGAAGAAGAGCGTTGATATTAGACTTGGCATCACTGGCTGGGGTTTGGGAAAAGGAAAAAAGAAAGATTCTTTGTTTTTGTCAGTTTTTTTTTTACAGTTTTTCTTGAAGAAGGAGACTGAAGCGTCTAGACTTTTTCCGATCGATCACTTCGAAAATGGTGGGATGAATGGATGCCCGGCATAGCGACTTGGATGCAAAATATGTGAATAGTCATGTAGTCAATTTGAGAGTAGTTGTTCAAGTTGGTTCTGTAAATACCCATTGTACGGATTAGATGAAAAGAAAAGAAAAGAAAAAAGGCTGGCCTACGGGACGGAAAGGGGCAAAGTAAACAACGAACAAGTAGAAGGACACAGCCAGAACAGAATTGGCAACATCACAATCAATTCTACAGTGGAGCACTTCCAATGTGTGTCAAATAGTCCGAGCAGTAACGAATAAGCATAGCTTTTGTCTACTGATTGTACCTATCGTTGCAAAATTCGCGCATCACTTTAATAAACTCGCGAACTTGGCAAACAGACCATATTGTAGATCCTGTATGAAGCAGAAGCCCCCAAAGCGAAACAACCTCTCTTCACCACTAAATGTCTTCCAGTCCTCCCGGCTTCTAAGCAACGAGACAATCCGTCTCTAAACCTCAACCAACTCCCCCTCCTCCGTGCCGTCCCTCGTCTTCCTCACTTCCGTCGGCTTCTCCCCACCACTCTTCTTCCCCTTCGAATCCTTCGGCGGCACAAACTCTCCATCCTTCAACGTCCACCCCTCCCTCTTCATTCTCGCCCACGTATGCTGGATCTTGAACCTGACCAAGTCTCCCGCCGCCCTTGCGTCCTCTGCTGAATCGTGCCCCAGTAGCTTTCCACCCTGTCCTGTCGTCCCATCGGCGGAATCAGCATCCGGTTCTACCTGGATAGCCTTGTTGAGGTTCCACTCCATCAACATCTTCAAGCCGTGTCGATAGGGCAGGGCCTTTTTGTGTGGAAAGAGAAGAACGGTGTCGATGAGCGTGGGGTGGCAGATGCGCATAGCGTTGAGGTCGTTTTCTAGGCCGTGGCCTATGAGCGGGGTGGCGGGGGATATGAAGCTGAATAGTAAGTCGCGGGCGACGGCGAGGGAAGGGACGATTTGCATCTTTTTGCGCTGGTCTGGTTCTGGTGGGTTGTTGGTGGTGGTGGTGGTGGTGGTGGTGGTGGTGGTGGTTGGGGGCTTGGAGGAGGAATCGGTGTCGATGACGGGGTTAAGAGGAGCAACGGGCTTCCATGGCTCGGCGTTGATGAGATCCTCTGGCCAGACGCCGGAGAAGCGGGAGTTGAGGTCGAGAATCTCGCCCATGGGGCGGATGAGGATGTCAAGGAGTTCTTTGCCGTCAGGCCAGTTGACTGCCGTCAAGCGAACGAGTTCAAGACCGTTGACCGTGTAGCACATTTCGCAGTCGAAGCAGACGGCGCGGTCCTTGGGTACGGAGGGGTTCTCGGGGGTTTCCATAAAGGGCACAATGGTCGCTAGACGGGCGGGGGACTTGACGGTGAAGACGTGAGTGCTGCAGCTTGTACAGCCGGTTGAATCGCCGGCGAGTTGTTTGCAGCATCGGTAAGTCCTCTCTTGCTGGACGGTACTGGTTGGGTTACGCTCTGGGTAGATGAGTCGGCCCCAGTGGTAGGTGCAGGGACCGCCGCTGGTGAGAGCGCCGTCCTCTTCGCGACGGCCGGGGAAGACTTGAAAACGCTTGGTGCAGCGGTCGCATGTCTCCCAGCCCATGGCAGCCTCAACGCCCTCGCGTGCCTTTTTGATTTCCTCTTCAGATGGCGGCTTGGGGACGTATCCATGTTGGGCGAGTTCGGTGATGGACGTGAGAACATGTGGTAGGAAGGCGATCTCTTCTTGCGGCGTCAGACCTGTGTTGATCTCCTTGGGAGGACCGAGGAGGGCCTGCTTCTTGGAACTTGCTTGAGTCGCAGCGGCTTTGCGTTCCTCTTCCTTCTTAATCTCTGCAAGACGCTCTGCCTTCCATTGTTTGGGCGTCATCTTCTTGTAGCCCATGATGCGATTTTTGATGACATTATTGTAGATGGATGGCTTGTCCATTGCAATCTTCTCCTCCAAGTCCAGAGAGAGCCATATTAGTTCTTGCGGAGTAAGAATCAACTTCTTGCTCTCCGCATCTTTTCCAGCCGCCTTTTCCATCTCTTTGTTCAGTCGGACGAATTGTTCGTGCAGCATCGTCAATGCTTTGAACCGAAATTCAAATGTAGCAGGTGCCACACCCTTGAGCATGCGAGGATTGAGTGTCTCGACCTTCCGAGAAGCTTGTGCCTTTCGAATGGGAACCTTCTTCTCGGCGCTTTTCTCGGGTGTTGGATTGGCGTGTGATGAGACGGCTGCCGGTTTAGTTGCTGGGGTAGCGGGAGCTTCAGACGGACTTGACTGAACAGACAAAACTGTTGGCTTTCGGCCCAGTGGCGGGGGCGACACAGGTTTCTTGGCCGTCACAGGCTCCGGGTTGGGCTGTGAAGACTCTGCCGTTGTCGGCGTTGTACTCTGGGTAGGTTCTGTTGACAGCTTGCGACGTTTTCGCGGATTGTCATCTGCGTCCGGACCATCGTGTTTGGCTGACGCTGGAGCGGCCGGCTTCTTGTTCCAGCTATGTTGAAAGAGACATCCGGACTCAGTGCACCTGTCGCCATGCGGGCAGGGGATTGACCCCAAGTTCTGTAAAACGGTGTCCATTGTTTGAGCGCGGGTTGGCCAGGGGTCACGGTTTGCCAACGGGTTTGCTTCCTGCGAGTCGTCCCGGCGCTGGATAGACGTGTTGCTAATGGAGCGAAAGGGCGGTCTTGAGGGCAATAGAACCACAAGATGACGGGATCTTGAAAGTCTATTTGCGACCTCGCGCGTGAAGCTTGGAAGACGTGCTATGGTAGGCAACTCTGGAAGTTGATGAAGTAGATGTCCGCTTGGGAGAAGCCGACTTGGGTGGGAGACTCTTATCAGTTGGCCCCGGTGAGATGCTGAATAATATCGATATATGGTAAGGTATGTTGTATGTCGTTGTCAAGAAGGGGTGGGAGCTTCCAGGTTGTGAATCGAAGATATTAAATGGTGAAACCGACTTGCTGACGAATTGGGCAAACAAGGAAGGCTCGGTTCACAGCACTCACTCGCTGCTTCACTTTATAGTCTCAGGGTAGTCAGACCGAATATCCACCTGAAAGTCGTAATACGCAGCGTGATATTGATTTCGTCTTGTCTTTGAAGCAACGAACTTTAACGCAGAATGTGTTATATATAAAAGAGGGAGCGCCGAGATAATCGTGGGATCCGAAGAGGCTACAGAACGTCAGCTTGTGGGCTTTGGCGCAATCACGTAAAGAAGCAGGTAAAGGTTGTGGGTCTATATTCCAGCTCTTCTCGTTAAGTCAACCTTGAGTGTGACCAACGGCAAAGTTTAAAATGTTGGACCTTTGGGATGACAGCATGAACCGAGTCTTTGAAAGGTTGCCCGGTTAGGTTGCAGCAGTTGAGATGGGCAGCAGAGGCAGGGATGAAATGCAAAAGCCAGCAGAGGGCAACACATACGCCAGCGGTGAGCACCGTATACTACTAAGTATATCTGACAAGTACAGGTCAAGCGATAGTCTGGAGATGTCCAGCCTCTCAACTCCTCGTCTTTGATGTCGTGTGTGTGTTTTCAGTGTGTTGTTGAGAGGAAGTTGATGACAATTCGAGGTTGAGCCAAGAAACGGGAAACATGCCCATAAGACGGGTAGCTGAGGCCCCTGCGTTCGGCCATCGGTCCACCGAACCGCCGCTAAGCGTTACGGGATCCATGCGTCCCTGGCGTTGTGAGGTCTGTCTGGGGTATCTAACGTTTTCACCTTTCATAATATACACTTAGTAAGGCATATCACGTCTCAGGAATCCTATATCGGATGGTTGTGACTTTTCTTTGCCAGAACTGGGAGCCTCAGGAAAAGAGTGGCCATTCCTTCACCATAACCACGTCCGCTAAGGTATTCACTCGGATGTCATCTCGAGTGACAAAAGACAAGTCAAGTTCAAACATGCTCCTATTGTAACAAGTGCCTAAGCGGGGAAGATACACAATGCTCATATCATAATAATACAGTCCCATTTTGGTCATTACCTCCCTTTACCTCCGTAGCCTAGGTATCCTGGTCCCCTTTCTGCAGGACCATCTTCGTCTCTTTCCCTTACTGATTGCTCCCGTTTATGCCCTGCCAACGTTCATCAACAGATTTGTCCCCTTGCCACCTCCGGGCAGATACGCCACGTTGGGGTTGGCAGCCAACACCTGGGCAATCTCCCTCGACGCCTCAATCTTTCTGATCTGGATCAAACCATCGCCAGCCTTGGCAATAGACTTGCTGATGGTCTCTGCACTCTCGGCTTCACCCTCGGCGCGGATGACGTTGGCCTGGCGCTCCTGCTCGGCACGCTCGACGATGAAGCGCGCACGCTCGGCATCCTGCTGCGCAATCTGCTTCTGCTCGACGGCCTTGGTGAACTCCTTGCCAAAGGTCATGTGGGTGATGGAAACATCCTCGAGCGCAATGTTGAACTCGGCGGCGCGCTTGACGAGGTCGGCGCGGATGCGCTGCGAGACGGCCTCACGCTGCGTGATGAGCTCGGCGGCGTCGAACTGGGCGACGATGGACTTGAGTACCTCGTTGCCGATGGAGGGGAGGACACGCTCGTCGTAGTCTGGGCCGAGGTTCTGTGGGGATATCAGTTAGTATAAGTTGTGATCCGTGGTAGCCGTCCGAAGGGACAAGTTCTTGTAAACGCACCTGGTAGATCTTGGGCAGAGCCTGCACCTCAGGACGGTGCAGCACTCTGAGCGTCAAGCTGACCATCTGCAAATCCTTGGAGCCGGTGGTGGTAGGGATGTTGCGAGGCTTGGTGCGAACATCGAAGATGATGGCCTTCTGCAGCCATGGGATGAGGAAGTGTGTGCCCTCGTTAACGACCGTGTCCTTCACACCGGCAACTCTGTCGAAGATAACCGCCCGCGAACCACCTCTGACGTCGTAGATGGAGTTTTGGAGAAGAGCCACACCAACAGTTGCCGGGATGGCGAACTTGGTGATCATGTCCAACCCTCTTGCCGCCATTGTGAATATCGGTTTGTATTAAGTTTTGGGGATCGAACTCGGTTGATGTGGTGGTGAGGGATCTGACTCGGGAGTATTCGTGGACGTCGTTTCCGGGGATACCTCAAGGTGGGCTGTAGGATTATCGCACTACACACTGGACTACGTCGTGGACCGTGGATCGTGGTGGTGGTGGTGGTGCTTCCCCAGTTGCAGCAGTAAGCAGCAGTCGTTGCGATGGATGGAGCTTCTGCAAAAAGTGGAGTGCCATGTCGCCCGGACCAGGCCCAGCTCTTTCAAGCTCCCCGCATGGCCCGGGGGATGTCTTCTTTCAGTGCTTGCGTTCAGTGAGACGGATTCCCGTCATGTCCGGATGGTCCGTGCACCTTGTTCACCAGGCGGGCTGAAAGAGAATGATGCTGTAAAGGTACTTGTAGCTTGTACCTTTTTATGCTAATCCCTTTTGAGCCTCCAGCACTCGGGTTTCCGCCTGCCAGTGACGGCTCCATGGCACTTGGCAACTGAAGTGCCAGCCACTCACTGTCGCCCGATTTCAGTTCGAACTTCGTCAAACCCGGTTCAACGCCGCGCGAAGCTCTTCCCGAACCTTTACGACGACTGCGTCCTCACCACGACCCGATTGATAACCCCCATAGCGCGTTTCGCGACAACACATATTTCAAGATGCGTCCTACTCAGACCATGCTCGGTGGCGGCGGCGGTGCCCCTATCGGCAAGTTCAACCAGTCAGTCTTCCCACTTGTGATTTGGAAGAGCCCGGAACTTCATGGCACAAGCTACTGGCGATGCGCCCTTTTCCCTTTGCGCCGGCTCCCCCTCCGATCCAGCTCTGGATGTTAGCTAACGTGCATGTTGATATAGCTACCTTGGTGGCTGGGGTAACTTTGGTGAGTAGGAACCTTTGCAATTGACGATGCACCGATACCAAACATACGGCAATTCTTCAACAACGGGAAATACCGGGATGGGAGGGAATGGGAATATGAGGGCACGACAGATGGCCGAGCCAGAAGACGAAGAACCTTGATGACCGCCCGCCCACTCGCCCGCACGCCGAACCCTTGACGAACCGATGAGACGACCCTGGAGACAGAACAAGACCATCTAACCCATGTTGTTTCTCTTCTCGACGAATAGGTGGCATGAAGCAGAGGGGCATCATCTCCTACGGTATCAGCCCTAACCGCCAGAACCCCCTCGCCGGCACTGCCCACGACGCCGTCTTCAACACCTTCAGACGTGTCAGCTCCCAGTTCCTCTACTGGGCCCCCTCCCTCGTTGCCGGCTACTACATCATGAACTGGGCTGTCGAGCGGTACGTTGCATCACCACCACCCACAGCCCCGAGGGATTTCGATCACGGGATGGCAAAGGAGGGACCGTTGTTGTCGTCGTTCAAGAGAGTGCCACATTCTAACAGGGGATTCTGCTGGTTAGGAACCACTACCTCAACTCGAAGGCCGGTCGTGCTGAGTTCGCTGGCCAGGAGGAGTAAGCGATGGACTTTACGATACTTGGGCACGGAACCAGGGTGCAGTTCCCGAGAGAGAGAACTAGTACTCAATAGACTAACCTGTATATCACCATCTTTATTCCCACACGGTTCGAATTGGAGTTGGCATAGACAAGACATGGACCTCTTTTATGGGTATCGGCATGTGCTGGTTTTGGATCTCACACGACACCTGAAGCCTTGTTCACGGTCGGCTCAACAGATCGCATGTGATTTCCAGCCTTGTCAGGATCCCATTCTATTCACGCACATCCGGACGTTCCCTTGGTCAGTTCCAGTTCTCTTGTCTTTGGGTATGATCATTGAGCATTCTGCCGGTCCTCAAGCTAGTCTCCTGGATGACTGGTGTTCGCTCGCTTGGCTGCACCAGCTCTTGCATGGAGAACCATACGGTGATGAACTGGTTTCCTTCATGGAGTTTGATTTTGTTTCTCGCCCTCTGAAATCTTGTTAGACGCTGGGAAGCTCAAACTGTAGCCGCGCCTTGCCTTATGACGTATCACCACGCCTGTGAAGCCAAATGTCCTAATTCATATACCATTCCTCTCCAGCCCTGCTCAGCATTCTCACCTCCACGAGTAGGACTGTAAACATCTCACCTTTAACCTCATCCTCTTTCTGGTCTTCAGCTCAAGGTCTGGTAACCAATCGGGGGGAGGGAACAAATCACCCCAAGCCTGCCATGCAAGATCCGCCGCCCCTTTGACTGAGGAAGGACACATGCAAATGCATGCTCAGGTCTCCCGAACATATCTCACCATCGTAGATACCAATAGCCATTCAACAAACAATGACAGGAGGTAGACTCGAAGCCACTTTATATTCAAATTCAAAACTAAACAATGGCACTGCACTAAGCCCCAACTTCCAGACCGCATTTCCAGGGTACCATCCCAAAGTAGGCAATAGGACCAAGATGTTCGTTAGTCCCCTAGTACATTACATACTATTGGTATCGTGCCTAGTCATTAGCTGCAGTGCAGTGCAATTTTCCAGAACCGCTCGTGGAAGAAAGAGCAGCGAGATCGGTGAAGAAATCCAGCCATACATCCATCAGCCCAACCAACGCAACATTCAGGGGTAAAAGAAAGAGAAACTAAACAAATGCAGGAACGGGTGGCCCAAAAGCGAAAACGAAAACCCCCCCCCCCCTTTTTTTTTTTTTCCCCTACAACCTCGGTTGGTATATTCTATGATTTGATGATGGTCTTTTTTTTCTTCGCTTGAGTTGCATTGGGCTGCTATCAGGGTCTCGCCATTTGTTCGCTTTTGCAAAGAGATCATAGTAGTATTTATGACGGGGTTGATTGCATGGAGCATGGGTATGTATTGAAGAGAGGGAAAAGACGAACATGTGAAATTGTTTCCAGTGTTATTTAAATTTTGCACGGACTACTGTGTCGTTAAAACCAAATATTGTCAGGGACTGAACGAGGGTACAAATCCAGATAGAAACAGTGAACAAACACAGAAAGGTTCAAGTTCAATCAATTGGTGTTGCTATCACCAAAAGAAATCTAACCAAGGAGGTCCCATGTTGTGTCGGCGCTGATGTTGAGTGGTTAGGTTTGTTGCCTGCAGCGTTGTTGTTGTGTTGACTGCAGGTGACAGCAGCACCTCGCGCTGTGAATTGTGGATGTGGAACCCACCCCGCCATGGCCCATCCATTCATCGAGATGGCCGACGACGGAGGGGGCCTAGGCAGGTCGATCGGGTTTCCCGCTCGCTCGTCCGCTCGTTGTCAAGTCAGTCGGGAGGAACACGTGAATGGATTCAGTGGATGAAATGGCATTTGTTGAGCACCCCTGGAAACCCCGTCGAGATGCCCGTTTTTTTTTTTAAGCCCATTATTTCTGGTGAACAGCCACTGAGCCGCCGCCGTTGTTGTCTCGTTACAGTAGTCGTTACCATCCCCGTGCTGTTCGGCTAGCGTCCCGTTGTGTTGGCGACTGGACTGGACTGGAGTAAATGTCGTTGTTTGTGATAGCTGGGCGCCACTCGATAATTGGAGAAGAGAGAAAACCATTCAGGACGGGAGCTCTTCACCACCACGACGGCATCACCAAATGAAACCCCGATATAAAAGCGACACATGTACATAATATGGCCGGCAGATATCAGTGCTTAGTTGTACTTTCTGGGCTTCGTGAAGTTATTATAAACCGGGGTTGTTGACTTTGTTTGTATCTTGCCTGTGAGGTCGATCTTTGGAACTGGGCGGTCACCACCCTTCTTTTTCTTTTTCTTTTTCTTTTTTCTTACTCCGATCCCTATCGATTACCCAGAAAGGGTGTCATGTTCGTATTTTTTGATAAGTAGCCAACCAAATCTGGGCGGGTCTCGGACATCCCATCTCACCACTTGCGCTGTTCGAAGTTCGACAGGCAACATTAAGTTTTTGCAACCTGAATGGAACTTGCAACTCTTTTTGGAAACAACTTCAAAAAGAAAAGAAAGAGTATGTAACCGATTGTTTCTGGAAACCACAGAAAAGGTTATTACACTGCGTGCGGTTGACGACATTGGCCCCTTCTTCGCGCGACCCCCCCGAGTCTCCAGTAGTCTCCAGTCTCCAGACCTCCAGGCTCTGACCCCAACATTGGATCGTTGCCCGTCTCCAGACTCCGGCCCTAGTGTATGTAGCTCGCTGCTTCTCGATCTTCCCCAAAAAGTTCCCCAACCGGATCTCGGCCAACAAATCATACAAACCTAACCTAACGGGAAACAAGCCATATCCACGTAACCGTTCGTTTCTCCAGCGCCCGCTCTCTTTTTTGCGGCTTTCAGTCCAACCATCCTCGCCATCCGCAATAGTTCCCCGTCACAGAGCAACCGAACAGCTTTCGGTCGCTGCGCAACACCAAACCTCGGCCGGGCAACAAACGCCCCTCCCGTACCCTGCAGGCCACCCCAAGCCCAATCCCAATCCCACGTCCGACGATTTTTGTTTAACAGTAGGGGCCGCGCGGAATTGGCTACCATACATCATCGATCTTTGCTCGAATAAACCCACCGTTGTCGCTGTCGCCGTCACACAGTTTGCAACTGCCACTGGGCGCGGTTCGCATTGGCGTCCTTCATGGCTTTCCCCGCGCTGGCAAGATGAACTCCTTAAACATCATCTCGGCCCGAGTATCACCAACGTCCAGCCCGACCCCGTCTCGATCGAACTCTATAAGCGCACTCAGTCTGGCCCACCATCTTAGCAGCAAAGAGGAGAACGATCATCATGGGTCGCGCAGCAACGATGAGCTGTTGGGTCTAGCCAACAAAAACAACACACTGTCAGAAGAGGCCGAGGACAAGGAGACGGCTGCACAAGGGGGATACGATGGACAGCACTACGATGCCGACGAGAAGACCCCTCTGCTAGCCCAAGATCAGCCCAAGTCGCCGACCACATGGGCATCCCTCCCGAAGCGCTTCGCGTTTGCCATTGTCGAGTCTATACGCTGGCTGCTCATGACGATTGCTGCGCCTGGCCTCTACTTGGTCGCTTTGTTCTACGATGCCGAGGGCAACTTTGCGCCTACCAAACAATTACGGAAACTCTTTGGTCGATATGGAGGAAACGCCAAGGAAATGGCAATGGATTACCACGAGGCGGCTGCCCTGTCTGACGCCAACCTGGACGGGGCAGGTAGCGGAGGAAGCATTCGCAAGTCACGAAAGTCTCGCCTCCGTTCTAGCGGCTCCTCATCGTCAGGACTCTCGTCCGAGTCCGAATCGGAGGTGGAAAGCCGGACAGGTAGTAGCAGCAGCGGACGACGTCTTAAGTCGAAATCATCCCAGGACTCTGAAGAAATCGCACCGGCACGACGCTCCATAAGAATTAAGCTTCACTCGGACGCCGACTCCCTACGACAGCGCAAACAGCGAAAGGACCGCTCCTCCGCCTCCGGCCGATCTACCACTAATAGCGACGGCAACGGCGGGTCCGGCCAGCAAAACCTTAGCGTCCCCGGCAACGACATCTCGGCCCAGCTCAAGTCACCCACATCGCCCGTCGGTGCCCTGACCAAGTACCCCAAGACGCCGGCGCCCCCAAGGCCTCTGATCCCCAAGCGCCAGCCCTCGTACAAGATCAGCGCCGTCGATCCAGCCAACCTCAAGCACCAAAAGACGCTCATCCTCGACCTCGACGAGACCCTAATTCACTCCATGTCCAAAGGCGGCCGCATGTCCTCGGGCCACATGGTTGAAGTGCGACTGAACACGACTTATGTGGGCGTGGGCGGGCAACAGACCATCGGGCCGCAGCATCCCATCCTCTACTACGTGCACAAGCGCCCCCATTGCGACGAGTTCCTGCGACGCGTCAGCAAGTGGTACAACCTGGTGGTGTTCACGGCGTCGGTGCAGGAGTATGCGGACCCCGTGATCGACTGGCTGGAGAGCGACCGCAAGTACTTCTCGGCCAGGTATTATCGGCAGCATTGCACGTTTAGGCATGGGGCGTTTATCAAGGATCTGAGCTCGGTAGAGCCGGATCTGAGCAAGGTCATGATATTGGATAATAGCCCGTTGAGTTATATGTTTCATCAGGGTAAGTTTTGTTTCTGTTCTGTTCTGTTTATGCCCGTGTACAACTTGCTGGAGGGAAACTAGTGCTAACAAGAGGGAATAACGCAAAACACAGACAATGCGATACCCATACAAGGCTGGATTAGCGACCCGACGGACCTCGATCTGATGTACTTGATACCGTTCCTCGAAGGTCTGCAGTACGTGTCGGACGTGAGAGCCCTGTTGGCTTTGAGAGACGGAGAGGATGGGCAGCATACGGCTTAATGAGTTTATCTTTGAATTTCTGCCTGCTTGTTTTTTTCTTATTGTGTTGCCTTTGCGAACTGTATGAAAGTGGGGAGATTACTAGTATCAAGAAAGGAGAGAAAGGGAGCATGAGCGAGACAGAGACGATGAGAAAGCAAGATATATACTATATGTCGACAGTATTATTACACGACGGGACTATTAGAGATGAGGAACAGCGAAGTAGTGTAATCATGGCCTGGTTTCCTTTTTCCTCTGCCTAGGGCTGTTATATCTCCCGCTTATCGCTGGCAACTTGCATGATTTTGAAAAGCCAACGAGCATGTTACCCACATCTGGGCTTTGCAGGACAACTCTGAGATCCTTCTTCCCTCCCACTCGTTCACTCCGCTCCAAAGATCGCCGCCTGCCCGTTCTCGAAGAGTTCTCTGCATGAACGGGTCGAGGATCTCCTTTTAAGCTGACACATGATACCTTACCTTCTGTGAAACCCTTCAAACTGCATTCCCAATAATCCCATTGCGCAGGATAATAAAAAGACTAAGATGGGAAGCACGAGAGTTTGGACTCAACGGTCCCACTCGGTGGTTATTTGTTGATTTCACGATCCGGACTTCTAGATCCAGGGATCTCAGAGGACCAAGAGGACCAAGCTCATCATATCGTAGCTGGTGATGGTGATGGTGATGGTGTAACTATTCCTGGCAGCTCAAAGGAAGCTGGCCGGCGGCTGTGGACCGTTGGTGTAGGTGACAAGATGTTGGACCTCATGGACAGGGCAGTCAACTTTCAGGAACATAACTAGTAGTGTACACTATTGAGCAAGATACCTTAGCTCGCTTACCTATTCCATCTGGATGGATGCCCCCGGAGGGCAAACGTCACTGTGGGAACTTTTTGCTCCATGGATTAGAAAGAGGAAGAAGAGGGGCAGTTTCATTCCACTTATGTTTTGTACGCAGTTAGGTGATTCCGGAATTGGGGTGTGCAGAGCCAGTTCACTAACAGTTTTTGGAGAGAATTACAGCCAGTCCTGTTAGTGACTTGCCCATTCCACTTACGGAGCCACCTAAACTGTAAGTAAAAGCCATCCGCTCCATTACTTCCGGACTGAGGCTCGATTACGATGTCAATTACCTTGACTGTTCAAGCTCGGCCTTGGCCTTGGAAGAAGAGCGACTACACTGCCTCAACTTCAGCTTGGTTGAAGCTCGGAAAAAATCCACTTTGAAGCGTCAGAAGCATGCAATTTCGCACAATTCTAGGCCCAGAAGGCCAAAGTGAGTGGAGAGAGGTTCAGCTTCGGATGGTGTGGGATTGTAGTGTAGACAGAAAGACAGGTTTTACATGGGCCACCGGAAGTAAACAATTGTAATCGATGGAAGAGAGGGGCAGCAACGGCTTAACGGGAAAGTGAATTCGGCATAGCACAGGACGGAAAAAGCAAATTGGAAACGGCCTGACTTTCTGATCTCCCACCGGCCGGCTGGAGGGGAATCATGCAAATACGGCAACCCCTCGCTTTGTTTCACACCATTTCGATACCATCCACGACTTCCAAAGTCTGACTGCCTGTTTGCCCGACTGACAAACAGCTGGATTGACCCCTCACTCACCAACTGAACCCAACAATACCTCTAAGAGCAGACAGAAGATTCGTTGTGAAATTTGCCCTGTTGAATCGAGGTCCTGTTACAGGGCGGGTGCCCGTGGATGGGATGTTACTGACCATTCCGCATTGGGGAAAGCGTGGAATGAGTGAGTGACATCATCTTGCATAAGATGCAGTCCGGGGAAGCTCGACAGAGGCGATGATGTGATTCCTTCTGTAACCAGGGCAATTTACAGAGGATTTTCTGTATGACGACCAATTAGAGTCGTCGAATCTCGTTGTGAGGAAGAGAGACAGACACCGGGAGCGTTCCATCGTGATTGTCCCAGGTCTCTTTCCATCCGTCCTTGCTGCTTGTTGGTCCCCGTCGCTGTTCGTTGCCTGTTCGGCCTAGTTGACTGGTCCCGTCCCTCTGCTGGGCTGGGCTCATGGATGCTTTCCTGCTGGTTGCTCGGTTGACTGAAATCGTGACGCACAAAGAAGAACCTAGAGGTAATGAGTGATCTCGCCCTGGCAGCAGGCCCGGCCTTGCCCAGAATCCATTCCTTCCATCCGTCCTCTGTAGTACTTTATAACCACCACGTCCTCCCTCCCCTCCATCTCCCTTTTGCTTGCTTCATTCCAAACCAGTGAAAACCAACGACTTCTCCAAACGAGAATTCAACGACGACGATACCCAAACGAACAACTATTTCATAAATCTACCACTTTTTAACCTACCACACAATACCAACCGCCATCATGTCTCTTCACTGTTAGTAGCCCCCTCTTTCCCCTCCTGTCACTCTCACCTTGCATCCGCGTCAGGTGGTTCATTTCCGGGCATCATCTCCAACAACACAACGACACAATCGAATATCCCAACACAATGACTAGCATCTCGAGTTCGCCCCAATCTTTCATTCTTCTCGACACCGGCTCTGCTCAAAAGCATCGCGTTTCGGGTGTGTGGTTGCTATGAGAAACCGCGGGCGGCAGCCTATGACGTAGGGGATGCGAGCGGGGCGCACCACGGGATGCACGTCAAACAACACCGACACAGCAACAAACACTGCGAATTTGGGATGAACCAAAGATGAACCACCGCAGCACAACGCACAAGCATTACCACCACCATCAACAGCCATTTACATGAATCTCCACAAGCATAACCAAACAATGATACTAACTCACTCCCTCCAGATCTCCCCCCCGTCAAGCCCTCGGCCATTGCCCTCGGCACCATCTTCAACCATGCCACCGAGCTGGCCATCATGACCCCCCTGTTCGGCCAGACCTACCAGCGCGCCAAGATCTCCAACAGCAAGGAGGAGTTCATCAAGTCGCGCGAGGCCACCTCGGCCGTCATGGCCTGGGGCTCTTCCCTCGTCGGCTCTGCCCTGCAGTCGTACGGCATTGGCGCTCTCATCAACGCCACCGGCACCCTCAGCTACCGCGGCGCCGCCTACCTCGGCGGTCTCATCTTCGCTGCCACCTCTGCTCCCGGTTTCATCTCTGAGATGTTCGTTGAGAAGCGCGCCTTTGAGACTGTCGGCATCAACGTCCTCGCTAAGCTGTTTGAGACTGTCGGCCTTTCCGTCTTCCTTACCTGGTGGGGAACGCGCACCAACCCTTTTGAGTAGTGGGTCACCCTATTGTAAATAAGAACCTATTTACTATACTTCGGTATATCCTGTGGAAACAGTCTGCTGACATGGTTGAAACAGCGCCTCTGCTACCTCCGGATCGCCTACTCTCGGCCGGACAAGCTGGCGTGCCGAGTAAAGGGTTCTTTTTGAGTAAGAGGAACTCCGGGATGGTTTAATGAAGTTAATGATAATGGGGAACTTGAGTATCGCACCTACAATTTGGAGTGTGGGCGTGTTCCTGGGCATTTCCTGTTTTTTTTTCTTGGTACCCTCTGTATTGTATCAAGCTATTAGCATAGTATCAGCATTCCTGAGATGAATGGAAGACGCTGGCGATACCTCACTGTTTGGCTCTTGTGCTTGTTGATTGCTGATGACCTGAGTTGTCTTGCATCTGATACAAGTGTTGCGTTGGTAGTTGGCCATGTCAATGTTGTGTTGTGTGTCGTGACATGGAAGGGGTACAGCCCGCGGCATTCGACCCAAAGACGGTTGGACACATAGAAGCAAAGATGAGAACTGATGAACTTGGTATTCCTTTCTCATATATACCGTACAAAATACAAGTGTTTACCCCACAACGCCTTCCATTTTCAATGACAGCAAGTAGCCAGCGCCATAAATCCATAACCGAAACCAGGATAGACTAAAACCGTCAACCCATCAATGCTCTCTATCTATAGCTTAGATAAAAGCCCAGAACAACCAAGTCAGCCCATGGGAGCCGACCGGATGTGGTCAATGCGGAAGAGATGATGACCGATATCCGACAATCTTTTCGTGATGAGAGCGAGAGCTGGGAGAAGCCCGAAGCGGAGACAGAAATCGACATCGAGGAGAGAAAAGAGTGACAAAGGTTGTGATTAGAGCGTCACAAACTTGTTCCTCCTTCATCTGTTCCCCAAGCCCAGGCACAAGTCCATCAAAGAACAGTCTTTGCGCTGCCCGCCAGCGTCCAATCTCCAAGATGATCGGTCGCCTGTTTTCTTCTCTCTCAACGGTAAGACGGTCCGGTTGTTTGAGCAAAAAGCACATATGCACACGAACACTCTTGCAACAAGCAGACGCACAATCACACCGACACCAACAGTGGTGTCATGGTCTCATGTGCCCCCGCTGTCGCCATCGTGTCGTTGCAGTCTTTCATTTTTTTTGTGTGTTGTTTCGCTCGTGTCGTTGCTCTCGCCAATTTAGGCAGTGCCCTTGACCTTGGCCTCGATCTGGAGCGGGTGAGTACCCTTGACCCAGGGCTCGACCTGGACGTTCCACTGTTTTTGCGCCGTCTTGACCAGCTCCTTGTAGGCCTCGAGGTACTCGGCAGGGTCGACCTTCTTGTCGTCGCCGGCCTCCTCCTTGCCACCAGAAGACTTCTTGCCCTCGGGCTTGAGCATCACCACCGAGGTGGCGCGCTTGGTGCAGGCGGCCACGCCCAGGTCGGCGCGCGAGCGAATGTACAAGTAGGGAACGCCGTGCTCCTCGCACAGAATGGGGAAGTGCATGATCACGTCCATGGGCGAGATGTCGCCGGCGATGATGACGAGGCCGGGAGCGTCGGCGGGAGGGGAGGCGGCGGTCCGGAGGGGGCACTTCTTGATGGCCTTCTCGCACTCTTTTACGCCGCGGTGGATGGACTTGAGCTTGGCGCCTGTTTTTTTGGGGGGTACAAGGTTAGCTTGGGTTCAGTACAAGTCGTGCGTGGGTTGCGATTGAGCCTGGCAATGCAATTGGAGAGAGTAACAAAACGTACCCTTCTTGATCAACTTGTAAATCTTCTTGTGGGTCTTGTCGTCGGCGAGGGGAAGGGCAAAGGGGACAAGCTCCTCGGCGGTCTTGACGACATCCTCAGGGTCGACGGAACCCTCCTTCTCGAGGTGAGCCTCGACGGCCTTGGCGAGCTTCTCGGTCTTCTCCTTCTTCTCCTTCTTGTCCTTCTTCTCCTTCTTGACACCGGCCTCCTCGCTCATCTTCTTCTCCTTCTTGTCCTTCTTCTCGGACTTGTCCTTCTTCTCCTTGATCTTGTCGGTGGCACCCATCTTGTCGGATTAGATGTGTGTTTGTTATTGGTGGTGGTTGGGTGTGTGTGTGTAGATATGGTTGGTGGTTGAGGGGATGGGGGTATCAAAAAGGAATTAAAGAATGGGGGGGGGAATAGTGTTATACAGACAACCACTGCAGTAAAGAGAAAAAAAAGTTACTGGGTTGGGGCGTCAAGGTATTTGGTATCCGTCGTGATGGGGTTTGATCGCAGAAACGGATTCTTCAACGCAGATTTTACTGGGTCCATCAAGTGACCCAGTCAATCAGAGCAGAGCGACGCGACCAAAAATTTGTAGGCCAATTGTAAAGCCGTTCCGCTCGGGCGCTGATAATGCAGGTGAGTGTCTGGATTTGGGTGCGATAAGAGGGACCAGTTTTTCGATAAGCACACGATAAGAAATGACTTGGCTCCCGCACCTTTTGCTCGGTGGGGCTTCTCCATTTAGTACGACAGGGATTAGTGAACAAGGCCTGCTTCTAGCCTGCCGCAAACTGACAAACTGCAATGCTTTGTCCTTGAAGCCCGGTTGCTTGCCTGCCCCACTAAATTTCTAGAGCTTGTGATACCTCGAAGCGCATTCAGTGTGAGCCATTGACTCACCCGACAATTCACTGGCAAAAAAGTCCACAATCCCAAGCGATATTGGCCCATTTCTGGAAGCTGTTGTTGGAGACCTTTCTTGCGACCAGCAGCCTTGTCATTCCCCGCCTATATCGATTTCATAGTTATCCGTCCAGTACCATTCGTAAAGACCATACAGCCTCGAGCAGGGAACAGTCGCATTCTCACTTCGACATCACCTCCACGACACCTCAGTAGCACACAAAGTATTGTACACAGCTCATCACCATGGCGCCGTCGCAAATGAGCTATGCCCCCACGTTGGGCAAGCTCCTCAAGTCTCTCAACACTCAGCCCTTGGAGGCTTCTATCGAGGCTCTGATCTAGTACGCCTACGCCTGCTTCATATCCATCTTATATCAGATCCTAACCTGGTTGGGCAGCCTCCTAAAACGTCGCCAAGTCAAGGGCGATGATGTCGCCAATGCCACAGCCCATATGCTGCTCCAGGTCGTCGCCAACTCTAAGTGGCAGAACGTCGACCAGCTGCTTGCAAAGGTCTCCAACACCGGCCACAGACTCGCCCAAGCTGCTCCCACTGAGCAAGTCATCGGCAACGTTGTCCGCCGAGTAATGGGTCTTATTCGTGATGAGGCTTCCGAGGACAGAAATGCCGACGAGATGGGCGACTCAGTATCCGACCTCTCCCAGCTGCCCACAACGCCCACCATTTCCACAAGGCCAGGCCCCACGCCCCTCCGCGCCGCGACTCTCCCCATGTCCAAGTCGATGTTCAACCTTCTCTGCGTCTCAGAGACCGTCCAATCGCCAGTCACCGGCGCATCCACCCCCATGTCCCAGGGCGCATCTGCCAACATGCATGCCCTACGGTCCGAAGTTATCGATGGCATCGAAGAGATTATGGATGAGATCAGCCAGGCGGACGACCAGATTGCGGGTTTCGCGGACATCCAAATTCACCCCGGCGATTACGTGCTCGCCTACCTCCCCTCCCCAACAGTCGAGAGGTTCCTCGTCAAAGCCGCAGCAAAGAGGAGGTTTACCGTTTTCCTCGCCAGCGCTGAGCGTCAAAAACCCGGCGAGGTGCCCCATGCTGCCCTACGGAAGAAGCTCAACGGTCTCGGGGTCAACACCATCAGCCTGGCTAGCAACGGCTTGATGGCCTATATGCCTAGGGTGAACAAGGTTGTTATCAGCGCCAAGGCCGTATATGCGAACGGCGGTATTTCCACAGAGAGTGGGTGCAGTACTGCTGCCAGGGCGGCGCAGGAGTACTCCAAGCCTGTTATCGTTCTAAGCGGTGTTTACAAGTTCTGCCCCGTAGATCCGTCGGACGATGGGACCGAGTTCGAGCAGGGCGATTCTTCGACGTATGTCGACTATGCCGACGGTGAGGCAGTCGATGCCCTCGAGGTAGAGAACATCGTGGGCGAGTACCTGCCACCCCAATACGTCGATGTATACCTAACAAACCTGTAAGCCCTGAACCTATAATTTCGATCACTGAAGAACCCCAACACTAACAATTTCACAGTGGCCCCCAAACACGAGATCATCTTGCCACCATCATGGCCGACCATTACAAGCTCGAAGATATGGGCTTGTCTTTGCATCTGCCTTAAAAGGCTGAAGAGTAAAAAAGAAGAAAATAAAAAGACGCGGTTAGTAATGTGTCATGTTGCCAATCCACTGCAATACTCGTTCAAATACTTCTCGACTGTCTCTGGTTCAACCTGGCCGACCGAAATGCGTTCCGAAAATACAACATCGTGCGTTGCATAGATGTCAACTGAAGAGTCATATTTGTACCCATAGACTCGTTTGTACCTTATCATCGTGCATATTTTGGTACTCCCTACAACGAGGTTTTGCGGATGTGCCGGACTCAGCAGCTTTTGACGCTGGCAGAGGCTTCGACGGGCATGGTTAGATGGGGTGAAGGGACAAGATGTGTCGCTTTTTCTTGCTGGGCTGCCATCGAACTTGAGGAGCTAGACGAGTGCAGTACAGCATCACGTAATGATATCGTATATAAGTAGGAATCGGGGCCTCCGCTGCGGACATCCGGTGTTGATATGTCGGACTTGATCTGCGCGCAGAAATATATTTCCCTAGAAAATACATCTCCCTGCACTGGGAGTCTGGCAGATACTTAAACTTGCCCATCCATTCTCTTTCCACTCGAGTTAATTTCCTCCCTTTTCCTCGTCATCCGTCTACGTACTCGGTTCCTTACTCCTATGGTCATTTTCGCACATAAATCAATACATCAACGGCTCGTCCTTACTTCAGGATCCTTCAGGTACTGATACTTGTCTATCAACTCGCTGTGAGAGAGTCATTCTCCGTCTTCCCCAGCTCCTTCTTCATACCATCCACGTGGCTGCTTGGCTCTACATCCTCACGGTCTACGCTCGAACGGTCTGCACTCGTACGGTCTATATATCTACACTACACACAACCACTGTTGAAGACTCCTACGGTGCAAACCCCCACGGGTTAATACCTCCGATCATAATCTCATAGTCTATCCATCTACGACCTACACCTACGGTCCGTACACCCACGGTCCACAAACCCACGACCATTGTCCACATACCTCAATCTATTGTCCACTCGGAGAATCCGCTCCGACCTCAAATCATCAGCTCGCTCGGCCAAAGACAATAATCCAACCAGTCAAAGTCAACTACCACCACAATGTCACACGCACGCTCCTCGTACTTTTCCCAAGCCTTCCCCCCTTCCACCGACACCCCCACGACTTCTTCTACTAGCCCCCGCAAGAACCAGCCCCCGCCGCCACCGCATATCCTCTTCCGACAATGATTCCCACAGTCTGGCCCGCTGAAGCGGAGGAGATAATCTGCTACTATAGAAAGATGCGCGAAGAACGCAACTCACCCCTCCCAAACGTGAAGGGACCTGATGATGTTTATATGGGTATGGAGGAGGAGATCAATAACCGGCGCATCTTGAATAGATGGAAGAAGAGAAGAGCCCTCGACGATTTTAGGAAGTTTGTCATGGATTACTTTGGGATTGTTGAGAGCGAGGAAGAAGGTCAAGGACTCGAGGAAGCAGAGGATGAAAAGGACCTTGAAGAATACGAAGAGCTCAAGAACGAAAAGGACGAAGAAGAGGATGACGAGGACGAGGAAGAAGAGTGGGGCTTTGAAGACGAAGACCTCGAAGACGACCTTGAAGAAGACATCGAAGACCTTGGAGAAGACGAGGAAGAAGACGAGGAAGAGGACGAGGAAGAGGACGACTGGGACTTTGTCTCGAACTCGGAAGATTTCTTATTCTATGATGACTTGGAACACGATGACGACTACATCAGCGATAATGTTGAGGAGATCTCCGACTACGAGCTTCACATCCACAATGTCATCCTAGACTTGGACGAGAGAATCCACGTCGAGCCATTACCTCTACCCTGGACCACCATTCTCTCCATGGCCAAGCTCCACGCCAGCCTGCTTGTCGAGATACGAGACGCCTATCATGCTAGACAACAGGACTGTTTTTACCAAAGACAAAGGCAAAGACAAGGACATCAGGGATCAAACGCCGAACCCGAACCAGGCGCAGCAGAGATCATACGGCGGGCGTCAATAGCCACGGCGTCAAATGCGGAAACCATGCGCTTGGTATGGGAGTACCGCGCCCGTCTCCGCGCTGAATTGCAAGAGGCTTGTCGGGCTAGGGAAGTCAGGCAAAGTCGCCAGAGGCAGCAGAGGCAGCAATAGCAGCATTAGGCGGAATCTGGTAGTAATAGAAGCAACAGCAGTACCGCAAAGACTCGGGGCATCGATTTTCGTATTTTCGACTTCCAGGAGGAAATCTGGCATAGGTAGTCTGTAGCTAAGCATATGTACTGTAACATTTATGCCGCCGGCCAGAAGTTGTGTGTGCAAGACCGCCGGTGATTTGAATGTGCACACCCTCCAGCGCTCATGAAGAAGAGATACGTAGGTAGGTAGGAAAAGACAAGATAGAGGTACCAGAGGAATCGAATTCACAGTGAGTGCTCTGGGGTGGTAACATGTCTCCCCTACTATTTTCTGAAGGCATATTAAAATGCACATGTGAATGAATGTCTAACCATGCCGGATTTCCCAGGAAAAATTGAAAATCAATGCCCCCCGAGTCTTTGCGGTAGTAGCGACGTTCCCATCACCTGTGTTGCCGACTTCGTCAACACCATCATTTGCGGCACCATGGACACTACCCAGGGGTACAACAGCAGCAACAGCAGCAACAGCCCGAGCGGTCCCAACCTCGGGAACATCACAATCACGACCACGACCACGATCACAAATATAACCGGAGTCCCACAGTCAAGGAAGGGACGGCTCTGTGGCGGATTATGGGACGGGTCGGTCTGAGGCTGATTCCGACTGCACGTGGATCGCGGGTAGTGAGTGGGAGTGAGAGAAGGACAAAAAAAGAGAAAAGAAAAAGAAAAAGAAAAAAAGATAGACATGGAAAAGGACGGGAGCCAGGAAATGATATCTGGTACCTATGATAGGAGCTCATCTGATATGGTTTGACAAGATGACGAAGGTGGGATGGAATGAATGGAGATATGGGAGGAGAGTAGGGAAGTGTAGGGAAGTGTAGGGAGGTATTGGGGTTGGGTATACACTTACTTGATGAAGGTAGTGATGATAGCTAAATAGAGCAGATTGCGTGTTTGCTGCTTTTACTTGCTTTGTGTCTCGTCAGTGACCTGGAAAAACTGTGGTAAAATTCCGACTTTCCGTGATCGACGAGCATAGGTAATTGTTGACGAGTTTAGTGTGTCTTGTAGCTGTAACTTTTCTATGTCGAGTTTATACATCTCCAGTCTATGTTGCACCTCGTCGCAAAGTTCGTAGTGTGGATCGATCTGTCCCGCGTGGTGGACATTCGAGAGATGTATTCCGAGCACTCAGCTTGAACACTTGCAGACAAAGAGTGCTACCGAAAATCACTAAACCTGTATCTTATGTACTGATAATCTCTATTTGACTCTTCCTTCCACACCTACTGCTTCTGCTGGTACTGCTGACCAGGGACAGGGAAGCGGAAGGCGCACTTGAAGGGCCACATCTGAGCCTATATCATATCATTTACAATTCGCATTAGCATCCACATCTAAACCTTTGACGTATCACGTTCCCCCAAGACTGTCGAGAATTTTACTACGTAGCTTTCCAAAAGGCAGCAGAATGAACTGAAGAAAAGGGGAATAAAGCTTACGTTGTCAACATCCCAAACACCCTTTTGGGCATACACATCGTCCTTGAGAATCTGAATCACCTCCTCGCGGCTCTCGGCGACTAGGACGATGGTGCTGCCGGCGAACTTGAAGGTCTTGGGGTCGTCGGAGGTAGGAGGCTCGGAGAGAACGGCGCCTTTTTCGGTCTATTAGTACCTATATGTCTCCATTAAATACGAGGGAAGGGTTCATGTGTGTATAAGACCAGAGCACATGTATGAGACCAAGCAGGTGTGAAGCTGTCAGACTCTATGGACCCGAGGAGAGGTATACGCTGAAGGTATTCTGAAGTGAAAGTGAGGTGGTGGGACGAAATGGAGTGAAGTGATGTGAAATATAACGTGAAAAGACCTACCGCCCATCTGGAAACATCCATTATCGACGTTCTTGCCGAGACCGGCAAAGTGATCACTACATATTCCCACCACACTCAGTCAGTAACCTCCTCGCATCCATTCTCTAGGTACTGTAATCAGACAGATGGTGCAAACTCACGGGCGAACCTCCAACCTCTTCTCGCCAACGCCCTCAAAGTCCGGGACGACAACGAGCCACTCAATCTTCTTTCCGGCGGTGGTAGTAGTAGAGGTAGCCATTGTTCGGATATGATGATGTCTCTGACTAAAGAAGAAGTTGTTGGAGATGCGGGGTGATGATGAATTGGGGTTCGTAACGGTGGTTGAAGGGTTGAAGAATGATAACGTGGAGGAGAGAAAGAAAGATGATGGGCGGCGGCTAAAGCGGCTGTTCAAGCTGCTGTGGAGAGCTTGTCCGAGTTGGAGGGTGCGAGATCGGGAGGAGGAGGAGGCCATGGTTGTTGTGGTCTGACTTATAGAGATAAGTCAGTACTGGAATCAAGGACGGATACGTTGGGTACAAAAGTTGCGTGCGTTGCGAGAAAAAAAAAAGAGGGGTTACTGTACTAGCTAGGTAGGTATACGGGATAATACCCGAGCTAAATGTTACAGCGTCTCAACGAAGGAAGCCGAAGAGGTTGGCTTTTGTTTACTTTGGTTGCTAGTTGCACTGCCACGGAGTACAATCTGGTGCTAGTGTATTTGTTAGCTCGTTACCCAGGGGTATTTCTGCGAAATTGGATGAGATCCGATCTGTATTGTCTCAAACCAATCAACAAGGTGTAATGTGTTATATTTTATCTGAAAATAAGCATATTCGTATCCAAATTCCACTTTCGTCGAATAATGCCACGAATCAACTAAATATAGTACGTCTAAGGAAGTTGATACTAGGTCTCGAGCTAACAGTCAAACCAGTATTGAACTGTATCCTCCGGGGTTATCCGGAGATGGTGGGTCTAGCGTAGCGTGGGTTTAATGTGGCCGTAGAGGTACCTATCTGCACTACGAACGACATGTCTAGAAATCACAGTTCGGACAACAATTACACAGGAGACTGTTTGACTGGCACTTTAACTTCTTTTTGATCATTCGTAAAGCAGCTTCTAGATGTATCCGTTCTTTTTCCCGCTCTGGCGTTTCAACTCCGCTTGAGATCATACTATGACCATCCCCCCCCCCCCCCACCACCCCAGTTTACTTTCAAGCACTAAGTAGGTACTCGTCCACCCTAATTGACAATGAGCACCGCACTGGGAACCAACCCAGCCTCCTTCAGCGTCTGGCCAAAGTCTACTCCAGCTTGCCACGTCTTCCGGGGGAACGTCGTAGAGAAGCTCGCAACCGGGACTCCGTTCTCCGACTCCAACTGCTGAGCAAGCTCAAACAGTGTGGCATCCGCGGCCAGTGTCTTCATAACATTTCCCTTGGCAGTCTGCAACCTCAGACGAGCTTCATTGTGGGAGGCAGCCGGCTTCGAAGCAGCCGGCGCAGCGGCGGCGGCAGCAGGGGCGGTTGAAGGAGCGGCCGGAGCTCTACCCTCGCGAAGCGCCTTCGCTTCCTCCTCCTTGCGCTTCCTCTCGGCCTTGTCGGCTTCGATTTTGGCCTTGATGCGTTTCTTAGCCTCGATGTCGTCGAGCTTCTCTTGGCGCTTGCGAGCAGCCTCCTTCATTTGCTCTTTACGCGCGAGCTCCTCCTTCATGTCTTGTGATTCCTTGGTAGCCTTGCGCTTGATTTGCTATGCATGTTTGTTAGCATGTTTTAAATGCGAACTGGGAATGGTCTGACCGTACCTCATTGCGCTTCTGCTCCTCCTTGTCAACAAGTGCCTGCCTCTCCCGCTTCTCCGCGAGCTTTTGGCGGAGCTCCTCCAGCCTTTGCTTCTTCTCTTCCTCCGTTAGAGGAGCAATTTCTTCGGTAGATTCGGAGAAGTCGGTGTGCTGACTATGGTAGAGTTAGCTTGGTGCCACAAACACGGACACATTGGTAAAGAGACTGACGTCTTGGAAGCATGGAAGGCGGCAAGATCTCCGTTCTTGAACCTCTTGCCGCAATCGTTGCAAACAAGGGACTTGGCGCCCTCGGGAATGGGGGAGCCATCATCCTCTTCGTCGTCGTCGGCCTTAGCAGTGGCGGCAGAGGCAGCGCTGGCTTGCAGCTCCTCCAAGGACTTGTCCTGGCTCTCCTCGAGCCAGTTGAGGGCTCCTTGCACTGCTACTTGTCAATATCACATTCGCGTCACAAAGGTAAGCGTTTGGGAGGACTAACAGCCACCGGACTTCTTGACGGCGAGCTCGGCGCGGGCGCGCTCAAAGCCCATGTCGATCAGAACCTCGAGATCTGTTTGGCCCATTTTGATGATTTTTGATTTGGTTGGTTGATGAGAAAGATATGGTTGCTACTATAGATTAGGTGTTCAAATGGAGTGGACGGGATAGGTCCTGGATGTTATAGCAGATTGTTGCTGGGGATGAAATAGTGGCAACTTGGAAGTGGTGCAGTCAAGTACACTACCATAAGGAGGGGTTCAATCAAAAGATGCGAAGCTGTCAACAGTTCGGATAGAAGCAGACGGACGGGTAGTAGCGATTCCCTGCACTAAAACGCTGCCAAGTTTCCAAACGAACACTTTGACTTTAATTTTTAAGCCCAGCTTAAGGATATCGTCTTACACTTCCAACAGAAATTCAGACTGTCCACTTCGATATTGTTGTTGTTATTGTTATTGTCGTTGTCGCCGTCGTCATCAATAAAGTGAACGCTTCGCGATATGGCCAGGCTGCCCGGGGCACGTCATTCACAAACAACACAACAAACACCCTTGTCCGTTGGGTGGGTTGCTTTGACAGTGGTGCCAGCGTTGCCGGCAGCTGGAAATGGCCAGTGACAAACTGACAATTGCCCAATTTGTGGCCAAATGACAGTCGGCATCACCTGTTTCTCCGGGAGACTCTGACCCTTAATTTCAGTAGAGATACGTGGACCCCACGCGACAACCTACCTCGTCTACCTATCCAGGCAGAGGACATAGCATTCGGGTCGGGAAAGAGCTGCTGTGGGAGCTTTTGAGATTCTAAAGGTCCAGTTCATTCCTCTGCCGGGGTTGGGGTCCAGTATGAGATCAGCACGGACCCAGATACCTACCTCTATGCTCTTGGCTCGGTTGGGTCTTGGCTTGAATCCGGGCATTTTTGCAGTCTCGTCGCCTGGCTGGCGCCCTCCTGGAAACACCTACCTAGGCTAGGTACACTAGGTTGGTCTGTCCAGCGCGCGTCGGACCGCCGTCACTGTTGAATGTCGTAACACATCATCTCCCTCTCTCGTCTTCGTAATATTATCACTCCAGGTTCCAGCTTCTTCTTCTTGTATTTTACCACACCTCACAATACCGTCCATTCTACACTCTGGGCTGCTACCTAACTTTTTCTTGTGACGACGACTACTGAACTCTCCGCGGTCTCGCTGTCTGGACCGATAAATCAGATTCACATTGCCCTTGTCTGGCATATTTCGCGAACCTGTCTAATACGTCAAACTCCATCCCCCATCCCTTTATTTCCCCCCCACCGGGCATACTAGGGACGGCCAATAATCCCCCGGCAACATTTCCCGTCATCCCATCGCGAAATCCAAGTCGCTCTAGATTTTCCCAAAACCACCAAACTACGTAGAGCCCAACCGATCGCCAACATGTCCGTCGAAATCGATCCCCTCGAGCTGGGTTTCCGCAGTACGTCGTCCCTTCGCAAACAGCACCATCGGCCCAGATTCTCTCTAGAATCTCCCATCGTCTGACCAGAAATTAGGGCCCTTTACTGTGGAGGTTTCGCAGATCCTCAGGATCAGGAATCCCAATACCTCTCCGGTTGCTTTCAAGGTATGTGTGGACATCAACACGCGTTTTGTCGTGGTGGTTGAGGGTCGCTCGACACATGTGTTAACTTGCCCTCATACAGGTCAAAACCACCGCCCCCAAGCAGTACGTCTACGTCCCTTCCTCAGCAATGCGCCGTAGCGCAAACGAATCACCGGTCCAAGGATAATGACACTTACCAACTCCCTCTTCAGATACTGCGTCCGCCCCAACTCGGGTCGCATTGAGCCCGGTCACGATGTCGAAGTTTCCGGTCAGTCCACGAACCGCCGACACCATGTCCAAACCTATGGTCTCGTGACTAACTTCCCTTTCAGTCCTCCTCCAGGCCATGAAGCAGGAGCCCCCCTCGGACGCCCGATGCCGCGACAAGTTCCTTGTCCAATCCGTCGCCATCACCGGTGACAAGGAGTTCACCAACGTTGCCCAGATTGTGCGTATAACTCAAACAGAGGAGGACGAAAATGAGTGCTGACAAATACGTCATACAGTGGGATGGTGTCGACAAGTCCCAGGTTCAGGAGAAGAAGATTCGCGTGCTCTGGCTGCCACCCTTTGGAGAGGAGACAACCTCCCCCGTGGCTGCCACCCCTATCCGCCCCTCGACCTCGAGCCGGGTACGTTTACCTTTCGCCTACATACCCCCCTGGCAACGGACCATCAAGAAAATAAAATTAACCTTCACATGCGCAGGCCGAGGAGACCCCTGCTCCTTTCACATCGCCCAGCGAGACCCGATCTTCGACGGTCGACACCCGCGATATTAAACAAGAGCCCGACGTCGCTGACAACTTCCAGTCGACTGTTGCCGCCGTCGCATCGACAGCACAGCATACCGCTTCCGAGACGTACGAGCAGTTGAAGGAACAGTTGGCCAAGGCCCAGGCGACCATCGCATCTCTCCAGAACGACGCCGCCAGCGGCCTGAGACAGAGGAAGGCGGCTGTGGCTGACGCGGTGGGCGAGCAGGCGTCGAACGTACAGGCAACCGCCCAGGACCTTGCGCAATCAGCGAGGCAAGGCACCGAGGGAGTCCCAGTCCAGATTGCGGCGGTCCTCTGCTTGGTTAGCTTCCTGCTGGCCTATATCTTCTTCTAGTGCTGCAACGAAACACCCGGTTCCATTTTTTTCTTGTCATCGCGAAGGCTGCTGCTCCTCCAGTACGCCTAGGGTTTCACACAATACAACAACGTAATCCTTTCCTGTCCTTTTTTCTCTTTTCGTTTCTCGGTTTTCATATATCGTTTCACTCACTACTAAAAACTTTGTCTTTATTCCCTTTGTCGTCGGGGGTAGTGGATAGAGTGGCAGGCCCAGGGGTGTATTCTAGGATCTGAAGTAGGCAGCGCAGGAAGAGGAAGAAGACAAGAGAACAAACACGCGTGGGTTCGGGGTTCGGTTTTGTCTTGCTCGTAGGGGAGGAGGTGAGGTGAGGTGAGGTGAGGTGAGGTGAGGTGGACGAGCTGATGCGGGTCTCTTTGTGGTGTGTTCATTACAACCGGTTCTGCAAATTGCTCCGGGTATAACGAGCGGGCTATGCTATGCTATGCTATGCTATGTTAGGCTAGGCTAGGCTAGGCTATGCTATGCTAGGAGGCCAGTAGGACTGTAGGACTGTAGGATGGAAATACCAATACTTGATAATATGCAAGGAAATCCACATTCGTACGCCAGTGAGTGCGTGGAGATATGTTTATCGGTATCCAGAATCCTCTAAATGCAATCCTCATCCATCCAGATCCTTTCTTCCACTTGGTATCGTTTCACCTAGCTCTGATATAATAGAGATTCAGAAAGCTATCTAGTCAAATCCGTTCTCTTCTCTAGTCTAGTCTAGATCTATCTCCCTCTACATAGTCGGGTAGTCCGTTGCCTCTTCTTTACCAGCTCTTCAGCCAGTTTCTGCTTATAGTTGCACAAACCTACAACTGATTGATACCTAACAACCTCCAGACAAAGAGCCCGACACCAGCGCCACCCAATGATTAGATTACGAGGGGAGACGGGAAGTCAGTCAATCAGTCAGGCACATTTCGTCATCACCTAGTACAGAACAGGTACCGCAGTAAGGAAGATGTGGTGGCTGGGACAAAGGGTTTGTATCGACGAATTTACACCAGTAGTGGCGGGATCAGCCGTCAGGGACCGACCGTACACAGTATCAGCCTTGTAGCTTGGAGTTAAGGTTTCACCTCCTTTCAGCAGAGCCCTGTTCCCTTGTTGAAGTAGATACTTTTTATGATGAGTGCCACTTAGAGATAGGTAGTGCTTGCAGATAAGTATTGGAGGGAAGGAAGCGTCAGCAATATATGACATGGAGAGAAGGAAAGAAGGAAAAACACAACTTATCTGGCGATTTGGTAGCTGTCCGTTTGGATGGTACCTTAGATAGGCAGACAAGGCTTGTGGTTAGCAAAAAAAGACGATTGTTCTCATCAAGGTTGTTCGTGGCATCAGGAGGGCAAATAGGGTTGTGAATGAAGAGAGAAAGAGGACCAATTGTCAGAAATTCTAGAGCTTATAACTTCATTCGCGGATATTTCTTCCACGATCAGGTAATAGGAAACGTTGACATTGCACATCATTCAGGTCTTTTTCTCTCTGTGCTTGTGCTGTGGTCGAGAAAGACAACAGGTATAGTGTAGACTGAGAATGTCAACGTACAACTGAGCTTTTCCCCACTTTTTGCTGGGTGAAGAGGTCCAGGGGCATGCCAGCGGCTTCGGGGATTTTAAGGCCGTTCTTTCGGAGCTTTTCAACTCTGGAAGTTTCGCCAAGTCCCCTCCGTTTCGTCACTCTTGGGCTTTCGTTTCCAGTGATCTGCCAAGAAACATCGATGCCGCTCAAGCCGCTGCTCGCTCGCTCGCTCGTAGCTCGGCTCGTGCTTGTGGGCGCTCACGCGGCGGGAATGTCGGCATGTCCATGTGGTTTGGCAAGTTTCACAAAACATTGGCATGTCAGTGGTTGTACGTAGTTGAGGTTGGGCTGAGTACCTTGTAGTGCACACTAGAAGCCCCAGAGAGGCTGAGTTGGCTCAACAATGCCTCAGCCACTTGTTGGTGGACAACGAAACGGGGCAGGGGTCATTTAAAGAGTTGTGGTGGTGATCTCCCGTCAGCGGAATCCACACGATGGAGAAGAAACGGAATGATATTTGGTGGACGGGGGGAGGAAGGATGAAACGGAGCGAGGTGAAAGATCATCGAAGGGTAAGGCCCTGATCGGCTGGATGTCCTTCCCCCTTCGAGCGCAGAAGAATGTGCTAGTAAAGAATATTCCGAGACACGCTCTTGTCAAAGCGAGAGGTTGAATTCTTGGTTGTAACCAAACTGAAAGGTAAAGAATGGAAGACCAAAGACCAGGACGGGACTTCGCATGGAATGGTTTCCTTGGCCTGTTGACCGATGACGAAATGCCCCCCCCTCTTGGGCACAAGCGTCGGCAGGCTAAGAAAAGTGGGTCTTGCTGCCAGGTGCCTGGGCGGGCTTGTTTGTGTGTGTGTGAGACGGAGAGTCCCCTGCTGCAAGTCATTTTCAGCGCATCACTTGTCCACATTCGTCTCTCCATTTCAACCCGAAGGCCCGAACAAGCTCCATGCGATCCGAAGAGAAATGCAAGATGCATTATGCGCCGAACATGGATGACTTTCATCGACGCCCTCGGTAGAATTAGGGAATCAAGAAACGAAGGATTACGAAGGGATTCAGAAGACTGAAGAATGAGTGATGACGGCAACAACAGAAGCGGGGGAGGGGCAGACCTGAGGAAGAATCCCTTTCCTCATCCAACCAAAAAACATCTCGTCAGGTGCCCTGCACATCAAGTCACCGTCGAGGGTCATCCGCCGCCGCGGCCTGCTTGAGACTTCGTCCTCGTCCAAGGGAGGCATGGATGGAGGAGTCACAGTTTTCCTCTCACAGAGGACTCGAACAAACAAACCACTGGACTTGTTTCTGTACACACATCCTCGTGCTGATCGGGTCACAAGGCTGTTCAGGAAAAAGACAGGGTCCGTCTCAGGTGAAACAAAAAGTTTCTCCCGGTTTTACAAGTCCCGAACTGTAGTAAAGGACATATAGGTGGGTACTTACTATTGGTACCACACCACGACATCTCTCCAAAAGGCAGCCTTGCCAGGACTCCAAGAGACACGGATACCTACAGAGAACACCTTACCCTCTCTCGGTACCCTACAGAAAGCATTAGAGTTGCCTCCTGTTGTGTTCGAGAACCTACAGCGACAAGAGAGTATCATCTTCTCAATAAGCACCGTATCTGTGTGTAGCAGTCACACTTCCAAGGCTTTCTGGACGCCGCCATCTCCTGATCTGCTTCCTGGGAAGAATATCCACCGTGAGACAGGTACCTATACCCACTGATCACTCATCTATGCAGAAAGGGTCTCTTCCGGCCGCTAGCAGGACGGCTTCATGTCACGGAAAATGCAGGGCCTTTTTGCTGTTGGGCCTTTTGTCAGACAAGACAAGAGCACATCTCGACGTTGCCTAACCAGCCAGCTGAAGGGTTTAGACTGTTGGTATGAATCACATGTGTAAGACGGGTTGATGTCCGCCTGTCAAAGTGACTCGTCTCATACCTCCCTTTCTCAACAAACGGATGCGAACGTCATCTAGACTCAGACCCAGACAAGCTTTGGCCTGTCGAACCCTTTGATGAGACCCTCACAAGCTTTCAACTGCCTATGGGCCAACACAAAAGATTCCAGAACGCTCGAGCTGGCCAGCCTTGTAAAAGCCATGTGAAAGCCATGATTTGGCGATTTTCCACGCAGGTACACTTGCGCCGCCATGAAAACGTGGGCCAACTTTTCAACGTTTTTGTGTCCAACAACTTCGTTCAGATCATCGTATCTTCTGGTTGGTTTCCACAAGCATGGAATGACTGGAACTGCCGTCGGCCCTACGAAGAGACTCGAAAAGAGTACATGTGCCCACACCAAGATACTTGTACCTTGGCTTGCAGCCGGCCAGAGGACCACGAACAAGAAACAGGTTGCCTGATCAAACTTTGACCATCTCGAGGCATAAGCCTACGTAGTATGTATGACTATCCCAGCCAGAGAGAATACGGTCTCACATACCAAGACCTGCTCACCGTCGACGTAACGGAGCCCCACCCAGCCATCCCCATTCCCACCCTTTCCACCATTCCCACTCGGTCCCGTATAGCACCCCTCCTTGCCCACTTGACCCCCCGGCTCTTGCTCTTATACCAAGGACTCAGCCGCTCTGCCTATCCCACTTCTCTTTTCTTGCTTGACTTTGCTCTAAATATCGACTCTTCCCATATCTTTTCTTACTTTGCGACTTAACCAGATACCCAAACTTTGAATTCTTTGGAGTTTTGTTGTTGTTGTCGTGGTAAACATCGATCTCTAACCCCTGAACGTACTAAACAAACACTCACACGCTCTAACAGCTATAGTGGATATTTCCCTACTTTGACCATCCCCGGATTACACAAGAGCTCAGACCACCCGTTCATCGGAATTCAGATACAAGAGAAACATGGCCCAGGTCTACCGCGAAGCCCGGTACTCCCGGGATTCTTCACCTTCGGGCGACGAGGGCTACAGAAGGTCAAGCTCCCGCCGTTACAAGCATGCGCCGAGCCACAGCCACGAGAGAGTTTATGAGCGCGAGATTGACGTTATCGACGATGACCGCCAGGGTGCCCGTCTAGACGGCCGCTTCTTTGGCCGTCCCACCGGCGGCGAGCTTGTTCTTGATCGCAGAGACGACCGTCTCTATCCTGACCGGCCACGATCGACCGCCGGCCAGGGCAGTACCTACGTCGAGCGCCGGTACCGAGAGACGGAGGACTGGGATGGCGACAACATCCCGGATCGCGAGCGCACTGTGGTCGAGAAGCGTCTGGTTACCCGCGACGACGATGACTACCACTATCGTCACGATTCCAGCCGAACCAGGGACAACGACGGATGGGAGCGCCGTTCCTACTACGATGCCGAGAGAGATACCGAGGTGCGTGTGGAGAGAAAGGTAGAGCGCCGCGAGGACGGCTCCGAGGTCATCCTGGAGCGCCGGATCCGTGAACACATCGATCACGACCACGGTGCCGACGTCGAGATCTACCGCAAGGAAACCGAGTACTACGAGCCAGCACCACAGCCGCCCATCGTCATCCGTCAACGTCCTGCCGAGCAAAGGATCATTGTTCAAGAGGCTGCTCCTCCCACGGTGGTCCTCCGTGAGCGTCGCGATGATTTTGCTCCCTACGTAGTCGAGGAGACCAAGGAGGAGTACATCGTCGAGCACATCGATGACCACCACCCCCACAGTCACAGTCACAGCCACAGCCACAGCCGCCACCGTGACGGTCACCACCACTCGCACTCGCGCTCTCATCACCGCCACGAAGATGACGAATACTACACCCGTGTTTCCCGCCGCGACGAGCGTCGCAGCCGCAGCCGCTCCTCCTCCGCCAGCCCCCACCGCAAGCGCCACATTGCCGAGGGCGCTCTCGCCGGTGCCGGCGTCTCTGCTCTGATCGCCTCGCGGCGCGACAAGGAATCAGGTGAGGTAGACAAGCACCGCGGGCGCAAGATTGTCGCCGGCGCTGCTCTAGGCGCCCTGGGCACCGAAGCCGTCCGCCGCGCCCACAGCGCCTACAAGGAACGCCACGATGACTCAGACGATGAGCACCGCCACCGCTCTCGCTCGCGCTCTAATTCGCACTCCCGCATCAAGACGGGCTTGGGCATCGCCGCTGTGGCTCTGGCCGCTGCTGGTGCCGCCAAGTACTACGAGTCCAAGAAGGTCGAAAAGGAGGAGGCGGAGCGCGGTCGTCCTGCCCGTCGCTACAGCGAGAGTGATTATTCCCGCTCGCCCAGCCGCAAGCGGTCCAAGTCCCGCGCTGGTTCTGTAGCCAAGGCGGCCCTCGGTACCGCCGCCGCCGTCGGTGTTGTGCAGCACTACCGCCATAAGCGCAGCAAGTCCCGCCATGGCTCGCGATCCCGCAGCTCCAGCAGCGATCGCAGCGGACACCACTCGAAGCTGAAGACCGGAGCCGAGGTTGTCGCCGCTGGCGTAGCCGGTGCCGCAGCCAAGAAGATGTACGACAAGCACAAGGAAAAGAAGGAGCGATCGCGCTCGCGCCACGCCCCCGACGACTCCCGTGACCGTGAGTACTATGACGACGATGACGACCTCGACCACAAATACGCTCGCCGCGAACGCATCTATAGGTCCAGAAGTAGGAGCAGAAGCCAAGTCCGGTCCGCATTACCCTCTTCCTCTTCTAATAAGAATAACCATGCCCAATTCGAGAGGACCGTCGCTGATGATCCTGAATTCTTAGGTTTGGTTGAGTACGGAACGAACCCCGTGCCCGTTCAGAATGAAGAACGACAACAGCAGTCGCATAGTAAGAGAAAGGCAGTGCTTGCTACGGCTGGAGCAGCGGCGGTTACTGCTGCTGCGGCCACGGCAGCGGCAAAACATGAAAGACATAAACGCGATAAGGAACCACCGCCGACGCCACAGTTACTATCTGCTGTTGAAGACTACGATGATAACGGGATTGCCATGGGGTACGATTCGGCGGCGGAGGAACAGAGCGCGAGAAAGGAAGAACGTCGTCGGGAGAGGAGTACGAGGAGGAGACAGCGAGAGAGGGAGAGGGAGAGAGATGAGGAGAGAGGTGGTGCGCTGTTGGTCCCGAGAGCGAGAGAGGAGGTGGAGGAGGAAGTTGGTTATTACTCTGATAGTGAGGATAGCGAAGCGGAGAGGATGAGAAGACGCAGGGCGAAGAGTAGGGACTCGAGGAGAGAGAGGGAAAGGAAGGAGAGCAGGAGTCCAGAGAAGAAGCCGGCGAGGAGTAAGAGTCGGTTAGGAAGGCTGGCTGCTGGCGCCGCCGCCGCGGGGGCAGCAGCTATTGGGATTAAGAAGTTGGGTGAGAATAATATCGATAAGAAAGAAAAAGAAAAGGAAAGGGAGAAAGAGAGAGAAAGGGAGAAAGAGAGAGAAAGGGAGAAAGAGAGAGAAAGGGAGAAAGAGAGAGAGAGAGAGAAAGAGAGAGAAAGGGAGAAGAGAAGGGATAGGGAGATAGAGAGAGAGGAGAGGGAGATTGGGCTGGAGGAGAGACGAAGCAGTAGGGATAGCGATAGAGAGAGGATGGAAAGACAACGGGAGAGGGAACGGGAACGTCGACGTGAGTGATATTTCTGCTTATCATCAGTCTTTCTGTGAGATTCTCCTTGGAGTCATCGATACTAACGAGAACACAGGCTACGAGGAACAAACCGCTCCATCCGACCCTTACTACAAGCAGCGGCAACCCTCGCCTCCTCACGCGTCAGGCGGATATCCCCCAGTACCTCCTACACCTCCTGCTATCGCCTCTGCTGCCGCTTCTGTTCCGACAGCTACACCACCACAACTACAGCCGCATCGCTTGTCAAATGGGTTCACGCAGCTTCCGAACATCAACTTCACTGACGTGAATAATATCCAAACTCCATACCCGATGGGGCCGGAGACGATGCCGATGCCTGTACGGGGACCAGCACCAGTTCGACAACAACTGATCCAGCAACCACAGCAGCGATATGAACCATACAATCCACGAGAATACGTTGCTAACTATCCTCCCCCTCCAGATCCTGAAGTACCATCGGTACTTGTCCCGGGCAAAGGCGCTTCAGCTACTGCAGCACAACCACCTCCCGCTTCTGCTCCCCATGGAGTTCCTCCCCCGCAAGAAGTTCCCCCAGCACTGAGGGCTCCCCAAGGGGTACCCGCTTCGCTGATGGTGGGTGCGCCATCGCATCTCTCGCAGTCGCAGTCGCAGTCGGTGATTGGGAGGAACCGTCTTGAAGATGTGAGTATCAGATCTTCTAGAGATATGCCAAGGTCCCCTACTACGGGTTTGGGTGATGAGAGGAGCAGGAGGGAAGGCCGAGAAGAACGCCGCCGCCACCGCTCGATGCACATGTCTAGGTCAAGGCCTAGGCGGTCGAGAGGTGCTGGTGTTGTTGATGTCGGTGCCGATAGTGGCAGCGGCAGTGGCAGTGGCATGATAAGAGAGAAGGGTGCGTTTTCTTGATCACTTTTCCTTGGCTATTGTTTTTGAGTTGCTTGTTTCGTGCTGCCCCTTCCTTCTGCCCCTTTCACTCCTCGCCCTGTTCTACCCAAATATGACCGCTCTTAGACAACGATACTAACAGCCCTTTTCTTACAGATGGTCTAGGTCTAACCACCACTCTCCACCCTCCCACACCAACCGACTCTTCCTTTTCCTCTTCTTCTTTCTCAGAACCCGAGTCTCCCCACACACCAAGTTCTACCCCCAAAGAGAAATCAGTAACCTTCATCCCCCTCTCCCCCAAATCCTCTCAAACCCTCCAGCGCCACCACGAAGAGCAAATGGCCAAAGAAACCGCCAAGCGCATCACCTCGGGCTCGGGCGTCGACCCCGATAAAGATACTTCTGACATCTCGGACTTTGAAGACCGTCTCGACAGAGAACTCAACGCTTTGGTGCCCGCTAAATACCGCTCCTCTTCTACCCCTGTCCCTGCTCCTGAATCTTCCTCCTCCAACGCTTTATCTCGCCGTGACCGCCCTCCTTCAGCCCGTCACGAAGACAACTCCAACTCCACCTCCGACAGCGACGCAACCCTCGAAATCCTACCAGACCGGTTCACACCCGACGGCCAACCGTTGGATTCTCGTGATCCCCGCAATGGTAAACTCTACTCCTCTAGAAGAGGCGAGTTCATCTACCATGATCACCACGGGAACGGACTCAAGCAAATAGCTGGTACGGGACAATGGGGAGTCAGCGGGACGGACGCGCAGGCGGTAGACAGGATCGTGAGGAAGGTGGAGGGGGTGTTGGAGGGCAAGGGAAGTTGGACGGGGTTGGTCATGGGGTTGTTGAGTGGACGGTTGATGGATGGTAGTGAGGTGGGAGTGGGAAGGGGAAGGGAGGTTGAAAGTACGAGGCCGAAGAGGAGGAGCAGGAGGAGGATGGGGATGGAGATGGCGAAACTTGGGGTTTAATTAAGGGGTGGGTGGGTGCGATGAGTTGAGGTTGCTGTTGGTGATGTGGTGGTGGTGATGATGGTGTTGAATGTCTGACGAGTTGATGTTGGCTTCTAAGTATGGTGTTGATGATGGGCGAGGATGATGATGACGATGGACGAAGATGATGGTCACCGATGGGATGGAACAGGATGATGACTAATGATGATTAATGATCCTTTTCTTACATTGTCATTTCTTTCTTTTCTCTCAGTTTCTTGCTTTGGATACTCTTATGATTTCACCTTTTGGTTACCTGATACTTAGATACGACGTTATGCTTTTTTTCTATAGCTTCATGTTTGACATGTTGTGTTGATGTTAAAGATGGTGGTGGTGGTGGGTGTAATGAATTTTGTCTTTGTCTCTCCCTTTGATGATGTTCACGTCAGTTAGTCGATATAGCTTGATACCAATACTACCTACCTGCTTTACCTAAACTCTACTATACCGTATCAAGCATGCAGTTACGTGAGTAGCAACATATCAATAACCTCAATTTCTCAAACCATTAATCAACGTATTTCATCCATCATGCATGTGAGCTAATACTCCCTTACCCTTGCACCATCTTGCTCTACTTACAATTTTCTTTTGTCTTTTCTTTCTTTCTTTCTTTCTTCCTTCCTTCCTTTCCTCCGCCTGCCTCAGTGAAATCATCCACGTGTTAGACCGTTCAATATCACCGTGCCACCTTCCATACTTCCCCTTCAACGAAAGAGGTCCCGTCTTCCTTCCCCCGTGTTTCCACACCCTCACTCACTCATCTCGGTTTGCCAACGTCACGGTACGGTCACACACGAATTCATCTCTTTTGAGCAAGAGCAAGAGCAAGAGCAAAGACGCTGAAATGGGATTTTCCAAATTCCAGCATGTCTTCTCCAGGGTAGTTTGTTCCCGAGGAGAATGGTTCTCTCTATCTCTCTCTGTGTGTGTGTGTGTGTGTGTGCAATGATGAGATGAAAGTAAAAGACGAGATAGAACTGACAAGGTAGTAAAAAGGGGCGCGGCTCGCTTATTGGATATGCAACGTGGACGCGATTGTCGTAAGAACTAAGAAACAGCAGAGCCTCGAAGATATCATGGAGGGAACGGACAATTGGCGGGAGGCGTGAGACAAAACAACGCTTTAACAAATGGAAGCCGTGACTGCAGTCGCATTATGCCATCACGCGGCTCTTCATGCTCCTTGGACTGACGTTGTGCCACAGTCGTGTGCCGCTTCCAGATGATATAAGGAAGTGATATGCAATAAAGACAAGATAGGTGAGAGAGCACAGCCGTAACAATGTTGTCGCCAGACAAACACACAGAAAGTCAAGTTTTGGCTGCTAGCTTGTCAGCCAATAATAGAGAAATGATGCAGCGTATCTGGTGGTGAAGAGTCCTTTCGATTCGACACCCCATGATGTGTATAAGTAAAAGCAGACGCCGCTAGATGAGAAAAAAAGGAAACCACAACTATTCAGTACAAAATGCCGTAAAGCCCTCAAGTCTATGATATCGAAACTTTCGCTCAGGGTCGATCGATTACGAGGAGCTATCCTTCTCCTTCTCCTCCATCTCTTCAGCCATGACCTTCAACTCGTAGGAAAGATCGTAGCACTCAGCCAGCAAGGCGCTGACGCTCCCTTGGCCCTCGGGTATATCGCCGCCGACCATGAACTTGCCATCGACGCGCATGTTGTCAATGGAGTTGAGCTATAAGCCAACGTTAATCAATGCCCAGTGTCCATGGGGTAAAGAATGACAAACATACCTTCATGCTATAGGGATACAGCTCCCTGACCGAGCTTACACCGCCCGAGTCCTTCACCTCAATCAGGCACCGCTTCAGCGTCTGGAGCTGGTTATAGATGGGCAGTAGGGCCTCCGATACCGGCTCCGACGAGATCATCAGGTAGTAAATGTAGCCATAGCTCCTCCTGATGAGGTACAGCAGCGTACGCTGGACGTACAGCTCGGCGGGCTTTCCTTCGTCGTCCAGCCAGTTGCCATCCACTCGGCTCTCATCTATCTTGTCGAGCTTGCGCTGGTAGTCGTACAGATCTGTCTCGCGCAGTGACCAGGCCTGGGTGATGGACAGTTTCTCGAGCTCATTGCGGATGCTGACAAGCTGCTCGTGCCTAGCCTTGAAGGCCTCGGGGATAACTCCTTTCCTAGGTGGGGGTCAGAAACTGGCTGGCAAGGGAATGTGGGCTAGTTGTACGTACCTCTCAAGAACGATGTCAGACCACCTGAGGCAGACATCCACCAGGCGCGATACCCTCTCGCTACCGCGAAGAACCTGGCCGTCTGGCCCGACAAAGTTGCCATCCACCCTCGACTCGTCAATCTCCTTGACCTGCGCTTGTAGCCTCTGGACCTCCGATGCCGAAAACTGTGTAACCTGTTAGCTTACCATTCTCGTATCCGTCCGCCCTTGTGCGTCCTTACCTTGGCCTTGGTGTTCGCAAGTGACATGGACCGTAGTATGGAGATCAGCCTCTCATGCATGCTCTGTAGCGGGTCCTGCAGCTCGTCCACCCTCTTCTTCAGGTTATCCAGCGAGCTGTGGCAGAGCTCCAGCCGGTTGGCCAAAAGCTCGACAATGTAGGGCGAGTGGGCGGAGGGGTTCGAGGCTGTCATGATCTTGTCGAGCTGCGAGAGGGTGTGGGCTATGCTGTTCAGGTCTTTGGCTGAGTAGAGGTCGGCCTCGGTCAGGTGGTCGAGTAATCGCTTGATGGTCGAGGTCAAAGCATAGGCGGCAGGGGCTTCTTGTGTGCGGCCGATGGTCATGAAGAAGAGGGAGAGGAGCTGTAGGCAGCTCTCAAGGACTCTGTCGACTATGGGGGGTTGTGTTAGATTTTCCTTGTTCAATTGGCAGCTTGGGATGGGCTATGGAGGATGGGCGTACCTCTGGTCTCGGTCACCTTTTCCCCTTTCCTAATCTCGTTGAGTTCCTTGACCTGCTCGACAACCTGATCATAGTGTACAATCACATCCTGAGTGCGGATGTATTTTGTTCGGTCTCTCTTGAGGAGCAGCAGCTGATCGCGGATGGCTGAGAGCTTGTCGAGAATGGCTTGTTCCCGCTCATCTTTCGGCATGGGCATCGCCGGAGTCTCCATTGTCGCTATGTGTTTGTTGTGATGTGTTGTTTTGTGTTGGGTGTTTATGGGTAAAAGTCGGTGAAGTCGGTTGCGATGTCCGAGAGTTGGCTCGTTTTCGTTACTTGGATGCCGTTCGAGGGTCGATGTTGGTTGAAGGAAAAGAAAAGGCGCGAAAGGATTGTTGAGAAGGGAAAGACGCAGCCAAGCAATTGGGAAAAGGATGGTGTTGCCGGAGCAAGGGAATGAATGTCGGAAACGGGCGATTCCTTGTCCAAGTCAAGCTTTCTTTGATCCGAGGAGTATGTAATGTAATGCGCCTCAACAATGGCAAAGAGTGCGGGTTGGAAGTTTAGTTGTTTGTCCGGTTGATGGCGTTTCTCCAAGTATCTCTATTTCCCCTTTCCGATGGAGGAGTTGACAATAGTGATGAACGCTGCCTCCTGATTCGTGCGCTTTCCCTTGTTGATCTCACTCTTGTTGGTTTTTGCGGAATTGCTGGAGTGAGTGCTGAAATAGGTGCAGATGGATGCTTCTCAAGAGACACCCGACGGGACGGGCTGGCGTGTCGGCAGGCACTCCGCTACGGCAGGAGAAGAGGCCTATGGCGCCCCGAATCCACAGCGGCGACGTCAGTGGATGCATGAATAGCGGCGGGGCGAAGGAGCTCCATGGTGGTGCCAAAGGAATGGTGGGGTTCTTGCGACAAGGGTCGAGGCCTGGCGGAAAGCTTGTCGGACCAGGGCACTCGTCTTGGCAAGGCTGGGCGCCAAACTGACCTGAATCGATGAGGTGCTTCCCCAAATTCCAGGCCATATGGTCAACTGGTGGGGGAACATCAGTCGTCCCGATCCGGTACAAGTGCGACAGCAATGGAAGTGGAAGCCAGCACGTGCCTGTTGGGCGGTAGCGGCAGTCAGGGCAGCACTGCACCCAGTCCTACCACCAACCCTCGGGTTCGGGTTGCGAACTGAACCGCTGGTTTGGACCGTGACATCGTGGGGCTGTTCCTTCTTGCACTCCCTCTCCCAGCGTGCACAGACCAGGCAAAAAGCAGAAAGCAGCTAGAAAAAAGTCTTGGCTTCCAAGCCGCTGCCAGTCGCTTGCCAGCTGCCCGCCTTTGTAGGGTCCCAGGGCATTTTTTGAATTGCCCACAACTAATTAAATTTCACTTCCCGCGAATTTCTAGCTAGGACATCATCCCACGATCGAACAGCCCTCCCGAGACTCAGCATCTTTGCGCCTCGACAATCAACACCATCAAAATGTCTACTGCTGAGCTGGCTACCTCCTACGCGGCGCTCATCCTCGCCGATGACGGCGTTGAGATCACTGTGAGTTTGCGACCAATGCACATGATCTTTTGGTTGGCAAGATTTGGGTGGATTCGGGGATTGGGGACATCTTCAGGCGCGCCATGTACACACGGTTATTGCTCGACATGCGCTTTCAACGACCGGGACAAATGATGAAACATGGGACGAGGGGCAAACCGAGTGGAGGACAATGAGTGATATGAACAAGCACATTGGGAGGAACAATGTTGACTGACCAAACCCGTTTTCGCATGATATAGGCCGACAAGATCCAGACCATCATCAAGGCTGCCAAGATCGAGGATGTCGAGCCTATCTGGGCTTCCCTCTTCGCCAAGGTACGATGAAACCACCGACGACGACAATCCGAAAGAAAAGAAACGATATCTTTCGAGAAACGCGAACACGATAAACTGACTGGAGTCTCTTTTGCGAAAATAGGCTCTTGAGGGCAAGGATGTGAAGGACCTCCTTTCCAACGTCGGCTCCGGTGGTGCCGCCGCTGCCCCCGCTGCCGCTGGCGCCGCTGCCGCTGGTGGTGCCGCTGAGGAGGCCAAGGCTGAGGAGAAGGTTGAGGGTATGTGGAATCATCTACTCCCAAGCCCTTTCACGGGGCTGTTGCTGCTGCTGCTGCCAGTTACTAACCTGCGTTTTGCACTTTACAGAGAAGGAGGAGTCCGACGAGGATATGGGCTTCGGTCTCTTCGACTAAGCGAAGAAAGGGGGCTTTCTTCTGGTTTGGTCATGACCTCTCGTTTCCAATTTGTTCTTCCAAAGCTTGCATGGGTCTGCGACGGTTTCTCGCACATACGACTTCGGTTATGGGAGGCTTATGATATCAGGGGTTCGGTTCATCGGCGTAGCTTTACACGGACAATGAAGATGCGCTTTTGAGCAAAAGAAGTAAAAACACTTGGAAGCTTGCTCTCCACTTGTTGAAGCGACGGATTTCCACCGTAGCAGACATCCGACTCTACGACCGACAGCGCGCCCGGATCTTGATGATCGATTGATACCCGGACCTGAGGTTCCTGCTCAATGTTTTGGAAGATGAGCTGGTACAAACTCAAGAAAAGGCAGATAAGACAAATTATCTGTTACTGATTCCAACTTGCGCTAGTGTTTACGACTCGTGTTTGTTTACTTTGTCATGATACGACGTCATCTTCACCTGCGTTTCTTGAAACCCAAACATCACCCCGGGTTGTCAACACAACCTCCGTTTGCGACGCGCTCAAGTCGCGTTCACTCTGATTTCGCACAGCCTCGTGTGTACCTTGCTGGCCATGACTCCATTCCCATGCCAATCTCCAGATTCGTATTCCACTGATCCCAGACGTAGATCTTATCGAAAGTCAACAGTGTTCCTGGCGATAAGATAAGGGGACCAGACCCAAACAGTACAGCCTTATGTCAACACGGATGATGGCGCTCAGCGTAAGCGGCCAAATCAATATCGTCGACTATGTCATCTCTCGTCCCGCTTTACGAGGATTCTTTGCACTATAACTTTGTAAAGCCTAGCTGGAACGTCTTCTGCCGTGTCTACTGCAGATGTGGGTTCATATACTTGATAAGATAAGGGAAGTTAATAACGGAACGGAAGCTTCAAGCACCATCACTCAAGACACTCGACCACACTGCGGGCTTATCAAAAGTATGTTTCTCGTTAACTCTTCATAGATCTCCATTCCACTTTAACAGAGCTGCTTATGCATAAATATAGAGAAACCCGTCCGGTTTGCCCAAAAAATGACTGAGCTGAAGTCATCAAGTAAACCACCGAACCACAGTTAAGAGAACCACCACGAGAACTGTCCATGATGCATCCTTATTATCCATCGCATCTCTACATAGTAGACCGTACCGTACACAACTCAATATGCTTCCCCTTTTTGGAGGGATGTTGATCCTTCATACCTATTTTCAACAACATCTGCATACAGTCAGTAATACCCAAATCTCTGCTTACATTTCACTTCGTAGCGAGGACAAGGACAACGGCAATGGTTACCAATACAGCTGCTATGTCACCTTTCGGCTGACTGATGAATATAGGACAGATTAAGCCTACATGGGTTTTGGTATTGGAAAGACCAAGTGACTGACTGATTGACTGACTGACTGATTGACTACAGCCCAATACTGCTGTCCCTACTTTGTCCGGCTCGAGGTACCAACCCCAACGAAACTCTCATGTGGATCATGATGGATATTCCGCCTACACGTTTAACTTCAAACTGGTGGTCATGTTTACCTATCTATATACATGTCTGTCTATCAGAAATTATGCACCACTACCTGCCTTTTGATATGACCAACCAACAGAATCCAATCGATCGATGCCTATGGTATGGTAGTCACCATCCCCTTCAAAGTACCCTTCCCTTATGATGATCAAGGACGGGTCAAGAAACGTTACGTTTACATCTCAACTCACAAGTTTAAAGCAAAGCAACCCAAGACCAAACCAAACCCCATCATTGTTCAGTAGTTCCGTATGGAGCACAAAGGAACATCTTTTTTTTCTTTTTTTCTTACAATTGTTCATTGCAGCGACTTCCATTTTTCGTAAGGTAAATTTTGTTTGTCTCTCAATGTCACTCACTACCGGTGTCACGGTGTCACGGTGTCACCTATCAACACCAGGCACTGTTTCCAAAATCCACCCACGATCACGATCACGTCCAGGCAGGTATGGTAGGTGTTGTGTTGTGTTGTGTTGAATTGTAGGAGGACGGAGGAAAAAGGATTGCGTCTAGGAGTCTAAGGTACTCTAGATTCTATAGAGAGAAAAAAATCAAAGGAAAAAAAAAAGAAGAGAGAAAGGTAACAATATCCATGATACCGACCGGCCGGTCTCTCTCATAGAGCGTCCATGTATTTATGTGTACAAACAAATCCAACCATGCTCCAACAAACCATGGCGGCCAACCAAGCAGACTTTGTATACCTACCTACCTAGTTTCATTCTACGCCGTCTCTCCCACCTCCACCCCAAGACAAGACAAGTCAAGACAATAAAATCATACAAAATAATGGTAGAAAGAACCTGATCTCCCTAACGCAAAAGAGATATCAATTGATAGAAATGAACAATAAGACAAAATAATAGCAGTAGTCACGACGTAGTGGTATAGCTGAAAGACAGATACCTAGGTACTTACCGGTGCTAGATACTAGATAACGCTTCGCATACATTCGATCCATTCCATTGTACATACTACCTTGCGCCTGAATCCATCCATATCTAACCGAACATCACATCAAATCAAGTGAAATTGAATGCCCGATATTTCCTCTTTTCTTACTACACAAGAACGCCCGCTACGTACTTAGTTTGAAACCTTTGAAACCCCCAAAGAAATCAGCAACAAACTCCATATATCCATGTTACCCACTCATATTCATTATCTTAACCCCTTCATAACTATAACTATAGCTAACCATTGCCTCCGCATACAGAGGAAACTCCTCCCAAAGAGAGGGACCATACGATGAGTTTTTTACGATCTCCCGCTTTGGTTCCCTAATTCATTTGCTAGCTTTCTTCACATTGACGTCTCCAAATCTGCCAGTCTACTCAGTCCTCGTCTCATCTTCATGAATCTTAAACTCAAAACCCGGCCACTTCCCCGTTGCGGTGTCTGCCCACGTTACCCATGACGGTCCTATCTCCGCCGCCAAAGTCGTAGGTGTTGTTCCTGCCTTTATCTCCGTCGTAGCCTGTATCTCCGTTTCTTTCCCCGGTGCCATAGCCGTAGGCATGGCGGTAGCTGTGGTGGCAGCTACATCCATGGCCACGGTGGTGGTGGTGGAAGCCGTCCAGGAAGATACTGGCATGTAGATCTCACCTAGCTCCTGACTGCCCGCCTCAGTCGATGCCTGGCTCTGATGTTGTGGCAGTGGTAATGACTGTGGCTCTGGCTGTAAATGTCCCTTGGGCCGAATCAGATCCTCAATCTTCAAAACCAGGTTCTGGCTATTAGTGAGCGCCCGTGGGTATGGATACTGCTGTTGATGACCCTGTTGCTGTTGCTGCTGGCTTCCGCTCCGGCTTCCGCTTCCGGAGGCAATCAACGGGCTAGGTAGTTTCGTAGTCTCCGGCGACAGAACAGAAGAGATATTCTTGCTAGGATACTCGCTTGGTGCTTCTGACTCATCGGATTGATTACCATCACCATCGTCGTCGTAGTTGCCATTTTCTTGGGCCCCTTCATCAAAGTCAATATCCAAGTCCTCCTGCGTGTCGTTGAATAGACTCTGGCTGTGTTGACTGAAAGGACCCAGGTTTTGGTCATCCGTTTCGATGCCCTCTCTCGGAATATCCTGAGACTTCAACGGTCTTGCCAGACCGTGGACCTGACCCTGACCTTCGCCGTCCGTCTTAGCCCCATCTAGCTCGTCGTCCTGGTCGAGGTTGTCCACGTCAGCATCGAAAAAGTCGCTGCCGCTTTCAGACGAACTGGAACTAGATTCGGGAATGGCAAGCGGTACTTGCACGGACTTGGAGCGTCTTGGGGTGGCCCCACTGTCGATCGGACAATCCGTCATCTCGTCATCCTCATTGCTGTCGTCATCGCTGCCGCTGGATAGTCCTGTCATCTCTTGATCGCTGTCCTGGGCATGATCGTCCGTGAGAAGCGAAGGCCCGCGGCTGCTACCACGATGGAAGCCGATCTCAGACGAAGGGTGTTCGCTGTGCGGCGTGGCGTACCAACCAGGTGTAGACTTCCTATCGCTCCGGTTAGGTGGCGCTAGGGAAGGCGAGCGGCTCATAACCCGATCACGATTGCGATCATAATCATCTTGAGGCGTGGTTTGGCGGGGATAGTCAAGTTTTGCCAGATCCTGTCTGCGTCGTCTTCGGTATTGCTCCGCTGGAACAAAAGGGCTGCGCTCATGCACAAGGGGAGAGGATCGCCGATCATAAGGTCGTTCGTATGGTTTCATCGCATGGCGGGTGGAGGACAGCTGTTTGTGACGACTCCCGGTCGAGGAGACGCCAGAAGGGCCAGCCGGCGAGAATGAACGGGACCGCGAAAAGGGCGTCAAGGATGCCTTGTGCTCTTTCCCTAGTATTGCCCGCGGCGATTCTGCTCGCATTCCGTTTGCTTTAAGGGATGATGAAGCCGTGTAGAACGAACTGGTCTCAGAACGTTCGGACGATAAGTGCACATGGCTATTCTGTCGGTTTGTAATTGTAGCGTCTGTAAAGGGCAGCTCGTCAAGAACGTCGCTCCTAGTCCAACATTCTTCAAAAGCATCTGCCTCCGGGGTGTGATCGCTACTTGTCTCCTCGGGATCATAGTCTTCAGGGTATACCCGACTGAGCTCGCGTATCCTTTGCCATGTCCAACCCGGCATGAGGGCGCGATTACCCATGATATAATCTTGAATATACGCCTCTGGCTGTGTGATGTACAAACGGTGCGTCCCAATGGTTTTGGGGGCCTTCATGACGACGCTGGACATCAAAAAGGTGAAACCCCAAAGCGCTGGCGTTGCCATTTCGGCCGGGGCGAGAAATCGTAAACGGTTATCCCGGTGAATTTTGCGCAAAGGCACCCAGTCCTGGCGCAATCCAAGGAACTCATTCAGTGGTGACTCGGGTGTAGCCTCGCTATGGTAGATCAGGTGGGAAGAAGGCTGGAGGATATTACTAAAAGCTTTGTGGATCGCCAGCTGAACATCACGGGCATCCGGTCCCCTCACTTGGATTGTCTTGATGAAGCCGCGGCTCCTAAGTCTCTGGTCAATCATCCGTCCATTCGCAAAGGCTTTGGGGAGCAGCCAGCCAGAATCGGGACATTGTCCTGGCCATTCCGAGAAACCCGGGTCCTGGGGATCCGGCGTAGCTCTGCTCAAAGTGTTCAATGATTGTATCCCATCTTCGTCGGGGCCCATTGATTGTCGCCGGTCAAAGATTTTGCGGGCATCCACCCAGATACCCTTGAGAGGAAACGGTAGAAACACAACCTCCAGATCCCAAGGCTTGTTGTATGTTGGGAGAGATGTAGCCTGAAGCTCACTAATCTGTGCTTGTAGGGCCTGAAACTGGCTAAGAGTAACCTTTTGCGAAGAGCGAACTGTGCTATTAGATGCCGCCGAGGACACGCTTGCGCCGGCGGCACTGGCATTGTCATTCAGAATCTTCTCCACCTCGTCGACACGAGACTCAAGCTCCGTAACTCGGAGGTCTGTGTGTTCGTGTTTGTCATAGCACTCGTCGTGACCGATGACTGAGAAGGAGGTGTTCTCAAGCCTGTCTATCCTTTCTTCCTGGAGGTTGACAACAACCGACAACTGTTTCACATCATCCTTGACAGCGAGGAAAGATTGATTGTGTGCTGATCCAGGTCTAGGTGTCATGTCTCGCCTATACTCTGGTGGTGCCATCAAGTCCATAGGGCCGCATACATCCTGGGCGTTAGCTTGTGCTTGTTCCTCAACATGCTCTGCCCCCTTCTCCGGAACAGAGGCTTCATTCCTGGGTGCAGATGGGCGTTTTATGGTATTCAGTCCCTTTCCGGAAAATGGCGCCATGTATCTCATCTGGCTAGAATATGTAGTTGAGGGGGCCTGGGACTGCATGTGTAAATAACCCGGGCTCAACGGCTGTGTTTCACCGTAAATCTCAGTCTCTTGAGTTTGATTCCCATTTACCCAAGCGGCGACAGGAGCGGTATCCGGAATGGTAGCCTGCTTCTCCATAGACTGGCGTGGTGGATCCTGAATATGAACGGGTTCGATCTGTAGAGGTTGAGAAGCCATTACACGCTGGTTGAAGCTGGAAGCGTAGAAATTCAGAAGGCCGAAATCTCTAGAGACTCCAAAATGGGAAGACACGGCAGGCGCAGCAAAAGACGGGTGCATTTCCTCCATCGGACTTGGGAGCCCCCTTGTACGTTGACTGCTCATGCCCGAGTTCGGCTTGTCCTGATCATTAGTGGGGGGCAGGCCGGCAAATGCAAGGGAAGGAGTGGGCGGCAGCTGTGAAGGAGCTGGGAAATCATCATGGAAACAGGCATGATGGGAACACTGGCAGAGTTCGGCGGAATCAGGCGCAGCATTCAGCTTGCTCCAGAAGCGGCGGCAGCCACAGCGCGGCAGAGAGGGATCTGTGTAGTTGCAAGGACCCCGCGGCAGCACGGGGAAGGCCGCATTCCACATGGCTTGTCCATCATCGTAAAAGCTGGGGAGAGGCCCAGGGGCGTCGAAAGGATTTGCGTCCATTGGGATTCTAGGTCACCATCTCCTGATTGTATGGTAGTTAAACGAGGCGCGTTGCTTCCAGCCTGGATGCGATCGAGCTCGGGCCGTATTTGCGTCGATCGGTTTCAGTCGGAAAGGAAAAGAGGACGAGGAATCGGGAAAATGTCGAGTCGCGAATGGGTGGACTTGGGCAATCGAGGTCGGCGCGTCGTGATGGCGGTGGAACGGAGCTCCCTTCTTTCCTACTTTGATGCGACTCAACGTTAGACCAAGCCGGATCGCAACAAGAGTTCGTTTGGAAGTCTAGTTCATGATGCAGTCTCCAGTTAGTATAAGTAAAGCTAAAGATGGTTTGATCAAAGAAAACAGTTGCGACAATGCAATTGTTGGGAATCCGAAGCTGTTGAATGGTGGCCGCCCAGGCAGACGCCGCCTAAGCAGCGCGTCCCAAACAAGAAGCGGGGAGGGAAGACGGGACGAGAGATGATCAAACTCGCTCGGGGGAAACAAACAATTTATATTTTCGAAACTGATCAACTAGGCGGAGACACACGTAGACGAGGGAATTGCGATCACCGGTACGACGACGAGGTCGAGGATATACCGAGGATGTCGAGAAAGCCGATGGAAGGGGAAAAGTGAGGCGCATGGGAAAAGTGAAAGTGGAAGCAATGGACGTGATGGGGACATGCTTGCACGCCTAAACGCCAGAACTTTCAGTTGCTTCTGGGCTGCTGATGGGGTGACAGGGGTCAAAGTCGGAGTGCATGATTGACTGGAGTGGATCCCCTCGTCCCCATAGCTAAGGCGGGCGGGGTGTGGATTCGTGATGGCATCCAATGCCCTGAGATAACTTTCCACTTTAAAGGAATCTGTTTCACGGCTTGACTTGAACTGGAACTGAGGCGACAATCACCTGAATATCTGGCTGTTGACTCGGATTCAGGTATGACTTCGCCTAGAATCCAGACTTTGAGCCACTTGGGCAAGAAGAAAACGACGTGAAGAGTCTCTTCCCGAAGTTGATTGCGTTCAAGAGTGGAAACTCACCCTCTGATTGGCCTAAGCCACTTACATCTTTCTTTCGCTGTGACCATTAACATCATGATAGCATCAAGACATCCGCCCTTTTCTCTCGCTCAAGTTCCCATGAGTGGGACAACAGCCCAGGTCAAACTGTACCTAAGGAGCTAAGTAAGGTTAGATAGTACCTAAACTCCCCAATCTGACTGCCTTCCAATATAGAACTCCCATCGCTTTTCTGCAATAACTAAATAGCTCAAAGAAGCTTAGTTCGACTAAAGTACCTAAGGTAGGTACCTACTTACACGCAATGTGGGAATACCTTTAGCTTCGTTGCGTCCATAGCTGCCGCCCGTACAGTAGCTCCGTAAGTGTAGTAGCTCCGCAAAGGTACGTCCAAACCGCCTCCTATGTACATAATAGAAACCCATCTGGAAGGAGCTCTGCCCTCCCTATCCTTCCGCCTCACCTCATGACAGGATCTCAGGTTCTAAATCCCTTTTTCCATCAATGATGAGCACTCACTAGATACAACCTTAGAGAAAAAAAGGATGATAATAACCTAAAAAATAGTAGTAAGGCTGATGAAAAAAAAAAAACAACTGACGATCAAATCAGATCCAAGGCAGAGGGAGAGCTAGTTTCGTTGGTTCTCCGTACGTCTAGACATCTAAAAGATATCATGTACGCGGTTGAATACCTCTAAGTAGGTGGCATTGAGGCTTCTTCATGAATCCCTCTAGCTATAGTTAGGAGTCACGATTCTTCACAGCCCTGATTAAGTCTAGAACTTTATGGAGCATTCTTAATCAGGCTTGTTGGGGGCTTCCTGTTACCATATTGTTCGAATGGGCTCTATTCTCCCAGGGCATGCCCAAGAAACAAGACTATAACAACGAAGAAATGAAGCCAGACAGACAGACAGATACCCGCGATACATGATATAGTGCAATGCAATGTAATGTGACGATGTAATGTGATGTGATGTGATGCCAATATGCAAAAACGCAATGTACCTCTTCCCAAGCCGCCCCGTTTCGCCTCATCTTCTCCCCGTAGGCCGCCCTGCCTAGGCCATAAACCTCAACCAAAAACTCCCCGCTGACCCATATTACTTTCTATTATACAATGTCGACCCCAATGATAACCAAAAAAGGAATACCCAGTTTATCTGCCCCCTCCCAACAATGCACATTCATTAATTACCACTCCCAATCCCAGTTCAAACCTCCCCCCAACTCCCCATCCCCCCTCCTGCTCCCGCAACCACACTCCCGCCCTTTACACTCCCCGGCCCCTTGGGGAGATCCCAATAATGCCTACTTCCATGACTCACCCTCCCCGTGGCCGTCGACGCCCCGCTATTCCTCCTCTTCACACTCCCTCGCCCCGTCGTCCTAGTAGCGCTCCGCTGCGTACTCTGACTAGCACAGCTCCCTGCCCTCTGCCTCATCACCGACACCACGGCCGCCGCCGCTGCTGCCGCCGCGTTGGTGGGGGAAGCGATGTTGCTGGGGCCGGAAGGAGTGCTGACTTTGAAGCTGCGCGTAGCGGGGGCGTGGTGAGGGCGACGATGGTGGGACATCAGAGGATGGTGTTGTCTTACGCGAGCGGCTTTGGCTGCTAGGTCGGCGGTAGAAGCGGTGGCAAAGATGGAAGAGGAGGGAGGGGTGAGGGTTGGTCCGGAGAAGGAGGTGGGTGAGGGGGACCGGGAGGAAGGGGAGAAGCGCGAGCGGAGGTAGCGGAATATGAGACCGATGTCGAGCTCTTGTTCCCATTCGTCTTGGGTGAAGGTTAGTTGTTGTTGTTGTTGTTGTTGTTGTTGTTGGGGAAGAGAAGAGGCGGTGGTGGGTAGTGCTCCCCCTGTTGTGGAGGTCACGTCGGACGGGGCCGGCCCGGTGGACGTGGTAAGTTTGGAGGATGTAAGTTCTGAAGGAGCGGGGATGGCAGCGGAAGCCTGTCCTTGTTCGGAGTCGGTAGGGGTTGTGACGGGCTGGGTGATGGTCGGTTGAAACTGGGGCATGTTGGACACCACGTTACTGCCTGTGCGGAGACTATCCTTGGACGAAGAATCGTTGTTGGTAACGGCCGAGGTCTCGGGTATAACTGGTAGGCCGGCGTATGGGAGGGGCATTTGCTGGACCCGGGTGTAGGTGGAAAACGCGCCGGGGTGGGGAGAGGTTGATAGTTGGTGAATCAGCATCCCGAGTTCTTTCGCTATCCGGTTTAGCATGCGCAACTGCCATGTCGAATCCTCGGACGTCTTCACCTGTGAGTCGACATTCATAGTCGTGGATGCCGTAGGCGTAGTGGACAGCTCTTCCTCGTCAGGGAGGGCTTCGCCTAGGAGAATTGCGAGTAGCCTGTCGTCGACTCCTATCAGGTTGCAGATTGCCTCTCTTGTGCGGCCTATTATCCCTTCGCTTGGCTCCTCGTTGGTTGCCTCTTTTTTGAGTGTTTCTGTGCTGGCGGACTGGGCCTTGTATTCGTCATCGTGATCATGCCAGTCATCGCTTGCGAGGCTTGCCGTATCGTCTTGCTCGAGCTGGTCCAACACGCTCGCGGCCTTATCGCCCACGCTCGTGGCGGAGTTTGCGGTGCGTAGCGAATTCTGCGATTGCCTTCTCCTTGTCTCCTTCCTGATTCTCTCAAGCAGCAGCTTGCTCTGCTCTAGCCGCCATGCCTCTATCCTCCGGTTGCGCTCGTTATCTTCCACCTCTTGGCCACCGTATTCCATATGAATCTGTTCGAGCGCATCATTACGGCGCTGAATGCGGTTGGGGTTGAGTAGCTCGAACTGGTATAGTCTGTCTTGGATGTCGCTGCTCATACCCGGAGGCTTGAACTGAAACGAACCCATGCCGTCATGGCTGGGGAAAACAGGCATCGCATACGAATTTTGCGGCGACTGCCCGAGGGGCGTTCGAAAGTCTGGAAGATGGCTGTCAAGACTGTCGAACTCGGGATCCTCCTCTTCCTCGTCCTCTTCCTCCGCGACGCTTTCCTCAAGGAAATCCGAGGGCAGTGCCGAATTGTGGTTTTGCGAGTTAAGGTCGGATCGGGCCGCGGTGTCGAAGCTACCGAGGTCGCTAGCCTGCGACCGGCCGGGTGTCACCTGCTGGTGGTCATCATGGAGAGAGTCGCTGAGGTAGGAAGCTGTTGTGCCGGCGTCGGTGCCGGGCGTGAAGAGAACCCATGTCTGCGACTCGCCCAGACCTGGCGGTTGCGGCGAGAAGACAGCTGAAGAGCCATCGCTCGAGAGAAGGCGATTTCGTTGTTGCTGGAGCTGACGGGCCGGTTGGTGGAAGGCCATGATAGGCGGTTTCGCGCTAAGTAACCCCTATCCTTGACGTCGTCCAGTTGAACTTTTTTGGTGTTTGTTTGCTTGGCGCAAGAATTAGGGGACGCGAGGGACAATATGGCGTATGGGTATGGGTATAGAGGTAGATAGATTCCTAGTACAGCTGGAATGAAAGACGGGAGAGGTGAACAAAGAGAGATAAGATGGAAGGGTAGGTATGTAGCTGACTGGAGGAAGGACAGGAGAAGGAAGATATCGATGGATGGATGAGTGGATGGCGTAAGGTGGAACAAGAAAGAATGAAGCGCCAGGTGCCCGGGGTCTGCTTTTCTGGGGTCTCGTCTAGGACGGCGCTTCCCGTGGAAGAAGGGCTCCGCAACTCGTTACTCGCTCGCTGTGTGTCCAAAGGTATCGCCGCGGGGAGTTGGGAAGTTGTTTTGTCGTGATTCGCTATTGTCGCCCAGCCGTGGTCGATACGTAGGTAGAGGTAGCCAAGAGAGACGACAACATCCTTAGATTGATGATACTTCAGTTGGAGGCTAGTGTAGGCACAGTACGCTATGTACCTCTAGGTAGCATCCACGGATGGATCGCCCCTAGAGCCCCGTAATAGCCTGTCGCAGCGGTATCTCCTAGCGTTGTATCGACAACAGGTGTACATACGTGCTAATGCTGCTTGCCGCTGCTGATCTTGACGCTTGCTACTGCACGGTATCACCGGTACAGCTAGTGTAGGTACCTTTTGTTGTAAGTCGCCAACGAAGGGAAATGTGCGCCCGCTTTTGCGCTTCTTTTTAGTTACTGAGCTTTCTCTTGTTGGGGACGGAGGCGGTGACGGGGTGCCGCTGGTGTTTAGAGGAGCTTGTCCTGAAGAGAGCAAATGGAAGATTGGATCCAATATTTTAGGGCCAAAATGGCGTGGCCGTGGGGTTCCCAAGTCCCGTCGAACCATTCCTTTGACTAACAACTAATATCTTGACCCCCTTGTTCCCTCGTTGTCAGCGTCACTTTTTCGAGGTCGGTCCGTTACCCAACTTTTATTTCCTTCCACTTTCTCGGGATCCCGCCTGAATGTTTGTTTCCTCTTCAGCTTGTCTGCTTCTGTTGCTGACGTTGCCTTTTGGAGTGTTCTGCTGCTTCCAGTTGACAAGCTTCCGTAGCACGGTACTGCCGTCGATAGCACCGTGTACAAAGCCGTGGTGGAATGCGGAATCTCACAGGTTTCTGATATCGAATCTTCCCACTGTGCCTTTGCTGTTATTAGTCTCATCCAAACACCTGTCTGTTGTACGCCAGTCGTGCAGAGTCGGGAGATAGGTATTGGATATTGGCTGACTGCGTTGCGTCCACTCAAGTTGCGCCCCCTTTTCGTGTGATCCCCCTGTCGTTTCTTCTTCACCTCCTCCGGCATTTAAAACGTTAGCGCGGTGAATTGAGTTGGTGGCGATATCTCTATTCTCATTACAAAAGATGCCTGCTTTGCACACCTCCAATGCCTTGAATATTGTAGAGTGGCGGTACCACGCTAACGAATTATATGCCGGAAGAGGTGTTGATTTCCTCTTGATAGTCTGAAAACTGGTCCAACTTCCCTTATCCGCGGCAACAGTGGACTTTCAACCCAAAAGAAGGGCGCAACTGAAGCATATCGGGGCAAAAAAAAAAAAAGGCCAACGGCGGGTACTGACGAAATCAACAGAGGCTGTAGGTCGATCAAAGCCATGCCGTCCGTAACAGATCCGTGTCTACTACACTACCCTACGGCATCGACACAGAAACAGAAGCACGGGATGTCATCACTCTGTGGGATTGCCTCCCAAGCCAAAGGGTCACACGGTGTAATGGTTGATCATGGTGGTAGCTTGTCCCTACTACACTACGTGGTGGTTGCACGCCAAACAAACAAGCAACCCCAACGAAAATGCCATGTACACTACACTACCTCCTCCCGTCGTCAGGTTCAAAGGACCCCCAAGTCTCACCAGTGAGAGCTCAATTGGTGACGGGTAGGGTATTCCATGAGGTCCCCTTGTCCCCCCTTGACCCCCTCTTCTTCTCATTGTCTCACCCGCTAAACTTACAGTGCAGCAGTTCAGCTCAGTTTTGTCGCTTGAGATTTTGTTCCCCGTATCCCCCCTCTGTTCCCCCCTCCCCCATCTTCCTCCCGTCTTGCCTGAGCCCCACCGAGCTTCTGACCTCATCATGCCATACCATTGTGAAATTCGTCCCAATTATCTTTCGACTTGCTGTGCTCTCCCCGTCGGGTTTTAACCGTTCCCGTTTTGCCTTGCGAATTAGAGTCAGAGTCAGAGTCAGAACCCCCCCACCCATTTCGAACTCGCTGTTATCTCTGTCCTCTTCACTTGACTAGATCATGATTGGCAACCTAAAGAAGTCCATTTTGTATAGATAGATAAGGAAACGGACATATGGCTTGCTCAAGATGAGGCGTGAGCAGTCTTTTCAAGACAGGATCCTTGAACACAGATTTTGGCATCTGAGAAGGAATATCTCAGCCGAACAGCCCAAAAGCATTACTTCTTCATGTCCATATGTACGGATCCCATGCTACGGTAGGATGTAATGTCACTGTGTAAAGTGTATTTTGGGTTATCGGCTTGCATGACCGCACGCGATCATGAGAGAGGAACAGGAAATCAATCAGTCTGCGATAAGTTAGTTTGGCGATAAAGCCCCACCCACTACCTACCACACCCTTTCCCTTATAATGGGAACGGGACAATCTCCATCGATGGAAACCACCGAAGCACGGCCGGGGACAGGACCGAACCGGGGAGACGGGCAGCCGAAAAGCATTGGCTTGGCTTCAGTTGGGTCAGTTTCACCTTGAGGGGGGGTTCTTGAGGAGGGCCACCAGTAGTGTAGATCATCACTGATCATGATGCTGTTGATTGCTCCTACCGGCTATCCTTTGGGCATAAACCGATCCCTGGTTGCCGGAACAAAGGCGTGTCAGACGTCGCCCCAGATTTGAGGACCTTTTCTACCCTTCTAGCCCCATTCATGATCAACACTACGGTAGTCATGACTTCACTCACCATTTGCGAGGCATGATGTGCAGTCCGGGAAACCGCCGAGCATGTTGAGGAATTGTGAGTTATCTGATCTAGTGTATTTTCCATCATAAGCGGAGAAATGGAGCATGGCGTCCAGAGACGATAGGTAACCTTGATGGGCTTATCAGCAACTTATCTTTCTTAGGCCCAGGATGCTGGACGGACATGGCCAGTCACTGTTTACGATGATGTCACTGAAGAGATTCGCCTGGAATGCGCAATTTTGTTTACGTGGTCTAGAGTTCGATGTGTATGGGACCGCTACGGATTGCTAGCATAAGCCTGTACTCCTATGGAATAGCGCCATAAGAGCCGTGGCTGATGTGCTGACCGATGCTTCCGAACCAACCGCTTGTCGTGTTCCAATAGCCGGGTCGCTGCTTTGAAATCAACGCCTGCGATCGCCCCTTGGTCTCACAAACGAGCCAATCCCATAGCAGCCCCCATCAACACCAAACGAATGCCCGTCACTAGTCACCGACAAAGAATACTGGGGAAAGGGCGTAGGAAGGAAACTGCGGTATTAGGTATCATCTAAAACCCATCTGGATGAATGGTGTATTGACTGTGCCAACAAGACCATGATGCTACTAACATGTCCTCATTTCAGCCCTAAAAAAGACCGTTGACGCCACCCTAAACCCAGAAACAACTCTTTGTCCCAGCGACCAACGACGTTTAAGCCTCGGTGGCGAAAGCGTCGGGGAAACGCTTCATGTTGCGCTCGAGAGAGCCACGGTTGCCGAGGAACTGGACGTAGGCACCATCGATGAGGAGCTTGCCAGCAGCCTTCTTCTCGAGGTACTCCTCGCGGCGGAGAGGAGTGAAACCCCAGTTCTTGGAGATGATGATCTTTTGGCGACCGGGGAACTTGTACTGGGAGCGGCGGAGGGCCTCAAGGGCAAAAGCCTTGTCTGTAGCGTGGGTTAGTATGACAGTAGCAGCATGTGGAGGGGACCAAGAGTAGAACGTACTAGAGTCACGAGTACGGACAGACATGATGATCTGGCCGATGTTGACACGGGCGACAGTGCCGTTGGGCTTACCCCAGGCACCACGCATACCAGTCTGAAGTCTATCGGCACCAGCGCAAGACAACATCTTGTTGATACGGACGACGTGGTAAGGGTGGACACGGACACGGAGGTGGAAACCCTCCTTACCGGCGGTCTTGACGAGGTACTTGTTGGCGCAAATACGGGCGGCCTCAAGGGCCTCAGAGCTCAGCTGCTCATACTCGTTGGAGACCATGTGGATGCAGAGAGGGAAGTCATCGACGGTAGCGCGCTTGCGGCCAAGATCGAAGATGCGAATCTTGGGGTCGGGGACACCACGGTTGAAGCGCGACTTAGGGTACGGCTAGAAAGAGGGACATAGTTAGCAAACTGTTTGTGTTGTGGTGATGTGAGGTGGTTGACATGGCGGTCGGTGATGATCTTGATTGACGACCCAAGTCCAATTGACCGACCGACGGTGAATCCCTTCATAGCCATCGAGAGAACATCGAAGTTGTCGCATCGCTATCATCCTTAATCCTTCCGCTTCCATTTCCATCAATCATTTCCTCCTCTTGCGATGTCCATGTCATCATCGTTGCCCGTGTGCATCCACCTTGATGTTCCTCCATGTCCAAGTCCTTCCTTCCTCCCATCCGCAACCATCACCATCGATGGCTTCCCGCCCCACACAATGCGAAAAAATCGGTCTCTCGATGGCTATTTTGGCGTCGCAAAAATCCGGGCATGAAGGCTGCTCACCTTGTTCTTGCAGTACCGGTAGCATCTCGCAGGACGGCGGGCCATTTTGACTGATTTTTGATGATGTCACGTACGAGGTCGTAGGTGGTTGTTCGTGGGTTGAGAGGGCGACGACGACAAAGTGAAATCCTCTAACTTTAAGATCAAGGGGAGGCGATTTTGGCGGGCGATTACCAATCCAGCGCCGGAGTGGGTGGGAGGCAGGCAGGCCGATCTGCCTGGTCAGGTGCGCGCCAGGTCCGAAAATGTGGGGCGTTAGGGCTTTGTGCCAGTTGCCCAGCTGCTCGCAGGTGATTGGCTGGCAGGTGAAGTGTGCACGGCCTCCACTGCCGCAATGGGAGGGGATCTGAAATATTCGTGATGGTCTTTTTTTTGCTGAATCCTTCTTGAAGCCAGCGAACGACGACTTGAGACCTCACCACCAGCGAGACCTTGCCCATTTCCACGGTTCAGTTCATCGACAAAATCATTCGCAATGGCCCCCAAGAAGTCCAAGTCTGACGCCCAGAGCATTGGTGCCAAGGTACGTTCCAATCCCATCGCTATGTGCGAAATCTGCAAAATCACAAAACACCAGAATGCTGACGATGATGTCTTTGCGAATAGCTCGCCCTTGTCATCAAGTCCGGCAAGGTCGTCCTCGGCTACCGCAGCACCCTCAAGGCCCTCCGCTCCGGCAAGGCCAAGCTCATCCTCATCTCTGCCAACACTCCTCCCCTCCGCAAGTCTGAGCTTGAGTACTACTCCATGATGTCCAAGACTGCCGTCCACCACTACACCGGCACCAACGTAAGTTTAGCCTGACATCTCCTTGCAGTGGCACGGCAAAGATTGCAAGATCTTTGTCTGCTGTTCTCTCTGTTCCCGGCCTGAAGATGCCCTCGGCGCCATCTTCGGGTCCACCCAGAGAAGAAGTCTGTCTTCAGGCTTTGGAGGGTACCTGTTCCGTGGCTTACACACAACCTCCCACTACAGATTGAGCTCGGTACCGCCTGCGGTAAGCTCTTCCGCTGCTCCACCATGGCCATCCTTGATGCCGGTGACTCCGACATCCTCGCCGACCAGCAGCAGTAAATGCTGCGTCGAGTATTATCTTCTCGTTCGGCATAGGGATACGGCGTTCAGGCTTTGAAAATCATGGAAAAATGGCATGACGGCTTGATGAACCGAATCTGCGGCGGTTTTCCACCGCTGTGCCTGAATGGGCAGAGGTCTCGCCCCAGGGCAACTTTCAATAGGCTAGTCCTTAAAATAGAAGACGAGTCTATCAAGATACCCATTGTTGTCCAACATTGTCCGATCTGCTTTATCAGCGTGATATATCCGACTGCAGTTCCCGACTAAGCGACTTTGACCTTCAACGTCTTGTATGAGCGACATGCGTGGTAGAAAGGAGCATAGCGGATGGTTCCTGTCAACTTGAGACAGTCCATGGAGCAACCAACGTCTTATCCGTGGTCATGACCAGAGATACGTGAAGCTGCTCGACGCTCTTACACCCAGCTCCTTGACAGAACATCCTGTTGTAAGCCGGCTTCCAGCTTGAGAGCTTCTCGTCTAGCTGCGCTTTTGGTGGCGGGAGTAAAGCACATCCAAGTTATAAGTGTATGCCGCCTATACATACCAGGCTCGGTTGATATTACGCAGGGAGGGTCGAAATCCGGTTGGGATATCGTCTTGTAATTCGTCAACACTCTGTTCAGACAAGTGGAGGTTCAAGACATGTGAAGGATGGTATGGTAATCACCAAATCGGCCACGCCGCAACCAAGAATTCAAAGATGTTGGTAACCCACACCAGAAACCCATCCATTGTCAACGGCCGGTAGTCATGCTCTGAATTACCTAGTTAGCGTATAAGTCCGGAATTAACAGCCCTGACGGTTGGTTGCATTGACAGCGAAATTAACATCCACAAAGGGCTGTCCACAGCCGGTTCTCCCGTCTGGGGAAGATCCGGAGCCGTTAACCCCAAGACGCTGAAAAACAAAAGGGGGTAGTTTTGGTGTTCACTGGAGACGGAAGGCCCTCGTTCAAGCCTTGAAACACTGAAGCGAACTAAACTACTGTAAACACACATTAACCACTTTAAGCGATCATCGTAACGGCAGATCAAAGGATGTTCGAGCAACGAGCCGAGCCGGAGATTTCTGGGATAGCCGATAGGGGTTATGGGTTCTACTACACTACTTCATCTTGGTCGAGTTAGTCAGCCGCCGGCCCCCTTGCTTGCTTTGCTTGCTTGCTTGGAGATAATGATGGCCCGTTCGCTATCGTCCTTGTATGCTGTACCCCTGCCATTCTTGTTAGTAGGGAAGGGACTACGGACGGGTTATGGCAACCGTAGAGGCGGAAACGTTCGAAGGAATGTGAACGGCCATGTTTTATGCGTTATGCCATCGGGAAATGTCAAGAAGGATATCGAAATGTCAAATGTGTCGAAATGTCTCGGAACGAAGCTAGACTGCACTACAGCTAGCCTACTACGTCAACGGCACGGGTTCTGAGGGTCTCACTCTAAGCAGAGCTAAGTGAATCTCCTCCCCATGAACCTAAAGGCACGTATAAGTGGTAGAAGGCGGAAAGTGTGTTGGACATTTGTTCAGATTAACTCGGATACGGCATTACCTTGACGTGAACGAGGCTAAGAATATTTGTGCAGGAATGAGAAGGACAAACATTAGACCTCCTAGTGCTGTACAAAATATCCAATGTGCAATGGACAGATGCCAGGGCTTCTGGAACAAGTCGGCCAGTCTGTTCTCCACTGGAATGGATCGAGCCGATATAACTGGACGGGATTCTTCTTGCAAGCGTAGGTAGGTCCCTACAAGGAAATGGTTTCTCAGGGTTTCAAAACTTTGTTCCTCCTCAACTAGACTAACGATGAAGCCATGACCATCTAATTTCCAAGTATGCATGATGCACCACAACGTGACCGGGACGTAAGTATCTGTTGCGCAGTGAGTCGACTGACTGAGCTGCCCCTTAGGGATATGCATGAAAAATGGGATGTTGTTTGCCGTTCAGATATCGCATTCCAGTTCTTTGGGGTGTACCATACTCGATACAAATCCGAGTACCTAGCGAGGTATACGACTGCGATCAGACACACGAAGACGAAACTCGAAACCAAACACGAGTTGCCTCTGAACAGGGAAGCAGTGTCTTTCGAGTTGACCCATTGACACGGATACGGCGTAACAAGAGCCATGGAATCCCATCAATAGATTGATTGGGTCAAGTTGGGAAAGAATCCGGATAATATTTCTTTTCGGGCAACACGTCTATACCCAAAGATAGATAGACGAAGAATGTGTGACACCAAAATGCTGCGCTGCTCCCTACCATCTTTAGCTACTTTACGTAGTTTGTAAGACGGCAAAGTCGACACAAATCTCACAAGTGTCCGCCTCGGATCGGGGCTGACCGTGTGGTTTTGCTTGCCATCCATCCGTCCATCCATCCGTCCCTCAGGAGGCGGCTTCTTGTACAACCGACAACGAAACCAATGATAGAGACGAGGGAGGGATGGATGCCTCACGTTCCCACGTCAAGTCCCTTCGGACATGGACCGAAATGGTACCCGCTTTTCTACAAGTAGGCACTAACGGGACCTGACGGTTGCTCCGCCTGCGGCATGTGTGTTTTGCAGGGGAGCTTGTTAGTGGACTTATCTTGTACCTGGGCACCACGCCAGGGAACAGGGCTGATTCATGAACCAATCCCTTTTTTCGCCCGGCCCGCTTCAAGTTGCTGGAGACCTTTCTGGAGCCTGTGATCCATCCGTCGGGGCCCATTCACTCACTGCCTGTGCACCCTTTTTTCGACCTTTTTTTTTTGGAGGATGAATGGGAATGGATGTAAGACGCCACTCACTGTACCGTTTCTATTCTGAATCTGAAATAAGGAACCTTCAGTTCCATTGTCGACCTCGAGTCACGTTGTGTTCAGTTGTCTCCTGACATGTCCTTCTTTTTGTCTTAGTTTCTGTATTTGGAAACTGTCAACTCCCCTCCTCTCAAAGAATTCTCTCCAACCGCTGCAAGCGCTACATACCTCTAGTGTACCGGCTGCAAAGCACTGCACTGCATCCAAGGCCCAATCTTTACAGAAAACACAACAAGTTGAAGAAAGGGGCCAAGCACTGCAAGCGCGCAGCACGCATTCATGCTACTGCAGGCGCAGAATACCACCCAAGAACCAGTTAAACAGGGGACCACTCTTTTACCTCTCCAAAGGCATTAACGACGGCAATCAATTCCCCCCATCAACAACCGAAGGGAGCAAGGGCCCCCACCGCCAGTTCGATCGCCCTTTCGTTCCAACGGCCATCGTTCCTTTTTGTTACAACATCCAAACCTTGACTCCGAAACTTGACCTGTACACACAAACCTGAACGCTCTTTACAACCCGTTGCCTACCTACCTGCTAGAATACCACCACATCTATACCCTCGAAATCGCAGTTACTCCCGTCTACCGGGAACAACACTTTCACCACAACCTACACTAGCACAAAATGGCAACCGTCGTCAAGAAGCCGCCAGCGTCATCAGGCCGGGAAACACCAACGGGATCCACGCGCCCAGCCGCCAGAGCCTCTACGCCCTCGTCTGCTCCCACTGCCTCCAGCGCCGCGCGCACACGCTCCATACGATCAGGAACCCTAGTCTCAGCCCGCGCTGCCGTCTCGTCAAGACGCGAGTCCCTTCTCGGCAATGGCACCAACAATATCACCAAGGAGCCGTCATCGGCAGACCTCGAGCGCGAGGAGGCTGCCCGCGCCGAAACCCTGGCCATCATAGAAGATCTCAAGGAGAGGCTATCCAAGGCCGAGGCCTCGTCAGAATCCCACAAGCGCCAGATGGACATCCTGCAGAGCAGGTTAGACGACGCGACCAGGGAACAGGCCAAGCTGGAGGAGAAGGTGCACGAAAACGAGGAGCAGATCGAGGCACTCAAGAACGAGAAGCGCGAGATCTCCCGTCAGATGCGCGAGATGGAGAGCATCTACGAGGCTGAGCGTAGCGCCATGATGAAGGAGAAGGACGAGATGGCCAACCGCGAGGAGGAGATGCAGACCGTTATCCAGAGACTCAAGGACAGTCTGGCGCAGAGGGATGAAGAGGGCGTGAGGCACGCGAGGCGACCTTGTAAGTTTGCAAACATTACCCCTTTCTTCATCTGAACCGTATCCGCTAACTTATTTTGCTCCAGCAATCGCTACCACAAGTAGTTCGCAGAACCTCGACAACGGAAGCTTTGCGCCGCCTTCCTCGATCCACCGCAGCAATTCACAAAACAACTCGAAGCTGTTGCTCCAGAAAGATAAGCTGATTGAATCGCTCAGGCTCGAATTGGCCGAGGCACAGATCAAACTTGTCGAGTCCGAAAACCAAGGGGGAGGGCGTCTGCGCGAGGTTGAAAGGCAACTAATGGAAGCGCGCATGGCCAACGCTCGGCTGATGGAAGACAACGAAAGTTACCAGCTCCTCCTCCAGGAGAGGACACTGAAGGGCGACTTCGGCACCAGCGACTTCAGCTACATGGGCAGCACCGCGAACCAGGACGCCCTTGCCGCTCTCGAGGGCAGGTCAACAACCACCGGCCCCACCAGCCTGGCCGATGAGCTCTCGGATGCCGTCGATCACGAGCCCATTCAAGAAGTCGACAACGAAGCCCAGAAGCGTCTCGAAGGCGAGCTCAAGACCGTCAAGGACCAGAATAAGGCTCTGACCTTGTACATCAACAAGATCATCGAGCGTCTCCTGTCGCACCAGGAATTTGAGCACATCCTCGACCAGTCCAACGACTTCAAGTCACCATCTTCCGCGGCGAAACCCAACACCAACAAGGAGCTGCCCCCTGCCCCCGCCGGTGGCGCCAGCGGCAACCTCATCCAGCGCCCCAAGTCCACCGCCACAGGCGGCGGTCCCATTGGCTCTACCGTCGCCGCGCGAGTCCGCCCTCGCCCCATGTCCTTCATGCCCCAAGCCGGCGGAGGGTTCGGCGCCCCTAGCCCCATCACCACCAACCCGGACACGGCGCCCTCCATCCCCATCGGTCTCGGCCGCTCCGTCAGCGGAGCCGGTTCTCGTCGCGGCCGCCCGCTAAGCGAGCAATTCGGCCCCGGTGCCAGCGTCGCCAGCGCCATGTACAACAAGAACACCGGTGTCGCCCCTTCCTCCGCCAGTCAATACTCGCGGGACGAAGCCGCTTCCCCGCTGTCCCCCACCATGCGCACCTCGGGCGGCTCCTTCTTCAACTCTAACCCCAACCGCTCTTCGACCTCGACCTTCCCGGGAACCGTCCGCAACAGCGAGACCTCGTCTGATACGCAATCCATCCGGTCGTCCATCACGGGATACGGGAGAGAGGACATGTCGACGCCCAGCCACAGCCCGCCGAGGAGCCACCATGAGAAACCCGCGACGACGTTTGCGGGGAATAAGCCGCGCCCGCTCAGACTGGTGCAGGAGAACGCGGCGGCGGAGGAGGCGGCGAGACAGCAGCAGGCGCAGCAGAATAAGAGGACGAGCTGGATTGGGTGGGCGTTTGGCGGTGGTGGAGGCGCGGGTGGAAGGAAGGATAGTGTGGCAGTGGAGGGGGCCATGGGCGGGGAGGTGATCAGGGAGTAGACCCGATTTTGACTTCTTTTTTGAATCTATCTGGCTTGTGATTTATGCGAGTTGGATTAGATATTTATGATTTGAGCTTTTTTTCCTCCAAGCGTCAGTCGGGTGAGAGCTTGGTGTTGGTGTTGAAGGTGTTGGAGACGAGACGGGACGGGAGGGGGAATGCCTTTCTATCTGAACTATCTATACGTACAACCTTATCATTACTGGGACTTGGGGACTTAGTTGCTGGTCTAAGTAGGGTGGTTCTAGGATAGTAGAAAGGGGATAAGGTGGGATGTACGAGAAGAAGGAATGACAAGAGAGAAAAAGGGAAAAGATAAAGAGAAAGAGAAAGAGAAAGAGAAAGATATCAAAAGAATCAAGATAACTGGGAAAGATTAATGACGTTGGTTATAACTATTCTAACTTTTATAAAGGAAAGATGTACACAAGTATTATCCTACTGAGATAGAAAACTTTGTGTGTTTTAGGCATTATATGCTACTGTTATTATATTGAGTGGATGGATTGATGGATAGATGGACAGATGATAAACTACCTGTGTGTGTGTGTGTGTGTGTGTGTGTGTCTGTATGATAGAGGTAATACGGAGCCGCTGAAGACTACCTTTAGACTAAATTAATATTTATCTACCATGTTCAAGGCCTCAATAGCATCTACCTACCTACCTACCTACCTACCTACTTTCTACCTTACATGCTTGCAAATGAACAACAACTAAGTAATATAGCGCACTGAATATCATACCACGCCAAGTTTGAACTCACTATACTCATACGTCCCTATAACGACAGTGGGTACAATCTAGTCTTTACCTCACTAGACCTTTGGACTAGGTAGTAATAAATAGCAAATAAGAATCACTTCAGCCTACCTACCTAAGTGTGTGTAGGTATGCAAAATTTGGCACTTTTAGTTTTATAGCAGATCCAAGAACACCCGTTCTTTCTTTCTTTTTTTCTTTCCTTCATAACAGTGAATTCAGCAGGTATTACCTACCTACCTAGCACACCTACCTACCTACACAAGTCAACGATGGAAGTCTCCATCTTCCAAAGTATACACACATGCATGTCTGCTTAGTTTAGTACCTACCTCTTTGATAATCCCTTCCTTTATGCTAATAATGGGTGACGTTATTATCTGTCTGTAGGTAGGTATCTGAAGGAACTGTGTGGTGGCTCTCGCAGGTACCTCTAGGTACCTAATCATATGCACTTATTTGTTTTACTTGTAGGTAGGTGTTGAACAACTACGTAAAAAATGTCGTCCATGCAGAAGTTCCGTCCTAGGTCCAGCCAGCTTGGTTCAGGCCAGTTCAGGTTATTTCAGGTCGGTCAGTTCTCTTTCTCTTGTTTCCCTTTTGGTCATCGAGTTCCGCGTTAACAGCACGTCGTGTCTTTAGGACTTGAGATTGTCAGACTGGAGGTGACAGCGGATGGATGGATTGAGTGTGTACATAGGTAGGTACTTGATATTTATCTATTAGGTACTTGTGCTTCCTGCTCACTACCTACCCGCCTTGCTTGCAAGCTTTCTTGTAAAGAGTAGAAGCGTGAGGCAGTCAGTTCGACTTGTGAGTTAAAATCTGTGTTTTGCCTACCTACCTACGTGGATGTCAAGTATGAACTGGACTAGAGGTATGATGTAAAAGTAGGTGAGAACCTTTATGTTATGATGATATGCGTTACAATAACAGTACCTGATATATCTGGTCATTGAACGTAGAGGTTCGTTGAGGGTTTTCTGTGATAACTTGGTTACCTTTGCTCAGGATATGTAGTGTCACGTGGGACTATACTCTTTTTCTTTCTTTAAAAACAGAAAACAAGAACACCATCGCTGTCAGTTGACTGGTCTCTCTCTGTTCGTCACTCTTTCTTTGTCTTTTGCAACTTACATACATACGTAGGTAGCATTCCATCTTCGGGGAGTGTCTCAACACATCCGTCATGAATCTAACTCGTCTCCAAGCATGTTGACAAGCGGATGGATGGGCGTCTGTCTAAGTAGAGTTTACGGTCATGGTTATACTATCTAATTCAACCTTCCCATTTTTTCATTCTTCCAATGATTTGAGAACTCCCCAACTTACACGTCTACCTGTACCGATCTCAATCTTCCACGCTCTGACAATGGATAGAGGACAGCACATGCCTTCAATAATCGACCCCTTCAGTTCATATCTCAGCCGACGATCACAGATAGCCATAGCAACCATTTCAACACCCGGACCTGAATCAAGATAGACCACCAAAGAAAATGCGTGGGGAATTATATCAAGGTCGGCCTTCAGTAAACCAGCAACTATATCATCCCACTGGAGCTATCACACTAGACAGCGGGCATTACGCATATTCGCCTATCTACCAACCGATACCCCCCCTTAAAGATTTCTTCAGAATCAGAATCAGCAAGCACACACCAGTTCTCAAACGAACGAACGACCCAACAGCCAGTGAAAAGGACGGGTTCCTGCGCATATGATTATATCGCAGAAGCAGGGCGAATCGGTGGTTAGAGACAGATGTATGTAACTCTGCTGCTGCTGCTGCTGCTGCTGATATGTACATACATGACGAGCAGCAGACGCCGCAGCAGACGCAGCAGACGCAGCCCCCCCAAAGGGCAGCAGTGGACCGACAGGACATACATACATATGCAGCAGCCGTGGAGGCGTTGAGGTTCCACAGTTCGTCGTCGTCGTCGTCGAACAATAGGAGGCGTTCATTCCGTTGGGAACAGTTACATATGTATGTGAGTGGAGGAGGGGGAGGGTGGAGGAAACGAACGGAACAGGAATGCTATACTAGAGGCGAACCTTTGGACGACGGACGGGATTGGGCAGGATCGGTCGGGATTGGATAGACATATGCAGTGTCGTTATATGTATGTAGGGAGATCCCTAGTACCTACCTAACCTATCGAATGTGCAAGTGTTCAATCAAGTTCATATGACAAGGCGGCGGGTCGACTGGACCCCATGACACGAACGGTTGTTGAATCAAAGTTGCAAATTAGGAGACATTGAAGTGAAAATCTCTTCCCACCACCTTTTTCACCACGTGTCAAAGAACCGTTGGCAAAACTACGTAGGAATGGAACTCAAAGAGGCGGGGTTCGGTTCAGTTCTCTCTGAGATTTCTAGATATGTATCTGGCAGCTGAAAAAAGAAATGTGCTCTTTTCCTCAAACGGTGAGGAGGTGGTCTGGATGTTCGCTGCAAGGTCGGTCTTGGCTCTCGTCAAAGGAGAGAGAGAGAGCGTCTCGCTCGGCAAGCTCGCAGTTGAGGATTACGTGTTGGGGAAAAAGAAAGAGAGCGCCGAAATGAGCCGTAGAAAGCCGCAAAAGGGATACTAATCACTGCAGACAAAAGGCGATATTTTACAAATGCTTGAGTACCTGTGCCCCTAGCCATCGACCAAGAGGTGACGTCTGAAGCGAACGAACTGCAGTTGTGTGCCCTTTGTCCACTCGTTTTCTTGGTCCAGCTTACTTGGGGACGCGGCGGTTTCAGGTACGGAGCGGTCCATTCCTTCTGCCTGAGCCCTCTAAAATCTCACTCTTGACTCTTGGTTACCCACCGAGGGCGTTACACGGCGAGAATATGTCGTCAGCTTCAACGCAGACCGGCTAAGAGCCAATCCTTTGCGGCGTGAACTATACAGCCTTGCCAAGCCAACAAAGGAACGCGAGGGGGGAAAAGCCGAAAGCCCTCGAATAGAAGATCCCATGTAGAAAAAGGAAAATAGGCCCGTGGGGAAGCAACCCAAGGGAATGGGGTGGTGGCGTGCAGAGTAACGCGAGAGGGTGTACCACCGTCCACTTGGCCGGCTGTGAGAGGCTAACCTCTTTCTTCTACGCCGCGTTTCCTGGACCACCAGACACACCAGCCTACCATTACCGATGTGCTAAGGGGGTACTTGGCAGTGTTATTGATGTCTTGTGTTGTCTCGGGTGCTAGGTAGTTTACGGTGTAAGTAGTGCTATGGTGTTGTCGGTGCCCAAAGCTGGGTGAAGCTGGACTGGATCAGGGAGTTGTGCAAGAACCCTTTAAGACCCTGATTTGACTTGTAAGCTGTGATGGCCGTTCAAGATGATGTAACCAGGTCTCAGATGAGCGTTGATCGGGGAAAGCAACGGCCGCTTCATGTCTTTGACATCAGCATCAACCCGCGTGGTTCAAGAGATCAGCACACTGCGTCGAGTTTACCCTACCCGTACCGCAACACTGGGTTCGACGTCAAGCAATCGTCAGACCACGCCAGGCCAGGCACCCGGCCTTGGCCCTGTCCCTTTGTGTTGCCCATCCCAGCACTGACAGACAAGAAGTGCCGGCGTCAACCGTCCGTGATCAAGTTCAAGGGATGTCGTGTCTGAATCCGTCCTAGTTTGTCAGAGAAGGTGACAACCCCGGAGAGAACATTCCGCTTGGGTTCGAATGTTTGTGTGGACCGACCAGAGAGAAAATCATGTTGCCGCCCGCAGAGGCACAGCATCGGAAGCGAAGGGAAGAGTGTCTGCATTTGAGCAACAATATCGTGCCTCGGCCAATGCGGAACCTGATCCGATCTGGCCCATATCAACGGTCAAGTCTCCGGTGAGCAGCTTGAGGGAGCACAACAGGAGGGACATGTTTTTCCCAAGATGAGAAAACCAGCAAATGGAAAATCTGATAATAAAAAGAAGGTTGGGTGGTGCCGAATGTTATGGCAGACGGACCCAAAGGTAGCGTGCTAGCAACAAGTTTCGAAGAAACGACGACACCCTCTCACCAAAATCACCAATATCAATCAGAGCAAGGCAGGCAGGCACAAGGTCGCAGGGAACGAATGGAGGACAAACCCACTTGAGTCCGGCCTGTCGGAAGGGATGGATGGGGGAAGAAATAAGAGTCATCGATCGAACCAAGGGAGAGAGAAAAAAAAAAACCGACCCGAGGAAGAAGGCAACGAAAAAAAAAAAAAAAAAGAAAAAAAAAGGCAGCCGAAGAAGGGAAAAGCCTGTCCGTGCCTCCCTTCCTTCCTCTCTCGCCCGCCTGTTTCTTTTTGTCATCACAGGCAAGGAAGGAAGCAGAGAAGATGGAAGGAGGAACGAAGGTCGGAGCGAGCCGTCAATCGTCAAGTCGACGGAAGAGCCGAACGAAAAAAAACGGCCAGGGGCAACTTGGGGTCGGTGTTCATGAGGTGGGTGGGGATCGCTATGTACAGTCACCTGTGGCAGGCTGGTGGGTACCTGACACGCCGCTCCTGCCATCACTTTTTAGCAGCGAATCCAACAAAATCATCCGGCTCCCGCGGTACCCACTCGCGCTCCAGATGTACCGTGTCCTGCACGCACATCTGACATACATTAGAGGATGACGGATGATGGACGGTTAAGTTGGCTCCATTGCCAGGCCCTGGTTAGTGCTGGGAAAGAACGAAGGAGGAGTGGAAATGGAAACTCGGTCCATCTGGAGAAGATTTTTTTTTTCTTCACTTTTTTTTTCCACTCGGGTGTTACCGATTTTCGATTTATAATGGAAGGAGGCATTGCGATATTTCTGATTTTTGTGATGGTGGTAGATCAAGGAAATCGAACTCCAGGTACAGTAGGTAGTAAGTACCTAGGTTTGCCAACTCTGGAAGGTAACCTTCAGATGGAAGGAAATGGGTATCGGATCTGGCTGTGCTTATCCGGAGAATTAGATCAGCTCCAGTCAGGCACCAAAGTGAAAGTGGCAACGAAGGCAACCTCTGGGAGAGAGAG